>NC_132933.1:99720704-100020704 GCF_047675955.1 Chlorocebus sabaeus | reverse complement strand
GAGGGATCCACCCCCATTATCTAACCACCTCCCATCAGGCTCCACTTCCAACATTGTGAATCACACGTTGACATGAGATTTGGAGGACACAAACATCCAAACCATACTATTCTGCCCCTGGCCGCCCAAATCTCATGTCTTTCTCACACTTAAAAATACAATTATGCCTTTGCAATAATTCCCTAAACTCTTAACTTGTTTCAGCATTAAATCAAGTCTCAAGTCCCATCTGAGACTCAACTCCTTCCACCTATAAACCTGTAAAATCAAGTTATTTACCTCCAAGATACAATGGTGGTATGGGCATTGGGTAAACATTCCCACTCCAAAAGGGAGAAATCAGCCAAAAGAAAAGGGCAACAGGGGCTGGGCACGGTAGTGATGCCTGTAGTCCCAGCTACTCAGGAGGCTGAGGCAGGAGAATCGCTTGAGCCCAGGAGTTTGAGGCTGCAGTGAGCCTTGACTGTGCCACTATACTTCAGCCTGGGCAACAGAGTAAGATCCTGCCTTAAAAAATTAAATTAAATTAAATTAAATTAAATTAAACGGGTAGTAGGCCCCAAGCAAGTCTAAAACCTAGCAGAGCAGTCATTAATCCTTAAATCTCCAACATAATCTTTGACTCTATGTCCTGCATCCAGGCACACTGGTGTGAGGGGGTGGGCTCCCAAGGCTATGGGCAGCCCTGCCCCTGTAGCTTTGCAGGATAGAGCCCCTGTGGCCACTCTCACAGGTTGAAGTTGAGTGTCTGCAACTTTTCCAGGCTCAGGGTACAAGCTGCCCATGGCTCTGCCATTCTGGGATCTGGATGACAGTTACCCATTCTCACAGCTCCACTAGGCAGTGCCCCAGTGGAGACTCTGTGTGGGGGGCCTCTATGTAGGGGGGCTCTAAACCCACATTTCCCCTCTGCACTGACCTAGTAGAGGTTCTCTGTGAGGGCTCTGCCTCAGGCTTTCTTATATATCCTTTAAAATCTAGATAGAAGCTGCCAAGCCTCCTTACTCTCACATTCCATGCACCAACAGACTTAACATTATATAGAACCCACCAAGGCTTATGGTTTGCACCCTTTGAAGCAGCGACACGAGCTGCACTTGGGGCCCTTTGAGACACAGCTGGATCTGGAGCTGGAGCAGCGGGTATGCAGGGAGTAGTATCCCAAGGCTGCACAGGGCAGCAGGGCCCTGGGCCTGGCCCCCCAAATCCTTTCCTTCTAGGCCTCTGGGTCTGTGATGGGATTGGCTGCCACAAAGATCTCTGAAATGCCTTCTTTTTCTCATGGCCTTAGATATTAATACTTGGCTCCCCTTTTTTTATGCTAAATCTCTCTAGCAAATGGTTACTCCACAGCCCTCTTATAATCCTCTACTGAGAAAACTTTTTCTTTGTCTGCCACATGACTAGGCTGCAAATTTTCCAAACTTTTACACTCTGCTTCCCTTTTAAATATAAGTTCCAACTTTAACCCATTCCTTTGCTCCCATATCTGATCATATGTTGTTAGAAGCAGCCAGGCTGATTTTTGAATGCTTTACTGATTAGAAATTTCTTCTGCCAGCACCTGTAGTCCCAGCTACTTGAGAGGCAGGAGAATCACCTGAACCCAGGAGGTGGAGGTTGCAGTGAGCCAAGATCGCATCACTGCACTCCAGCCTGGCGACAGAGCAAGACTCTGTCTAAAAAAAAAGAAAGAAAGAAAAGAAAAGAAATTTCTTCTGCCAGACACCCTAAGTCGTCACTCTTAAGTTCAACCCTCCACAGATATAGGACATGGACACAATGCAGCCAAGCTCTTTGCTAGGGCATAACACAGGTGACTTTACTCCAGTTCCCAATAACAGCATTCATTTCAAACTGAGACCTCTTCAACCTGGCCTTCCTGTCTACATTTCTTTCTTTCTTTTCTTTTCTTTTCTTTCTTTCTTCCTTTCCTTTCTTTCTTTTTTTTTTTTTTTTTTTTTTTTTGAGACAGGGTCTTGCTATGTTGTCCAGGCTGCTCTTGAACTCCTGACCTCAAGCAGTCCTCCCACCTCAGCCTCCTACAGTGCTAGGATTATAGGTATGAGCCACTGTGCCTGACCTGTCCATATTTCTGTCAGCATATTGGACATGACTACTTAACAAGTCTTTAAGAAGTTCCAAGCTTTCCTTCATCTTCCTGTCTTCTTCTAAGCCATCCAAACTCTTCCAACCTGTGCCTGTTACCCAGTTCCAGAGCCATTTTCACATCTTCAGGTATGTTTCTAACAATGCCCCACTCTTTGGTACCAATTTACTGTGTTAGGCCATACTTACATTGCTATAAAGAAACATCTGAGGCTGAGTGATTTACACAGAAAAGAGGTTTAACTAGCTTGTGGTTATGCCAACCATACAGGAAGTATGGTGCTGGCATCTGCTTCTGGTGAGGCCTCAGGAAGCTTACGATCATGGCAGAAGGCAACAGGTAGCCAGCATGTCATATGGTGAGAATGGGAGCAAGAGAGAGAGAGACGATGCCACACACTTTTCGGCAACCAGCTCTTGTGTGAACTAACTGAGCAAGAACTCACTTATCACCAAGGGGATAAATCATTCATGAGGAATCTTCCCCCATGATTCAACCACCTCCCACCAGGCCCCACTTCCAACATTGGGCATCACGTTTCAACATGAGATTTGAAGGGAACAAACATCCGAACCATATCACCTCAGTAGTGAGGCAAATTGTCACTAAATACTGCTCTTGTTCCATCTAACAATGCTTGAAAGCAAGGCTCAAAAGGATTAAACTGTTTCCAAGTAGTTTAACTGCATCTGAGGACAAAGCCTGAAATCATGTAAAGGAATGATTATTATTTTAAAATATTTTTTTCTGGAGACAGGATCTCATTCTGTCACTGAAGCTGGAGTGCAGTGGCACATGCATAGCTCACTGTAACCTTGAGCTCCTTGGGCTCTGCTTTGGCTCAAGTGGTCTTCCCACCTTAGCCTCCCAAGGAGGCCATTTGGTGGAGGCTAAAGGAGGATCTCTTTAGCCCAGAAGTTCAAAGCTGAAGTGAGCTATGGTCATGCCATTGCACTCCAGGACTACAGGCATATCCCATCATGCCCAGCTAATTTAAAAAAAAAATTTTTTTTAGAGACAGAATCTCACTATATTGTCAAGTCTGGTCTCAAACTCCTAGTCTCAAGCAATCCTCCCACCTCAACCTCCTAAAGCACTGGGATTACAGGTGTGAGCTACCATGCCCAGCCTATTATTATTATTAAATCCAAACCCAACAAGGTAAAAGTCACAATGTCTGGCATTCAATGAAAATTATTAGGCAGGCACACAAGGAGGAAAATACAGCCAATAACAAGGAGAAGCATCAATCAATAGAAACAGACACAGAAACAGTACAGGTGATAAAGTTAACTGACAAGGACATTAAAACAACTATTATATTTTACACATTATATTGTTGTACAATACATAGATGTATTCTATGTATTGAAGAAGATAAAGGAAACAGCATGCTAAGAAGAGACAAAATTATAAAAAAGGACCAAATTGGACTTTTAGGGATGGAAAATACATGTTCTGAAATGAAAAATACACTGGATAAGATTAACAGTAGTTTAGACATAGCAGAAGAAAAGCTTAGTGAACTTGGCAACATAATGAAAAATTTTAAATATTCTAAACGAAATTTACCAAGTGGAGCAAAAGCTGATAGAAATTGAATGACGTAACAATGTAATGAACTGTAGGACAACTTCCAGCAGCCTAACATACATATTATTGGAATTGCTGAAGAGAGGTGGACACAAAAAATATTTCGGGAAATAACGGCTGAAATTTTTCCAAGTTTGAGGCAAAGCATAAACTCACATGTCCAAGACGCTCAATGAATCCTAAGCACAAGAAACAAAGAAAAGCACCTGTTGGACATGGTGGCTCATGCCTGTAATCCCAGTACTTTGGGAGGCCAAGGTGGGAGGAATGCTTGAGGCCAGGAGTTCAAGACCAGCCTGGGCAACATAGCAAGACCCCATCTCTATAAAAAATAAAAAAATTATCTGGGCATGGTGGAACACACCTGTACTCCTAGCTACTTGGAAGACTGAGACAGGAGGATCCTTTTAGCCCAGAAGTTCAAAGCTGAAGTGAGCTATGGTCATGCCATTGCACTCCAGCTAGGTGGCAGAGTGAGACCCTATCTCTAATTTAAAAAGAAAAGCACACCAAGTCACATTATAATCAAAATGTTTGAAAGCAGTAAAAAAGAGGAAATCTTAAAAGCAGCCAGATTTTTTAAAACCTCATTAAATAAAGTAGAACAAAGATAAAAATGACAGCACATGTCTCTTCAGAAACAACAGAAACCAGAAAACAGTGGAGCAACATCATTAATGTAGTGAAAGAAAAGAATTGTCAAACTAAAATTGAAAGCAGAGATAAAATAATTTTCAATAACGAAGACAAAATGGTGACTTTTTTAGAGTTATAAAGCTAAAAGAATTTCTCAGCAAACCTGCACCATTAAAAAAATAGTTTGAAAAGTCTGTCAGCTAGAGGGAAAATGATATTGTATCAGATGGAAATTAGGGCATACCCAAAGAAATAAAAAGTGCCAGAAATGAGGCTGGGCATGGTGGCTCATGTCTGTAATACCAGAACTTTGGGAGGCCGACGCAGGCAGATTGCTTGAGGTCAGGCATTCAAGACCAGCCTGGCCAGTATGGTGAAACCCCGTCTCTGCTAAAGAATACAAAAGCTAGCTGGGAGTGGTAGTGCAGCTACTTGGGAGACCAAGGCAGGAGGATTGCTTGAACCCTGGAGGTAGAGGTTGCAGTGAGCTGAGATCATGCCACTGCACTCCAGCCTGGGCAATGGAGGGAGACTCCATCTCAAAAATAAATAAATAAATATATATATATATATATATGTGTGTGTGTGTGTGTGTGTGTGTGTGTCTGTGTGTGTGTGTATGTATATATATGAAATGATGACTATGTGTGCAAATATAAAACACCCATTTTCTTATTTTTAAAATAACTTAAAATTAATTGACATTTTGAGTCAAAAAATAATATAGTGTGGAGTTTATAACATAAGTAAAAGTAAAATGTATTCCAACGAAGGCAAAAACTAGAAGTGAAATAAAATTATACACTTATAAATTTCTTATACTCTATTTGAAGTGGTATACTATTACTTAAGAGTGATTAATTGTAAATGTATAGTATAAACCCTGAATCAACTACTCAAACATAAAAGTACAGCAAATAAGCCAACAAATCAGCAACGGAGATAAAATAGAATCATAAAAATACTACGTTAATCCAAAACAAAGCATAAAAAGAAGATAATAGGAACAAAGAGCAGATGGGACAAACAGAAAACAAATAACAAAATGGAATATATAAATCAAAATATATCAATAATCACATTAAATGTAAAGGTTCTAAATGCCCCTATTAATAGACAAAGATTGTCAGATGGGTTTAAAGAGCAAAATTCTACTACCATATATGCTGCCTAGAAGAAACCCAATTTGAATATAAAGACACGGATAGGTTGGACCACTCAGGGAATTCTGCTTGCAGGATGGCAATGCAAAGAGCTCTGTGGACCTGTTCACCAGTGAAACTAGTAAAAAGTATTTTCTCTTTTTTTTTTCTTTTTTTTCTTTTTTTTTTTTTGACGGAGTCTCACTCTGTCACCCAGGCTAGAGTGCAGTGGTGCGATCTCAGCTCACTGCAAGCTCCACCTCCTAGGTTCACGCCATTCTCCTGCCTCAGCCTCCCGAGTAGATAGGACTACAGGCGCCCACCACCATGCCTGGCTAATTTTTTGTATTTTTAGTGGAGATGGAGTTTCACCATGTTAGCCAGGATGGTCTCGATCTCCTAACCTCGTGATCCACCCACCTCGGCTTCCCAAAGTGCTGGGATTATAGGCGTGAGCTACCATGCCTGGCCTAAAAATATTTTCTTAAAAAATAAAACATTTAAAGTTTACAGAAGATGTCTTAAGAACATATAATAAATAAACATGTGTTCAAGGAAATCTACTAAATTTCAGTAAAAGTAGTGAGAGTCTGTGGCATTTAAGCCATGACCCACTCTCCCAGCTCAGCTAGATGGAAGCTCCGCTCTAGGAGGATGTGATTAAAAATATGGGGCTCCCGCTCCCTTTAACTCTCAGTCTAGAGATACAGTATCTCACTGGAAGAGACAGGACACCAGCATTTCTCATCCCACCCAAATCCAAGTTGCAGAGACTAAATTCCTTGTGAGGGTGTCTGAGGATTCAGGAGCTGCCTTCTTCCACCCAACCCCCATTCATAAAGTGGAGGGCTTACCCCAGGCATAACAGGCTGAGAATACTAGAGCACCAACAGCCTTTGCCCCAGGTCACTCAAAAGAGGTGGTTTCAGTTGAGAAAAGCAGAGGCTACTACCCCCACCCAGTGTTTGGAGCAGATAGATCAGAGATTTTGTCCAGGGAGTGAGGCAGTCCATAGGAAAATAAAACTCCAAAGTTATCTTCAAAGGAACCAACTTTATTTGAAACAGTGTGAAACTTAAACTTAAGAGAACTCTAAAAAACTATAGATTTTGCTAGTAAACAACTAAAAGGAGGATGGTAACTCTATTAGACCAACAAACAAAACTGACTGAGGGTTCTAGACAGAGCAATTAGGCAAGAAAAAAGAAATAAAAGCTATCTAGATTGGAAAAGAAGACTCAAAATGACTTCTATTTGCAAATAGCATGCTCTTACAAATAGAAAGTCCTAAGGAAGCCACTTAAAAACCATTAGAGCTTACAAATGACTTCAAAAATTTACAGGATAAAAGGTCAACATACCAAAATGAAGTGTATTTCTATATACTAACAGTAAACAACCCCCAAAATTAAATCAAAGAAACGATTACAATAGCATTAAAAATGCTTAGGAGTAAATTTAACAAAATAATTGCAAGACCATACACTAAAAACTACAGAATATTATTGAAAAATTTAAAGAAGACCTATATAAATGGAAAGACATTCCATGTTCATGGAACAGAAGATTTAATGCTGTTAAAGTGGAAATACTCCCCAAACTGATCTATTATTTCAATGCAATCTCTTTCAAAAAATTAACTGCATTTTTTTTGGTAGAAATTGTCAAACTGATTATAAAATTCATATGAAGTTGAAAGGGAACTAGAATAACCAAAACAATATTTAAAAAGGTGAACACGGTCAAAGGATTCACACTTTTTGATATCAAAACTTATTACGAAGAAACCATAATCAGGAGAGTGTGGTACTGTTAGCAGTATCTGTATGGGTCTGCAGCAACCTCAGTTCTTGCCTCCTCAGAAGCAAGAATTTGACCAGGGGGTATAAGGCAGAGTGAGAGACTGAAGCAAGTTTTAGAGCAGGAGTTAAAGTTTATTAAAAAGTTTTAGAGCAGGAATGAAAGTAAAGTACACTTGGAAGGAGGCCAAGCAGGTGACTTGAGAAATTAAAGTGCACTGTTTGACCTTTGACTTGGGGCTTTATATGTTCGCATGCTTCTGGGGTGGGGCAGGGGGTTGCATCGCTTCTCCCCTGATTCTTCCCTTGGAGTGGGCTGTCCACATGTGCAGTGGCCTGCCAGCACTTGGGAGGGGCCGTATGCACAGTGTGTTTACTGAAGTTGTATGCATGCTCGCTTGAGGCATTTTTTCCTTACCAGTCCAGTGGTCCTAGAGGAAGGTCATATACCAGTTAAACTCCGCCATTTTGCCTCTTTTTTTTTTTTTTTTTTTTTTTGAGACGGAGTCTCGCTCTGTCGCCCAGGCTGGAGTGCAGTGGCCAGATCTCAGCTCACTGCAAGCTCCGCCTCCTGGGTTCACGCCATTCTCCTGCCTCAGCCTCCCGAGTAGCTGGGATTACAGGCGCCCGCCAACTCACCCAGCTAGTTTTTTGTATTTTTAGTAGAGACGGGGTTTTGCCGTATTAGCCAGGATGGTCTCGATCTCCTGACCTCGTGATCCACCCGTCTCGGCCTCCCAAAGTGCTGGGATTACAGGCTTGAGCCACCGCGCCCGGCCCATTTTGCCTCTTAGGGCGCATGCTTGAGCCCACTCATCCAACTCCTGAGATCTCATTGGGGAGCTGCTGATCACCGGTTTCAGGTATTTTCTGTCTACTGGGAGACTGCCTTTCCCTGGCACTAGCTGCAACCAATTATTATTTTAGAGAGAGAGTTTAACAACTCCCTGACCATCACCTTGATGGTCACCTGAAATTCCTCGCTGTGGGGGAGGGGGGGCGGTCTCCTGCTCATGTCTGCCTGACTGCCTACTGTAACAATATTGGCACAAAGATAGATATGGAATAGAACTAAAAATCCAAAAATAAACACTCACATTTATGGTCAATTGATTTTGGACAAGGAGGCCAAAACAATTCAATGGCAAAGAATACTCTTTTCAACAAATGGTGCTGGGGCCGGGCGCGGTGGCTCAAGCCTGTAATCCCAGCACTTTGGGAGGCCGAGACGGGCGGATCATGAGGTCAGGAGATCGAGACCATCCTGGCTAACATGGTGAAACCCCGTCTCTACTAAAAAATACAAAAAACTAGCCGGGCGTGGTGGCACGTGCCTGTAGTCCCAGCTACTCGGGAGGCTGAGGCAGGAGAATGGCGTGAGCCCAGGAGGCGGAGCTTGCAGTGAGCTGAGATCCGGCCACTGCGCTCCAGCCTGAGCGACAGAGCGAGACTCCGTCTCAAAAAAAAAAAAAAAAACAAATGGTCCTGGGACAACTGGATATCCACATGCAAAACAACGAAGTTAGACCTCTATCTCACATCTGTGAAGGCCAAGGCCCTTGGTCCCCTAAAGGTTCACTGGGGAAAAAAAAAAAAAAAAAAAAAAAAACCTCTGACATGAGGCAGATCAACTAAAAGGAGAAAAGGCATACACATTTATCTAATATACAGGAGCCTTCAGAATGAAGACCCAACCTCCCAATCAGGTTCAGAAGTTTATATACCATCTTCAGGTTACAGAAAGAATGCAGGCTCAGAGTATGGCCAAAAACAGATTTTACTAGCAAAACAGGTTATGAAAGGGAGAAAGGAAGAGGCCTGGCTAGCAAAGCGAATCTTGTTATGTAAATGAAACCTCACAGTAGTCCTCAGACAGAATAGATGGTGAATGTCTCTTTTAAGACATTTAGGCCAGGCGTGGTGGCTCATGCCTGTAATCCCGGCATTTTGGGAGGCTGAAACGGGCAGATTGCTTGAGCCCAGGAGTTCAAGACCAGCCTGGGCAATATAGTGAGACCTTGTCTGTACAAAAAATACAAAAAATTAACTGGGCGTGGTGATGCACATCTGTAGTTCCAGTTACTCAGGAAGCTGAGGTAGGAGAACCACCTGAGCCCGGGGAGTTGAGGCTACAGTGAGACAAGATCACACTGCTGCATTCCAACCTGAGTGATGGAGTGAGACCTTGCCAAAAAAGAAAAAAAAAGGAAGGAAAGAAAGAGAGAGAGAGAGAGAGAGAGAGACAGAAAGAAAGAAAGAAAGAAAGAAAGAAAGAAAGAAAGAAAGAAAGAAAGAAAGAAAGAAAGAAAGAAAAGAAAGAAAGAGAAAGAAGGAAGGAAGGAAGGAAGGAAGGAAGGAAGGAAGGAAGGAAGGAAGGAAGGAAGGAAGGAAGGAAAGAAAGAAAGAAAGAAAGAAAGAAAGAAAGAAAGAAAGAAAGAAAGAGGGAGGGAGGGAGGGAGGGAGGGAGGGAGGAAGGGAGGAAGGAAGGAACCTTTAAAGGTGTCAGACCCTCAGTTAATCTCTCCTACATCCAAGAAAAGCCTACAAAGGGAAGGCCTGGCTACATTAATGGGGATTCTCTACAGATATAAATTCCTCACACAAAAGACTGCTTTGCAAGGCCATTTCAGTCTGTGGCAGCCACTTCAAATTATGCCAAAGAAATATAATTTTGGGGTAAAATATTTTTATTTCCTTCACACCATATACAAAAATTGGCTCAAAATGGATCAAAGATTAAAGAACTAAAGCTCTTAGAAGAAAACAGAGGCATGAAACTTTGTGACCATGGCTGATCATGATGTAATTACACGTCTATAATTCCAGCTCTTTGGGAGGCCAAGGCGGGAGAATCACTTGAGGCTAGGAGTTCAAGACTAGCCTGGGCAACATAGTGAGACCTCATTTCTAAAAAAAAAAAAAAAAAATAGCTGGGTGTGGTGCCACTCACCCATGGTCCTAGTTACTCAGGAGGCTGAAGTAGGAGGATCGCTTGAGCCCAGGAATTTGAGGCTGCAGTGAACTATGATAGTGCCTCTACACTCCAGCCTGGGTGACAAAGATAGACCCTATCTCAAACAAACAAGCAAACAAACAAACAAAAAAAAACCCTTTGTGATCATGGATTAGGCAATGGTCCCTTAAATGTGACAACAAAAAAGCATACGTAATAAAAGGAAAAAAATAGATAGATTGGATGTCATCAAAATTAAAAGGACACCATCATGAACGTGAAAAAGCAACACAGAATAGGATAAATTTTTTGCAAATTGTATACAGATGCTCCTTGACTTGCAATGAGGTTACATCACAATACATCCATTAAAAGTTAAAAATATCTTAAGTTGGGAATGCATTTAATACACCTAACCTACTGAACATCATAGCTTAGCCTTGCCCACCTTAAACATGCTCAGAACACTTACATTAGCCTATAGTTGGACAAAATTATCTAACACACAAAGCCTGTTTTATCATAAAGTGTTGAATATCTCATGTAATTTATGGAATACTGCACTGAAAGTAAAAAGCAGAATGATTGTATTCTACTGAATATGTATTGATTTTCCACAACTGTAAAATCAAAAAATCATAAGTTGAACCATTTTAAGTCAGGGACTGTCTGTACCTGATATCAATATTATAGAGAAAACACAACTCAATAATAAAAAGATAAATGACCCCATTTAAAAGTGGGCAAAATATATTAATAGACATTTCTCTAAAGAAAATATACAATCACCAATATGCACATGAAAAGATGCTCAACATCAACAGTCATCAAGGAAATGCAATACAAACCACATGAGGCTGGGAGTGGTGGTTCACACCTGTAATCCCAGCACTTTGGAAGGCCGAGGCGGGCAGATCACCTGACATCAGGAGTTTGAGACCAGCCTGGCCAACATGGCAAAACCCCGTCTCTACTAAAAATATTTTAAATATTAGCCAGGTGCGGTGGTGTGTGCCTGTAATCCCAGCTACTTGGGAGGCTGAGGCACGAGAATCACTTGAACTCGGGAGGCAGAGGTTGCAGCGAGCCAAAATTGTGCCACTGCACTCCAGCCTGGGTGACAGAGTGAGACTCTGTCTAAAAAAAAAAACAAAAACAAAACCAAACAAACACCACATGAATTACCACTTCATACCCACTAGAATGATGATAATCCAAAGAGAGATTAAAAACCAGCAATGGCAGGGATGTGGAGAAATTGGAACACTCATATACTGCTGGTGAGAATGTAAAATGGTATAGTTGTGCTATGATATGAATACTTGCATCCCCCCAAAATTTATATGTTGAAAACCTAATCCCAAAGGTGATGATGCTATTGGGGGGGGGGGGGGTCTCTGGGAGGTGATTAGATCCTAAGGGTGGAGCCCTCATGAATGGGATTTGTGCCCCTATAAAAGAAACTCCAGAGAGCTGTCTTCCCCCTTCTACTATGTGAGGACAAATAGAAGATACCATCTATAAACCAGAAAGTGAAACTTCATCAGACCCAAATCTGCTGGCACCTTGATCTTGGACTTCCCAGCACCTAGGGCTATGAGAAATAAATTATTTGTTTATAAGTGATAAAGTTTGGATATTTGTCCCTCCAAATCTCATATTGAAATGTAATCCCCAATGTTGGAGGTGGGGCCTGGTGGGAGGTGATTGAATCATGGGGGCAGATTTCTCAGGAATGGTTTAACACATCCCCGTGGTGCTCTTCTGATAATAACGAGTGAGTTTTCATGAGATCTAGTTATTTAAGAGTGTGTAGCACCTCCCCTCCTTTCTCTTTCTTGCTTCCACTCTCACCATGTGAAATGTCTGCTCCCTCTTCACCTTCCACCATGATTGTAAGCTTCCTGAGGCCTCCCCAGAAGCTGAGTAGATGCCAGCACCATGCTTCCTGTAAAGTCTGCAGAACCGTGAGCCAATTAAACCTTTTTCCTTTAAAAATTATCCAGCCTCAGGTATTTCTTTATAGCAATGCAAAAACAGTCTAATACAATAAACTACCTAGTTTATAATATTTTGTTATAGCAGCCCAAAAAGACTAAGATGAGATGCTTTGGAAAACAGACTGGCAAGTCCTCAAATCCTAAGTAAAAAGTCACCATAAGACCCAGCAATACCCAAGAGAATTGAAAACATATGTGTGTATATATATATACACATATATATGTATGTGCATGTATATATATACACATGCATATGTATGTATGTGTGTATATATGTATGTGTGTGTGTGTATGTATATATTTACTTGCTTACAAGTGTTTATAGCAGCATTACTTTTATTATTTTTTTCTTTATTTAAGAGACAGGGTCTCACCATGTTGCCCAGACTGATCTCGAACTCCTGGACTCAAGAGATCCTCTCACCTCCACCTCCCAAGTAGCCAAGATTACAGGCATGTTCCACCAAACTCAGCTTAGCATTATTTTTTTTCTTTTTCTTTTTCTTTTTCTTTTGAGACGGAGTCTCGCTCTGGAGTGCAGTGGCGCGATCTCGGCTCACTGCAAGCTCCGCCTCCCGGGTTCATGCCATTCTCCTGCCTTAGCCCCCAGAGTAGCTGGGACTACAGGCGCCCGCCACCACTCCCGGCTAATTTTTTTTTTTTGTATTTTTTAGTAGCGACAGGGTTTCACCGTGTTAGCCAGGATGGTCTGGATCTCCTGACCTCGTGATCTGCCCGCCTCGGCCTCCCAAAGTGCTGGGATCACAGGCGTGAGCCACCGCGCCTGGCCAGCATTATTTTTAATAGCGAAAAAGTGGAAACAACCCTAATGTTTATCAACTGATAAATGAGTAATATGTGATATATCCATTTAATAGAGTACTACTTAGCAATAAAAAGAAATGAGGTACCGATACATGCTACAACATGGAGGAACCTGAAAACATTATCCTAACTGAAATAAGTTATTCACAAAAGCAGCCAGTCAAATCAATGACCTCAGCTTCTGACATAGTAAACCAGAAAAAGAAGAGCAAATAAGATCCACAGTAAACAGAAGAAAGGAAATTATAAAAATAAGATCAGAATTCAATGAATAATGAAAAAATAATAGAGAAAAATCAATGACATCAAGAGTTGGTTCCTCTAGAAGATTGTTAAAATTGATAAACCCTTAGGCAGAATGGTCAGGAAAAATGATCAGGGAAAAGAGAGAAGACACACATTACCAGTATCAAGAACGACTACAGACGCCACAGATTTGAGAAGATAACCAGGAATATTATTGTGATACTGTGATGTATATATTTGGTTTTGTCCATGATTCCTGGCTTTCATCTTCTGAAAGCCTTATAGTATATCTTTTGTTAAAGTATTGTATTTGGTCTTTTGTCTTTGGTTCCTGAAGTAGCACCTGAACTTAAAAATGAAAGACACTTTTTTGTTATTTACAGCAAGCCCTTCAAACACACCTGGACTTATGTGAATGAAACAGTTTTTGGAAAGCCTTAGGATACCATAGGATGGGGGTGTTGGTTGCCAGGGAAACTAGCCAGGTGCTCAGAGGATTGGAACTTTTAGTCTCATTCCCCCAGCCCTCAGGGAAGGGGCAGGGACTAAGGGTTAAACTGATGCCAATGGCTAGCGGTTTAATCAGTCATGCCTATGTCATGAAGCTTCTATAAAAACCCAAAAAGGACAGGGTTCAGAGAACTTGCAGATAGACGAACACTTGGGGGCACTCCAACTCCAAAGGGACAGAAACTCCTGCACTTGGGACCCTTCCAGACCTTACCTTACGTATCTCTTCATCTGGCTGTTTGTGTCTTAAATATCCTTTGTAATAAACTGGTAAACGTAAGTAAATGTTTTTCTGAGTTCTGTGAGCAGCTCTAGCAAATTAATCAAACCCAAGGAGTGGAAACTGTGGGAACCCCGATTTATAGCCAGTTGATCAGAAGCACAGGTAAAATAACCTGGGGACTCAGTTTTGTGGGATTGCATCCTCAACCTGTGTGATCTGATGCTAGCTCCAGGTAGATACTGTCAGAATGGAATTGAATTAGAGGACACCCAGCTGGTGTCCACTGCAAAACTGATTGCTTGCTTGCTGGCAGGAGAAATCCCCGTACATCTGGCATCGGAAGCGTGCTGTGAGAGTATGGTGGGAGAAACTGAGTTTAGTTTTTTTCCTACTCATTTGGTGTCAGTGAAGAGGGATTTGCTAGAAAGGTCCTGGTTCACAGAAACATTTGGTTTAGGAAGAGAAAGGATGAAAAGATGGGGGATAAGAAACCTTCAATCCCTGGATGGCTACCTAGTCAGTCACCCATGGTATGAAGCTTCAGCTAAAAAGTTATCAGTGGAATTTAGAGACGGATCCAACTCCCAGGGAGTTGGTTCACTGGATACATAAGGAAATCCAAACTAATAAGAAAAAAAGCAAAGTTTTCAATCCCTTGGTTATTATCTGTAATAGCTAAAATGAAGTGAAAAGGCTGGGCATGGTGGCTCATGTCTGTAATCCCAGCACTTTGGGAGGCCAAGGTGGGTGGATTTCTTGAGCCCAGGAGTTCGAAACCAACCTGGGCAACATGGCAAAACCCCGTCTCTACAGAAAATACAAAAATTAGCCAGGCATGGTGGCACACATCTGTGGTCCCAGCTACTTGAGAGGCTGAGGAGGGAGGATCACTTGAGCCCAGGAGTTCAAAGCTCCAGTGAGCTGTGATTGCACCACTGCACTCCAGCCTGGGTGACAGCAAAACCCTGTCTCAAAAAAAATAGAAGAAGAGGAAGAGGAAGAGGAAGAAGAAGAAGAAGAGAAGAAGAAGAAGAGGAGGAGGAGGAGGAAGAGGAGGAGGAGGAGGAGGAGGAGGAGAAAGAGAGTGCTGAGTTGGACCTTGATGCTAGAATAAGGCTAGATTTCAGTAAGCCTGAGCTTCGGCCACTAGCCTCAAAACTGACCTCCATGGTAAAAATTATGCAGGGACAACAGAATGTACCTCTGAGACCTGTGGTTGCCAAGAAGGTAGTCAGTGTGGGGGAAACCCCAGAAATTATTGAAACTAAAGGATGGTGTAAAGGAATTGTTACATTTTGTAGATGGTATCATGAGCTTGCTGAGCAGCCTTTACTAAAATGAATTCTGAGAGTAACCAATTTAGGAGCAATATCTTTGGTTTTAAATGCCACAGGGTGAAAGAACATGTTTGGGTTGATGCAAGAACCACAGCTCACTGTTGAACAATCGTAGATAGCTGTATGTGATCCAGACACGCGGGAGGCTATTCCTGAGAGCAAGCCAGCATGGCGGACTGGATAAAAGTTACTGTAAAGTATGTTTACCCTTTACAGATAGCCCCCATGAGACAGCCCCCATGAGATGGGGGGCTATCTGACTCCCTCTATTATAAATGCCAAGTGGAACGCCCCAGGCGAAGCAGCTGACATACTTCATATGCAAGCTATGTGGGACTGGTTTATGATGCCTGGGATATTAACCAACTGAATATGCACATTACCCAGGTCATGGCAGATGCTGTGATTAAAGGGGGTACCTAAAGCGTGGGCACCCCATCTGATGTTACTCCTGCAAAATTGAACAACAGTTGGAGAAACCTTACCTGATTTGCTGGCTCAACTTTCCCATACAGGTCTCACTGATACCAAGGACATTAAAGTAGGGAATATATTTCCCACATAAAGGGAATGTGGGGAAAGATAGAGGGGAGATTCAGGGAACTCACTCCAGCAGGGTAGAAATCTTTAGATGATTTAGATGGGATCAATATGGCAGACAATTGATGGTGCTAAAACAAATGGGACAGCCCCCCATCTCCCATACCTCACTGCTGGTCCCCCAACTTTAAAAGGCCCCAAGCAAGTCCTCTCCATTTATCCCAGTGTGGAGAAATGTTTAAAGCTGGAAGGCAAAGATTACATGAGGTATCTCATCTAGAATCACCTGGGGCAATGGTTAGATTAATTGGGGTGATGATTGACTGAGAGACTTGGTTGGGTACCTGAAGTCATTTGCATACATATGGGTAAAATGGCCAGATGGGGGAAAAGAAACCTTCTGGGGACTTCTTGACACAGGAGCCCAATGCATTGTGATTCCACAGCCTTTTGGGAATTTTTTTTTTTTCTTTTTTGAGACAGAGTTTCACTCTTGTCACTCAGGCTGGAGTGCAATGGCGCAGTCTTGGCTCACTGCAACCTCTGCCTCCCGGGTTCAAGTGATTCTCCTGCCTCAGCCTCCCGAGTAACTGGCATTACAGGCTCCTACCACCACACCTGGCTAATTCTTGTATTTTTAGTAGAGATGGGGTTTCACCATGTTGGCCAGGCTGATCTCGAACTCCTGACCGCAGGTGATCCACCCTCGCCTCGGCCTCCCAAAGTGCTGGGATTACAGGCGTGAGCCACCACACCCAGCCACCTTTTGATGAAATCTTAAAAAGGCGAGCTAAGCTTAGATTGGGAAGGTATGGAGATGCAACAGTTAATGGGACTAAGGTAAAAGTTTGGATGAAAAGTGCGATTATGGTCGGGCACAGTGGCTCACGCCTGTAATCCCAGCACTTTGGGAGGCCAAGGTGGGCGGATCACGAGGTCAGGAGATCGAGACCATCCTGGCTAACGCGGTGAAACCCTGTCTCTACTAAAAATACAAAAAATTAGCCGGGCGTGGTGGCAGGCGCCTGTAGTCCCAGCTCCTCGGGAGGCTGAGGCAGGAGAATGGCATGAACCCAGGAGGCGGAGCTCACGCCACTGCACTCCAGCCTGGGTGACAGAGTGAGACTCCGTCTCAAAAAAAAAAGAAAGAAAGAAAGAAAGAAAAGAAAAGTGCGCAGAGCAAGATCTGATACAAAACAAGTGAATTTATTCTGAAGCTAGCTTGGGGGAAGGGGCACAAAGTGTCCTGCCTTTAAATGTGCCACTTCCCCTTTGGAGCAGAAAGCGGCCATTTATTTTAAGGTGGGAGAACGTGAACAAGGGCAGGGGTCCCCCTGCTAGCTTGGTGTCTTATCTATGGGACAGGTGAATTGGCACCTTCCTGGGCAGAAGTTAAGTCATAAAAGTGGCTAAACCAGCATGCTTTCAATAAGCCCTCCTCTTGGAAAAAAGTTCCAATGCAATCCCTGGAAGATGGAAGTTCCAAGGCCACCCCCTGGAGGTGAAAGTTCATGGCAGGGGGTATGCTTTGGTCTGCAAATTGACTGTCGTGTCTCAAGGGGAGATCTGTCTTGGAGCACACAGTTAGAAGAACTTGCCCTGCAGGGAGTGTCTGGTGAGAGGGAGGTGAAAGGTTATATTTGCATTTCTGAAGGGCTAAGTAGGAAACAGGGAACAGGGGGAAAGGGGAGAGGAGAAGTGAAGAGAAAATAATTTTTTAAATAATAGTAATTCATTCCTTTTTCTTAGAAAAAAAATGGAGCCACTCAGATACAGGATTTTTTTTTTTCTTCTGTTTTTGAGACGGAGTCTCACTCTGTCACCCAGGCTGGAGTTCAGTGGCGCAATCTCGGCTTGTTGCAACCTTTGCCTCCCGGGTTCAAGTGATTCTCCTGCCTCAGCCTCCTGAGTACCTGGGATTACAGGCATGCACCACCCAGCTAATTTTTGTATTTTTAGTAGAGACAGGACTCCACCATGTTGGCCAGGCTGGTCTTAAACTCCTGAACTCAGATGATTCGCCCGCCTTGGCCTCCCAAAGTCCTAGGATTACAGGTGTGAGCCACCATGCCCGGCCTTGGATACAGGATTTTTGAACAACCTTTTATATGAGGTGGTCACATCTCCTTTACCTGAGTATATTATTAGGGTAGATATTATGTCTGACTGGGGATTGTTTCCCCTACCTAATATTTGTTTTTTTCTTTTGTTTTGCTTTGAGACAGAGTTTAGCTCTGTCACTCAGGCTGGAGTACAGTGGCACAATCATGGCTCACTGCAGCCTCAACCTTCTGGGCTCAAGTGATCACCTCAGCCTCCTGAGTAGCTGCGACCACAAGCGTGTGCCACCACGCCTGGCTAATTTTTTTTTTTTTTTTTTTTTTTTTTGTGAGACAAAGGTTTCCCTGTGTTACCCAGGCTAGTCTTGAACCCCTGGCCTCAAGCGATCATCCCATCTTGGCCTCCCACTGTACTGGAATTACAGGGGTGAGCCACAGCACCCAGCCTCTACCTAATATTGTAAAAACAGAAGTCATGTAAGTGATACCGACAGGAGGCAGCCAAATGCCTAGGCAGATGGGGCGGGTCCCCGGTGAAACCCAACCTCCAAGCTGAAGACAGTCTAAAACCTGAAAGCCAAGCTACAAGTTAACTCTAGGAACTGTATTGAGAACTTGATTTCCCATTTGGTGCACTTTCCTCTTGTTAATCCTCACCCTTCACCTATTTTACATATACTTGCCCTTTCCTAATTGGCTTTCTACGCTGTCATGCCCACCTTTGAGTGGTGTCTTCCCTTTAACCTTTATTCCATACTCATAAACCAATCAGCACGCCCTATCCATTCTGAGTCCATAAAAGGCCCCAGACCCAGCCACATGGGGAGAAAAACCACCTGACTGTGGGGGTGGGAGACTGCCACCCTCCCCCGCATCCCCTCTCCACTGAGAGCTGTTCCATCACTCAATAAAACTCCCCACCTTGCTCACTCTTCGATTGTCAGCACATCCTCATTCTTCTTGGCATGGGACATGAACTCAGGAACTGGTGCACAAGCCAGACTCGGCCAAGGTGGGCCGAATAGGCAGGCCATCTCCTGCAGCAGGTAGTGTAGCCAACTGAGGCCCGAGTAGCTTGCAAAGTGACTGAGAAAAAATAATGCGTCATAAGTCCACCCTCAGGTCAGTCTTGATTAGGCATGCTAAATGGGAACCACTAAAACTGCCTGAACTCACACCAGTGGTTAACTTAAAACAATATAGGCCGGGCACAGTGACTCATGCCTGTAATCCCAGCACTTTGGGAGCCCGAGGTGGGTGGATCACGGGTCAGGAGATCAAGACCGTCCTGGCTAACACGGTGAAACCCTGTCTCTACTAAAAATACAAAAAATTAGCTGGACGCAGTGGCAGGCATCTATAGTCCCAGCTACTCGGGAGGCTGAGGCAGGAGAATGGTGTGAAAACCCGGAAGGTGGAGCTTGCAGTGAGCCAAGATCACGCCATTGCACTCCAACCTGGGCAACAGAGCAAGACTCCATCTCAAAAAAAAAAAAATTATATATCTATAAATATATATATATATTCATATATATATAAAATAGCTGGTGGTCAGAAAGAGATTACTCTATAATGAATGACATACTAGAAGATTATACCAACAAACTCTGTACAGTAGCCCTGCAAGGCCCATGAAAATGGTGGATGGCTCATGGAGACTAACAGTAGGCTATCCAGGCTTAAACAAAGTTGTACCACCCATGGACTCAGCAGTCCTGGACATGGTTTTGACCATACAGAAAATACAACAGGCTAAAGGAGAACAGTACTCAGTGATCGATTTTGCAAATGCCCTTCTCTATCTCAATTTCAGAAAAAAGCCAATTGCAGTTTGCCTTCATGTAGGAAGGATTTCAGTTTACATTTACTGTGCTCCCACAGGATTACCTGAATTCACCAACTTACTGTCATAATTTGGTCAGGAGGGATTTGGACTTGATGTTAGTCTCAAATGTAATAATACACTATATTGAGGATGCTATGATAATATCAGAAACTGAAGAGCAGTCTAGGACTGATTTGAGCACAATGGTGGCTCACATGACCAACCAAGGCTGGTTAATAAATCCAGCAAAGATTTGAGGGCCTTCCCAAACTGTAAAATTCTTAGGAATAACCTGAGCAAGAGCTATC
This sequence comes from Chlorocebus sabaeus, assembly GCF_047675955.1. Classification (NCBI taxonomy): domain Eukaryota; kingdom Metazoa; phylum Chordata; class Mammalia; order Primates; family Cercopithecidae; genus Chlorocebus; species Chlorocebus sabaeus. The sequence goes on along the minus strand of NC_132933.1, from coordinate 100,000,597 downwards.
CAGGATATTCCACAAGTAACTAAAAATAAGTTGATGTTGCTCCCCACCCCTAGAACCAAACAAGATGCCCGGCATTTGGTTGGTTTGCTTGGATTTTGGAGAATGCATGTTCCACATCTGGGAATATTGCCAGCTCCTAGCTATAAGACCATCTGAAAGAAAGTCCTGTTTGAGTGGGGACCTGAACAAAAGCAGGTCATGACTAAATGACAAAAAGCAGTAGCCCTCTCAGCACTTTGGGGCCCATATAATCCTCACTGAGATATGATTTTGTAAGTGTTTGCCACCCACACTCATGTGGACTAGAGTTTGTGGCAAAAGCCCATGAGCGCCCCTCAGCCTCAACCATTGGGATTTTGGACCAAAAAAATTTCCAGATGTTCCCACCAGGTACATACATACCTTTTGAGAAACAAGTACTAGCTTAATATTGGGCATTTATTAAGAGTGCCTCAATGATTGAAGGACATAGGATAATCATGAAAACTAATACCTGTAATGTTTTGGGTGATAGAGAAACATTCAAATAAGGAAGGAAGTGCCCGGAAGAGTTCCATAATAAAATGGAAATGGTTTATATTGGAGTGTGCAACCAGAGAGATGCAAGGAAGCACCCACAGTATCCGTGAGCTGGTAGCCTCTTTTCTTCTAGGACTGACTTTAGAACCACCTGAGGAGCTAATGGAACCAATTGCCCTATTGGCAGTGCCCTATGAACAGGTCTCAATTGACCAACAAGGAGCTGCTTGGTTTATAGATGGCAGTTCCCAGGGTAATGGAAACTGCCTTGTTTGGAAAGCTGCTGCATTAAAACCAGGACATGGAAAGATGGATTGAAGAAGGTAAGAATAAATCAGCTCAATGGGCTGAGTTGCATGCTGTTTTCCTATCAGTTAGCAGTGATAAAAGCCACTGTGTTTGAGCTGGGTGCCGTGGCTCATGCCTGTATTCCCAGAACTTTGGAAGGCTGAGGCGGGACGATTGCTTGAGCCCATGAGTTGGAGGCTGCAGTGAGCTGCAATCACACCACTGCAGACCAACCTGGGCAACAGGGTGAGACGCTGTCTCTAAAAAATAAACATTAAAGTAGCCACTGTATTCGGGTTTTTACTATTTATGGGCAGTAGCCAGTAGCCTGGTCGTATGGTCAGTTAGATGGACAATGGAGAACTGGACTATTAAAGGAATGTCTGTATGGGGCACAGCCCACCAGGAAATCACTCTGGGAATTTAAGGGGCACATTAAAGTAGGACGTGTCAATGCCTATCAGAAGAACCCTCTTTCAGGCTCAGAAGGTGATTGGAACCATAAAGTGGACTTTTTGGTGAGCTCCTTTGAGGTGGCCACCTGGGTCCATGAAATGAGTGAACATGGTGGGGGTGAGCTGCAGCAATGCATAGATGGGCTGAATCTAGACATATTGTCTTACACCCTCAGATACACAAAATGCCAATAAGAACTGTTCTGTCTGTCAACAAGAGAGCAGAGACTGCTAATAGCGATGGGGAAGATCCCTCAGGGGGAAGGTCCTGCACACAGTTGGCAAGTGGATTATACTGGACCAATACTGTTGGCCCTGGGGGGCTAAAAATGGGTCCTGACAGGAACAGATAATTACTCTAGACTAGGCTTTGCATACCCAGTGGAAGATGCTCAAAACACTATTATGGGATTGTAACAGAAGATACTGTACCATTTTGGGCCTCCAAGTTACATTTCTTCAGACCAAGGGACATTCTTTATAGCCCATAGTGGCCAAGAGTGGACAAAGAAATACCGTATCAAATGAACATATCACGTTACATAGCATCCTTAGAGTAACACTTTAAGGGAGAATTGGAATGGGCAATTGAAACAGTCACTGTCTAAAACATGGGGAGTTAAAGGCATGAGGGCCTAACTTAAATGCCTGCATATGTGCTCACACTGAACATGATGGGGCTAAGGGAGAGTTCCCACTAGATAGATTCCTCCACTTTTCTTGGAGATCTGGGAAAGATGGGGTTAGGGAGGCTGCTGGTGTGACTATATAATTACTCCACACATCACCTCAACTTTCTTCCTTTTTTTTTTTTTTTTTTGAGACAGAGTTTTGCTCTGTTGCCCAGGCTGGACTGCAGTGGTGTGATCTTTACTCACTGCAACCCCCACCTTCTGGGTTCAAGTGATTCTCCTGCCTCCACTTCCCGAGTAGCTGGGATTATAGGCGTGCACCACCAAGCCCAGCTAAGTTTTGTATTTTTAGTAGAGACAAGGTTTCACCATGTTGGCCAGGCTCCTGGCCTCAAGTGATCTGCCCCCTTTGGCCTCCCAAAGTGCTGGAATTACAGGTGTGAGCCACCGTGCCTGGCCTCGCCTTTCTTTTTTCCTGCCTGATATAGTGGTTCCAGTAGCAGGGATGCAACTGCAGGTGTCAGAAGCAGGAATAATTCCTAAGCAAGAAACTGTGGCTATATCTCTAAACCTTTAAGTTAGAACTCCTAAGGGCCTGATAGGGCCTATGGGTGGGTTATACTTTCACCCCACACGGCAAAGTTAAGGCTAATAGTATGTGCCATTACGTTGCCCAGTGGTTGAGGTAGCCCACTAGTTCTGTACCGATGTAATCCTACCTTATGTGAATGGGAACAGACTGAATGGGAGGGATTAGTTAGACTGGTATTGCTGCCAGCAATCTGGACCAGCACAGTGGCCAAACCTAACATCCCTTCCAAAGGTAAAAAAAAGTTTGGGTAAAAATAAATGCAAATGGATCCCAGCACTTTGGAGGCCGGGCGGGAGGATCACTTGAGACCAGGAGTTCTAGACCAGCCTGGGCAACATAGGAAAGACCCCATCTCTACCAAAAAAAAAATTCTTTTTAATTACTCGAGCATGGTGGTGCATGCCTGTAGTCCTAGCTACTCAGGAGGCTGAGGCAGGAGGATCACCTGAGCTGAGGAGTTCAAGGCTGTAGTGAACTATGATCACACCACTGCACTCTAGCCTAAATGACAAAGCAAGACTGTCTCTTAAAAATCTTTTTTTTTTTTAAATGCCAAATAGAGAGAAGGAGAAATAATAGCTGAGAGTAGAAGAATGAGTAAGTGGATTATGCATTGAGGGAAATCCAACATTGTATTAATACACCAAGAGAGGTGCAGAGCAAGAGAATAATGTTATCTCTTAGCACAACAATTTCCAGATGCCCAGAAATGTGAAGCTATATGTTTTCCAAGACCACCCCTGCTTTTGGAACCTGACCAGGTTGAATGGCAGCCTGCAAACTTGAGTGACAGTTTCCTGGGAGATGTTCTGGGAGATGTTGATTAACTGGACCAAATGTTAATGACTAAATGAAACACTTGTAATGTGCTGGCATCTTTTGAATTCTATTTTTCAGGCAACCCCTTCTACAAAGAATATAATTTGAGAATGAATTTCCAAGAACTGTTTTCCTACTTCAAACTGTGTGGTGTATGTACGGCTTCCAGCAGACTGGTCACTGTATACCTGTAAACCTTGATGACTGAATGCTTACAAAGGCCCTTGATTAAAAAGGACAAAGTGTAGTGTAGCCCAACATGTCACAGTGTGCTGTGCACAAGCACAAATTGCCCTTGTTCTTATGGATGGAAAGCTAGTAAGCATAACAGGAATAAACAGTGGGATCCTGATAGCATTAAAGCTGTGGGCATCATTTGGTGGATCCAGGCTCCCTCAGGGAATGGGCCCACCCTGAGACAAAGGAGGATTTGTGAGGCCTTACGGCACACTCAAACTAAATTACATCTAGGTGTGGCTGCCACTCTTACAACCCTAGTACGGGGACCCAATATTTTTGGGTGCAAAACATGTATCCCAACTGTACTCATGCCATTAGCACACAGTGGCAAAAACATGCATGGTGGATTAAACAACACTGGCCCACCAGACAGAAAAGGGGAGTTAGGTGCAGGTCTAGGAATCCCGGAACAAGCTGAGTTTGCTTTTAATGAGGAACAACGTTCAGAGGAAAAAGATTTATTAACTAAAATAGGCAGGTTAGACAGAATTCTCTTCTAGGAGGAAGGCCAAGGATGGGAGTTAGCCGGGAAAGATGATAAGGCTTTAGCAAAAGGGGTCAGGCAAACTCAACAAATGATGCTGTATGATGCTAAAACCCAGTGTAGGGGAAAGGGCCTGCATCCGGACCTAACAGGGCCTCTTGACAATTTTGATACAAATAGAGGCTAAAGTGTCCATGAGGCAGTGACCCTCTGTCCTGGCTGCTGAGGTTCGAGGGGAACACCTATGGGAATCTTATGGCCCTCCAAACTCATGGAAGTTCTCTGGGGCACTTGTACTTTACACTGATGTAATATGACTGCCCTCTCCCCCAGAATAGGCCAAAATAAAACATTTGCTATGGTACAGTTAGTAGGAATATGAGCTATTCTAAATACCACATATGTCCTCCCTGTAGGAGGGAGGTGGGCCCTGCTATATAATAACACACAGTGGGCCGGGTGAGGTGGCTCATGCCTATAATCCTAGCACTTTGGGAGGCTGAGGTGGGAGGATGACTTGAGCCCAGGGGATCCAGACTAGCCTGGACAACATAGCAAGACCCCATCTCTGCATTACAAAAAAACAGCAGGGCATGGTGGCATGTGCCTATAGTCCCACCTACTTGGAGGTCTAAGGCAGGAGGATTTGCTTGAGCCTGGGAGATTGAGGCTACAGTGAGCCATGATTGTGCTACTGCACTCCAGCCTAGGAGACAGAGCGAGACCATGTCTTAAAAAATAAAAACAACACACAGTGGAAACCAGTCAAGACTGTGAGATGAGACACGGTGATTGGCTTTGTCCCCATCTAACTTGGAATTCAGAACTAACCTAGTCATGGTCCATTACGACAACACCTGTCCTTAATAATATGTGGTATATGGGCAAGGGTAGATTCTGTTGGGAAGACAAAGCAAATACCTCCGTAAGTCTTACTGATCTGTTCTGTAATGAAACTGAATCATACCATGATCATACTGCAATATGATGAAATACGGGTGTTGTTGGTAAGATTCAACTCCCTCATGTATGTAAATAAGTCTTTTTTTTTTTTTTTTTTTTTTTTTTTTTTTTTTTTTTTTTTAGACAGGTTCTCACTCTGTCTCTCAGGTTGGAGTGCAACCTTGACCTCTGGGCTGAAGCGATACTCCTACCTCAGCCTCCCAAGTGGCTGATACTGCAGGTGCATACCACCACTCTCGGTTAATTTTTAAAAATTTTATTATTTATTTGGCCAGGTGTAGTGGTTCACTTCTGTAATCCCAGCACTTTGGGAAGCTGAGGTGGGTGGATCACTAGAGGTCAGGAGTTTGAGACCAGCCTGGCCAACATGCTGAAATCCCATGTCTACTAAAAATATAAAAATTAACCAGGTGTGGAGGCGCACGCCTATGGTCCCAGCTACTCAGGAGGCTGAGGCACGGGAATCAAACCCAGCAGGCGGAGGTTGCAGTGAGCCAAGATTGCACCACTGCACTCAAGCCTGCGCGACAGAACAAGACTCTGTTAAAAAAAAAAAAAAAAAAAAGGCGGGGGAGGGAGGAAGATTGTTATTTCCTAAGTGATTAGAGCAATAAAAATATCTTGTGTTAAAGTATTTGGCCTTTTGTCTTTGGTTACTGAAGTAGCACCCGAACTTAAAAGTGAAAGGCAATCTTTTGTTATTTGCAGCAAGCCCTTCAAACACACCTGAGTTTATGTTAATGAGATAATTTTTGGGAAGCCTTTGGATACCGTAGGATGGGGTGGCAGGAGGTTGGTTGCCAGAAAAACCAGCCAGATGATCAGAGGGTTGGAACTTTCAGTCTCAACCCCCAACCCTCAGGGAGGGTGGAGGGGCTAAAGGTTAAGTTGATGCCAATGGCTAGCGGTTTAATCAATCATGCCTATGTCATGAAGCTTCTATAAAAATCCAAAAGGGACAGGGTTCAGAGAACTTGCAGATAGACGAACACTTTGGGGCACCCCAACTCCAAGGGGACAGAAACTCCTGCACCCAGGACCCTTCCAGACCTTGCCCTATGTATCTCTTCATCTGGCTGTTCATTTGTGTAGTAAACTGGTAAACGTAAGTAAATGTTTTTCTGAGTTCTGTGAGCAGCTCTAGCAAATTAATCAAACCCAAGGAGTGGAAACTGTGGGAACCCCGATTTATAGCCAGTTGATCAGAAGCACAGGTAAAATAACCTGGGGACTCAGTTTTGTGGGATTGCATCCTCAACCTGTGTGATCTGATGCTAGCTCCAGGTAGATACTGTCAGAATGGAATTGAATTAGAGGACACCCAGCTGGTGTCCACTGCAAAACTGATTGCTTGCTTGCTGGCAGGAGAAATCCTCGTACATCTGGCATCGGAAGCGTGCTGTGAGAGTATGGTGGGAGAAACTGAGTTTGTTTTTCCTACTTAATTATGGACAGTATTACGCCTGTAAATTTGAGAACTTAGATGAAATGCACATATTCTTTGAAATATGTAAGCCACCAAAGCTCACTAAAAAAGAAAGAATCCGAACAGACATATAGCAATTAAATAAATTGAATTTGTATTTAAAACCCTCCCATAATGAAAACTCTAGTCCAGTTGGCTTCACTAATGAATTCTACCAAATATTTAAGGAAAAATATATATCATTTCTATATAATCTCTTTGAGAAAATTGAAGAGGAAAGAACATTGCAAAGCCCATTCTATGAGGCCAGAAGTAAATTAATAACAAAATCAGAAAAGGAATTTACAAGTAAAGAAAGCTATAGACCAATAGACCGATATCTGCCATGAACATATACACGAAAAGTTTTAATGATGATTTAGCAACTAAAATTCAAAAACACATAACCAGATCCTTTAAAAACAAGTGAAGTTTTACCTCAGGAGTCTCAGTTTGGTTTACTATTTCAAAATCAACGTAATTCACCATATTAACAGAATTTAAAAAGAAAATCTATATGACCACGTCAATAGAGGCAGAAAACCACTTGAAAAAAATTAAATGCCCATTTATGCTGAAAACTCACCAAACTAGGTGAAGAAAATTTTCTCAATCTGATAATGAGCATCTATGAACAATCTACTGCTAACACTCATTGGGGAAAAGATTGAGTGCTGCTTCTTTTAAGACGAGCAACAAGGCAAGTATGTCTGATTTCTCCACTCACTTCTATTCAACATTATACTGGAGGTTCTAGCCCTTGAAATATGGTAAGAAAATGAAATGAAAAGTATTCAGATTGTAAAGGAAGAAGTAAAGTTGTCTTTTTCACATATGACATTATTGTCTATAGAAAATCCTAAGAAATGGCCAGGCGTGGTGGCTCACACCTGTAATCCCAGCACTTTGGGAGGCCGAAGCAGGTGGATCACGAAGACAAGAGATCAAGACCATCCTGGCCAACATGGCGAAATCCCATCTCTACTAAAAATACAAAAATTAGCCGGGCATGGTGGCGTGTGCCTGTAGTCCCAGCTACTCGGGAGGCTGAGGCAGGAGAATTGCTTGACTCTGGGAGGCAGAGGTTGCAATGAGCCAAAATCATGCCACTGCACTCCAGCCTGAGCGACAGAACGAGACTCCATCTAAAAAAAAAAAAAAGAAAGAAAGAAAGAAAAAAAAAGAAAATCCTAAGAAATCTACAAAAGAATCTATCAAATGAGTGTAGCAAGGTTGCAAGATAAAAGGTCAACATACAAAATCAACTGTATTATTATATACTGGCAATTAATTAACAGAATTTGAGATTTAAAACACCATTTGCAATAGCATCACAATATATAAAATAGAGATAAATTTGACAAAAGATGTGCAAGACCTGTATACTGAAAATTATAAAGCATTGTTGAGAGCAAGTAAAGAAGATATCCTAGCTGGGCGTGGTGGCTCGTGCCTGTAATCCCAACACTTTGGAAGCCAAGGTGGGTGCATCACTTGAGGCCAAGAGTTTGAGACAAGCCTGGCCAACGTGGTGAAACTCCATCACTACTAAAAACACAAAAATTAGCCGGGTGTGGTGGCACGTGCCTGTAGTTCCAGCTACTCTGGAAGCTGAGCACAAGAATCACCTGAACCTGGGAGGAGGAGGTTGCAGTGAGCCCAGATTGTGCCACTGCACTCCAGCCTGGGGAACAGAGTGAGGCTCTGTGAAAGAGAGAAAAAGAAAGAGAGAAGAAAGAAAGAAAGAAAGAAAGAAAGAAAGAAAGAAAGAAAGAAAGAAAGAAAGAAAGAAGAGAAAGAAAGAAGAAAGAAAGAAAGAAGGAAGGAAGGAAGGAAGGAAGGAAGGAAGGAAGGAAGGAAGGAAGGAAGGAAGGAAGGAAGGAAGGAGGGAGGGAGGGAGGGAGGGAGGGAGGGAAGGTGGGAGGGAGGGAGGGAAGGAAGGAAGGAAGGAAGGAAGGAAGGAAGGAAGGAAGGAAGGAAGGAAGGAAGGAAGGGTCATATATTCACAGACCAGAAGAGTCAATATTGTGAAGATTCATAAATGACAAGCTGATTCTAAAATGTATATGGAAATATGAAGGATCTAGAACCAAAACAATTTTGAAAAAGAGCAAAGTTAGAGACTTACACTACCCAATTTTTAGCTACAGTAATCAACATGGTGGGATGTTGGTGTAAAGATGAATGAAAAATAAGAGAGTCAAGAAATAGGCCTACACATATACGATCAATTGATTTTCAACAAAGATATAGATGCAACTCAATGGGGGAAAGAATAACCTTTTCAATAAATGGTGCTGGAACAATTGAATAGCCATATAAAAAAAAGAATTGAACTTTGACAGTTACCCAGTTACCTCACAACATATATAAAAATTACTGCAAGATGAATCATAGACCTAAATGCAAAACCTAAAACTATGAAGAAAAATTACTGAAGAAAACATAGGAGGAAATCTTATTCACCTTTAGTTTGACAAAGATTTCCTAAGGGGGATACAAAAAGTATGGATATAAAAGAAACATTAGCCAGGCTCATGTCTGTAATCCCAGTGCTTTAGGAGGCTGAGATGGGAGGGTTGCTTGAGGCCAGGAGTTCCAGACCAGCCTGGGCAGCATAGCAAGACCCTGTCTCTACAAAATAAAAATTTAAAACTTAGCTGGTCATGGTGATGCATCCCTGTGGTCCCAGGTACTCAGGAAGCTAAGGTGGGAGGACCTCTTGAACCCAAGAATTTGAGGCTGCAGTGAGTTATAACCATGCCACTGTACTCCAGCCTGAGCAGTAGAGCAATACTCTGTCTCAAAAAACTAATGATAAAGGCAGGGCACGGTGGCTCACGCCTGTAATCCCAGAACTTTAAGAGGCTGAGGTAGGTGGATCACGAGGTGAGAAGTTCGAGACCAGCCTGGTCAACATGATGAAACCCTGTCTCTACCAAAAATATATAAAAAATTAGCCGGGTGTGGGGGCACGCACCTGTAATCCCAGCTACTCGGGAGGCTGAAACAGGATAATTGCTTGAACCTGGGAGACGGAGGTTGCAGTGAGCCGAGATCGTGCCACTGCACTCCAGCCTGGGCAACAGAGTGAGACTCCATCTCAAATAATAATTAATAATAATAACAATAACAGGAAAAAAAGAATAAAAATATGGCCTGAGCAACCAAAAGAATGGAGTAACCAACATGATAGAGAAAGACTGTGGGAGGAGTGAGCTTTAGGGGTAAGGCTGGAGTTCAGTTTTAGAAGTGAGGATTTGAAAATGCCTATGAGACATACAAGTGGGGATGTTGAGTAGAAAGTTGGATACGAGAGCCTGGAGATCAGGAGAGAGAACTGGGCTGGAGACACAAATTTGGGAGCCTGAGTACAAGACTTTGACTCTTAACTCCCAATATATATCACTCCTGAATGTTACTGTGGTTTCCTTACAGGTCTCCATGCTTCCTGTTTTTACCCTTCCAGTTCATCTTCCCTGCTTTCCCTGCTGGAGAGATTCTTCTGAACTGTAAAATAAGCCACATGATGCTTTAAAAATAAAAAGAAGGAAGAGGAGGGAAACAATCTCAGTAGTGCCCCAATCTCTTAAGTGATAAAGTCCCATCTTCTTAACCCAGTACCTTAGAATTTTTTTGACATGTCCTTTGTCTCACCAACATATCCTGCAACCTCAATTCTCCCCTCCACCTCTAAATGCCATCTCTCTCTGATCCAATCTTCCCAAAATGCTAGCAGTTCCTCGTGTTCTTCCTCTGCCTGGAATCTATCTTTTTCTCCTTCACCCATATCCTCCAAGAGAGATCCTATCATCTCATTCTTTAAAACTGAGCCCATGACTCCACATGTATAACTCTCATGATGAACTTATTTTGCAACTTTCTGCCTCATCTGTCTGTCTCACCTGTGGGACTATGATCTTCAGGTTACTTTTTCCTTCTTTGGCAAGCTATGTATGTAGGACTCAGGCTCCCAACAATGCCAGTGATAATGGATACAAAATTGTGGTAAAGTCAGACAATAGAGTGCTCTTCAGCAAGAACAATGAACTACCTGTTCAGTCAACAGAGTGGATCTCACAAACATAAAATTAATCAAAAGAAGTATATACTTTTAGTTTTCCATTCATATAAAGTACAAACCCAGGCAAAACTAAATCATGCCCTTAGAAGTCAGAAAAGTGGCTACCCTGGACAGCAACTGGGAGGGGACACAGATGGGCCTTCTGGTCAGGATCTGTTCCTTTACTTGGATATGTTCAGTTTGTAAAAATGCAAGTTTTCCATAATTTTAGTGCACTTTCATGTGTGTGTGTTATACTCGAATAAAGGCAAAAGTAAACTAAGTTGATAGACCATCAAGAGAAGCAAGCAAGGAAATAAATACCATATGATTCAGGATGATGGTTACCTCTGGAGGAGAGAGAGGGAGATATGATTGACAGAAGTCAGTATGGTACTGACAATGTTCTATTTTTTAACCTGTTTAGTCATTATACAGGTGTTTGATTTATGTTCATATTATTTAAAAGCGAATATATGGTTTATATACTTTTATGTATGTATGTTATATTTTACCATAAAAACCTTTTTAGGGCCAGGCACGGTGGCTCACGCCTGTAATCCCAGCACCTTGGGAGGCCGAGGTGGGCGGATCACGAGGTCAGGAGTTTGAGACCAGCCTGACCAACATGGTGAAACTCCGTCTCTACTAAAAATACAAAAAAAAATTAGCCGGGCCTGGTGGTGGGTGCCTGTAATCCCAGCTACTCGGGAGGCTGAGGCAGGAGAATCGCTTGAACACAGGAGGCAGAGGTTGCAGTGAACCGAGATTGTGCCATTTCACTCCAGCCTGGGCAAGAGAGTGAGACTCCATCTCAAAAATAAATAAATAAATAAATAAATAAATAAATAAACAAAAATCAGCCAGTTGTGGTGGTGGGCACCTGTAGTCCCAGCTACTTGGGAGGTTGAGGCAGGAAAATCACTTGAACCTGAGAGGCAGAGGTTGCAGTGAGCCAACACTGCACCACTGCACTCCAGCCTGGGCAACAGAGTGAGACTTTGTCTCAAAAATAATAATGATAATAATATATATATACACACACACACATATACACATATATATATATATATTTAGTTATTTATTTATAAGTACATGCATTTCCAGGACACAGTTGTAAAGCAAATAGTGCAAAAGAAAAAGCAAAGTGTAATAGAATATCTCAGTATACTATCTTGTGTGAAAGAAAGAGAACCGAGAAATATATATTGTTCATTTGTGCAAAAACAAACAAACAAGCAAAAACAAGAAGGGTATACCAGAAACTAGTGAGATTTATTACCTACAGGGGATGTGTAGGAATGAAGTGAAAAGGATGAGAGGAGGGCCGGGTGTGGTGGTTCACCCCTGTAATCCCAGCACGTTGGGAGGCCGAGGCAGGTGGATCACGAGGTAAGGAGTTTGAGACCAGCCTGGCCAATATGGTGAAATCCCCTCTCTACTAAAAATACAAAAATTAGCCGAGCGTGGCGGTAGGCACCTCTAGTCCCAGCTACTCATGAGGCAGGAGAATCGCTTGAAACCTGGAGGCAGAGGTTGCAGTGAGCCAAGATCGCGCCATTGACTGCAGCCTGGGCGACAGAGAGAGGCTCCATCTCAAGACAGAAAGACAGAAAGACGAAAGAAGGAAAGGAAGAAAGGAAGAAAGGAAGAAAGAAAGAAAGAGAGAGAGAGAAAGAAAAGAGAGAGAGAGAGATGAGAGGATAGAATGGGGTACACGGGATGGGAAGTGACACTTCTCTGGGTATAATTTTTTGCACAGTCTTAACTTTAAAAATCATGTTAACGTTTCACATAGTCAATCAATTAACAATGATGGTGGTGGAGGGTGGAACACAAACAGCAACAGATGAGCCTATTTCAATGGAATAATGGGACTATACTAAAAGGGGGAAAACAAAAAGAACTGTAAACTAATATTAAACCTTAATCAGTAGCTTTATTTTTCACAGTGTGGGTCGACAATTCTGAAACTACTGAATGTGTATTCCAGGATTGAACAAACAAGTAAATATTGTGAATGAGGGGAAGTGAGGTTCTCACTGTTAGAGAAAGGAGTTAGAAATATGGAAAGTAGAAAGGCTGGAATGAACTCTGTATCTTGGGATTGGAATTAGAGTATCAGTATGAGTTTATGGTTTTTTCATTTTGTTTTTTTGAGACAGCATCTCACTCTGTTCCCCAGACTGGAGTGCAGTGGCACGATCATGGCTCACTGCAGCCTTGAACTCCTAGGCTCAAGTGATTTTTCCCACCTCGGCCTCCTGAGTAGCTGAGACCACAGGCATACTCCACCACGCCCAGCTAATTAGAAATTTTTTTTTTTTTTTTTTTTTTTTTTTTTTTTTTTTTTTTTTTTTTTTTGAGACGGAGTCTCGCTTTGTCACCCAGGCCGGAGTGCAGTGGCACGATCTCGGCTCACTGCAAGCTCCGCCTCCTGGGTTCACGCCATTCTCCTGCCCCAGCCTCCCGTATAGCTGGGACTACAGGCGCCTGCCACCACACCTGGCTAATTTTTTGTATTTTTAGTAGAGACGGGGTTTCACCGTGTTAGCCAGGATGGTCTCGATCTCCTGACCTCGTGATCTGCCCGTCTTGGCCTCCCAAAGAGCTGGGATTACAGGCGTGAGCCACTGCGCCCGGCCTAGAAAAAAATTTTTTTATAGAGACAAGGTCTCACTATGTTGCCCAGGCTGGTCTGAAACTCCTGAGCTAAAGCATTTCTCCCACCTTGGCCTCCCAAGGTGTTGGGAGTACAGGTATGAGCCACCATGCCTGGTCTGCTCATGGTTTTTAAGATGATACAGAGATTGATAGACAGAGAAGATTAGATTAAATAAGACAGATAGATGATAGATAGATAATATAGATAGATTAGATAGACAGACAGACAGACAGACAGACAGACAGACAGATAGATAGATAGATAGATAGATAGATAGATAGATAGATGTATTCCTACACATATGTATACATATGTATCCTAGCTCTGTCCACTAAGGTGGCCTAGAAACAATGATCCCCTAGTAGCAAGAACACACCTTATGCCCATAACTTGTTATCTCTATCAAAAGGAATGAAGCCTGGATTTTTGGAGAGCTGGTTCCAGGGCTGTGTCAGGAAAAGTACAAGATGAGCCGGGAGCATCTTGCTCTTCCAGGAAGTAAGGAAATCCTCAAAAAATGATGGAGCGTGAGAAGGACACAAAAACAAGGACACAAAAAGACAAGCTCGAAAAGGCTCCCCTGTCAAATTCTGGAACAAGTGGGGCATCAAAATTAATAATAAATGTGGCAGTTTATAACCCATTGAATAAACTGAGAATCCACAAAGCTATGATAAAACTAGCTAACTGAATGAATAAATAAGTGGAGGCAAAGGGAGAATTCTTCCTTATTGTAGAATGTGAACCAATAAATGCAGATGGAATTAGAAAAATCACCATCTGGCAACCACCAAGGTAATAATTGTTTCAAGCAAGTGCAGTGAGACTGCGTGAGGGCGAGGGAAAATTATGGCTTTTTATTCCTTACACTCCTGTGTTGTTCAAGCGTCTCACAATGTGCATGTTCTGATGCATTACTTTTGTAATTAAAAATATGTATATTCTTTTGACTTGCTGAGGGACAAGTGCTTGTCACTGTCAGTGCTCTCTGCAAGATAGTGGAGATAAATAAATTGCACTGAGGCAGCACCCAGGAGCACTGTCTTCTGAGAGACAGAGATAAGAGCAGCAGCCCTAATTAACTGTAATGCTGAAAAATACACTGGAACATGGTGATAAGTAGGATCACTCTTGCCTGACTACCTCAGTACAGTGCTGGGAACATAATAAGTACTCAATAGATGCTTGCAGAAGGTGTAAAATAGTGAATCCGGTCTGCTACCTTTGCATGAGAAAAAAGGGAAAAAGCAAAGTATAAGTATTATATACAAGTAAATATAGATGTACATATATAAGTATTATATATAGAGATACTTATATTTGCAAAAAGGAACACTAGAAGGATAAACTAAAAACTAATAAAAATAGTAACCTACAAGGGAGGGAGTGTAACAGGGTATAGGGACATGATGGAAGTGAGATTTCTCTGAATAAGCCTTGTTACAGAGTTGAAACTTTGGAAACAAAAACGTTTTACATATTCAAGATTAAAATTCAATTAAAAATTTAAAAATCAATCTCTAAAAATAGAAAACCAACTGGAATGAATAAACCTAACTATATCACATTGGTAACATAGCTTCCAAAGATAATATACTATTTCCAGCAACTTTAGAACACAGTTTTTGAATGCATATCCTTACTGGAATGTATTCCAAGAACAAATAGAACTACTAAGAAATCCTAGACTTCTTTCAGGAGTCTAATTGATGGTAGAAATATTGGTTAGATTAGTTTAACGCAGGGACACAAATACATAAATGTTGTTAGAAGCCAAGATTTTCAGTATAAAAATGCCATCTACGAAGTATAAACTTTTTTTTTTTTTGAGATGGAGTTTTGCTCATCGCCCAGGCTGGAGTGCAATGGCGTGATCTCGACTCACTGCAACCTCCATCTCCCGGGTTCAAGTGATTTTCCTACCTCAGCCTCCCGAGTAGCTGGGATTACAGGCATGCGCCACCACACCCAGGGTAATTTTGTATTTTTAGTAGAGACCGGGTTTCTCCATGTTGGTCAGGCTGGTCTTGAACTCCCAACCTCAGGTGATCCGCTCGCCTCGGCCTCCCAAAGTGCTGGGATTACAGGCATGAGCCACCATGCCCGGCCTGAAGTATAAAATTTTGAAAAGTACATAAACACCTTGGAATATTAACTTTGAATTGGAAATATCAATATGATCCAACGACGTTTTTGCTTCTTTCAAAAAAAGTTTTTCCCTGCCTTGTTCATTGGAAATACCCAGAAGCAGTGACATCTAGTATCAATGAACATGCCTAGCACCTGTATCTTGGTGTCTGAATACATCCCAACTAAAGAAATGGCTGATTCTAGGTCTGGAGCAGGAAATGTCCAACATGAGCCTGAGGCATCTTTTCCTACCAGAAACCAAGAAAACTATCAAAGACTACTTAGTGTCATGTTAAAAAGGCACAGAAACAAACTTGAAAGGGCTCCCACTGGCCAAATATGGGGTAATTTGAACATCAAACAGAATGATAATTGCAATGGATTGAAACACACTGAATATTTTTTAAAATGAGTTCATAATGGCACTAAAAACAAACAGCCGCCGGGTGCGGTAGCTCACGCCTGTAATCCCAGCACTTTGGGAGGCCGAGGCAGGCGGATTACGAGGTCAGAAGATCGAGACCATCCTGGCTAACATGGCGAAATCCCGTCTCTACTAAAAAATACCAAAAAAAAAAATTAGCGAGGCGTGGTAGTGGGCGCCTGTAGTCCCAGCTACTCGGGAGGCTGAGGCAGGAGAATGGCGTGAACCCGGGAGGCGGAGCTTGCAGTGAGCTGAGATCGTGCCACAGCACTCCAGCCTAGGAGACAGCAAGACTCCGTCTCAAAAAAAAAAAAAAAAAAAAAAAAAAGCAGCAAAAACAAAAAACATAAAAACCTCATTTGAACCACTGGAAATAACTAGGACATCAAATCCTTCCTCTGAAAATTGGCATTTATAATGACAGAATTATATATTTATTTTGTCTTTCTCATGTAAATTCTATCTTGGGGTAACCCCAATGACCCAAGTTGATGAAGGGAAGTTTTTGTTTTTGTATTTTTCTGAGACAGAGTCTCCTTCTGTTGCTTGGGCTAGAATGCGGTGGTACGATCACAACTCATTGCAGCCTCAAATTCCTGAGCTCACACCATCCTCCAACTTCACCCTTCCTAAGTAGCTGGGATTATAGGCACATGCCACTAGGCCCCCTTAATTTTTCAATGTTTGTAGAGATAGGGTGTCACTATTTTGCCCAGGCTGGTCTCAAATTCCTGGCTTCAAGCGATCCTACCTCTTCGGCCTCCCGAAGTGTTGAGATTACAGGCATGAGCCACCATGCCTGGCCAGAAATATTTTACTTATAGAAGAAGGCTAGTTAATAAATGTAGAAAAATGACAGAATTAGAAAGATCACCACTTGCAACTCCTAATAAAACAACTGATTCAGGCAATAATCATCAATACATGAAACCATTAGATGAAAGGTTGATGGGGAAATTTACCATGGAGAGATGAGGCTATTACCACCTTAACCCACTGATAAATCTTAACATCACTAACAGCAAGACCACCAGACATTATGTGCCGCTTGGTGTGTTGAAGTAGAAATCTCACAGCACCACCTCTAAAGTGTTGCAAATAATAATAGTTATAGTAATAATAATAATAATAAATAACCTGAAGACAATAGAGTCTTAAGAGCTAACTTCCAACTCCAGGAAAAAATGGAGTGGGGGGCAGATAAGGGACATGTTAAATGACACCACAAGGGAGCAAACGGAGAAATCCAAAAGACAGGTCCTTCTACAGGACAACTGCAACAAGTCAGTGGCATGAAACGAAAAGTGGGAAGGCAGGCCCTGCTCTAGGATTAAGGGACCCTCAAGAGACATGTCAAATCATTCAGTGTGTTCTGGTTTGAACAAGCTGGATATAAAAAGACATTTGATTATGAAGACAATTGGGTAATTGTGGACTTGCTATTATGAGACATCACCAAGGAATTGTTACCATCCTTCAGTGTAATAATGGTATAGTGGTTTTAAGATATTCCTATTTTTTAGAATTGCATACTGAAGTATATAGGGATGTGATACAATGTCTGAGATTTGATTTGAAATACCTCAACAAAAGAAAAATAGAGTAGATGAAATAAATACAGTAGAATCTTATTCATTGTCCAATCTGAGTAGCGTGTGTATGTGTATTCATGGTAGTACCCTCTGCATGTTTCGAATGTTCATAATTTTAAAATTAAGTTTTTTGAGACAATGAAAGGGGATCCTGACTCTAAGAAAATGTTCAGAGTAAGTTGGAAAGGAGCATTTTTATTCAAGCCTTGTTTAGATTCAGTAACTAGGACAGTTTAAATGGGTGAGAAATGAATCAAACCATTCCTAGCTATTTATATACTGTGTAAAAAAAAATCCTTATGATAGGAATGTGTTTTATTTTTTAAAATAAAATAATCATTAATGCTGGGGGCTTCTGAATACCATTAATATTCTATTTCTTGAGCCGAGCAGTGGTTAAGTGGATGTTTATTTTATAACGATTTCTTAATCTACAAGTCTTATGCACATTTCTATCTGTACATTATATTTCACAATTTAAAAAGTTGAATTTTTGAAAAGTAAAATTGAATAGTAGAACATGATACTTTTTCTCCCAATTCAGTGTAGCCTCACTGACTGGTTAAGGAGATCGTCGCAGCCCCATGAAGGTGCTTTGGCCCACCAGATTGTGGAGTACAGTCATTGTAGAGATAGAAACAGGAACAAATATGGAAGGAGCTTCTTAAATCTTCCAAAACCTGCTTATCTCCCTGCCTGCTCAGGGCGATAAACAGAGGGGCACAGGCAGAAAGGAATCAGGTCTCTTCCATTCCTGGAGTGTTGGAGTTAATTCAAAATGGGGGACTGTGGACCAGGTGCAGTGGTTCACACCTGTAATCCCAGCACTTTGGGAGGCCGAGGTGGACGGATCACCTGAGGTCAGGAGTTCAAGATCAGCCTGGCCAACATGGTGAAACCCCATCTCTACTAAAAATACAAAAATTAGCCGTGTGTGGTAGCAAGAACCTGTAATCCCAGCTACTCGGGAGGCTGAGGCAGGAGAATCGCTTGAACCCGGGAGGTGGAGTTTGCAGCGAGACAAGATCACGCCACTGCACTCCAGCCCGGGTGACAGAGTGAGATTATGTCTCGAAAAAAGAAAAGAAAAGGAGGGGGGACTGTGGCTACAAGTGCATGACTCAGTTTCCCCTGTTCCCCTTGTCTTCTCTCCCTACAACTCTGCCTGATGATTTCTGTGTGCCCATCTCATAAATACAGACCTTTCTGGAGAACCCTCTCCTCCCACCGCAAAGGGAGGAAAGTTGCTTCAGAGTGGATAGTAAGTGTGTGGCGGGGTTCAGTCCAGCTGGCCCCTCCCACCCTCCTTCCAAAGGCATTCCTTCCCCATCACTCTTCCTCACCATCGCCAACAACAGAACAATCCTTTCTCTTGACGGCCTTGGAAGGTCATGAGTGAAGGCTAACTGGGGGCCAACTGAGATAGCAGGAGTCCAGGTCAAGATCCCTGTCTTGAGATAAAGTCTGAGATTCTCAGGCTGGCATTCAGGGTCTCATCCCTGCCTCCTGAGCGTCCCTCATTAGACCACACCAAATTGCTTCGAGCATGCTCCAAACACACTACTCTCTGGGACCCCCTAAGCCTTTATACAGGCTGTTTCACTTACCTAGTCACCTTTTTAAATGGAATTAAGAGGCACATGGTACTGATTATGTCTTGACACTGTTCTAAACACTTCACAGATATTACTTCATTTATCCTCACAACCCTATTATAAGCACTATTATCACCCCATTTAACAGATAAGGAACTTGAGGCACAAGGAGGGTAAGAGGCACGGATTCAAACCCAAGCAGTCTGGTGCCTGAGTCAGTGCTCTTAGTCACTGCACTATGCTGCCTCTTAAACTTCTGACTCACTTCCACTTCTTCCACACTGACCTTGGGTGTCAACACCTCCCCCGACCCTGCACGTGACATTTTCAAGCTCCCACAGCTCTCAGTTCCCACCTTCGCTTCACACTGTGATGAAACAATCTGATTGCCTCTTTTACTTTTTCATTTTTAAAAACTTTGTATTGAAGTAGTATAACACATAATGTACTCATTCTCTCTCTCCTGCCACCACGTGAAGAAGGTCCTTGCTTCCCCTTCATCTTCTGCCACACTTGTAAGTTTCCTGAGGCCTCCCCAGTCATGCAGAACTTTACAGGGCTTTGACACCTGGGTACATGTATCTCATCTAAAGAAGGCACTGACTCCTGCCAGTATCTGACACCAAACTCAAGCTAACCAGAGCCTCATCTTTAGGCCCAGACAAAGTTTATATCTTCCAAGTTACAGTAGTTCCATGTAAAGATGACGATCATGCAAGGATTCCAGCCAATTCTTGTCTCAGAATCGGACTCACCTGCTGATGCACCCTGGGGACCCTTAGACCAGGCAGCCGGAGATTTCCATTCCCTGGACAGGCAAGGCCAGCGCTCTTAAATCAGCAATAAGAAGATACAGATGACTGGCCTCCTCCGTCATCAACCCTTAAGAATAAGGGATGGAAATCTCTGAAGGGTGAATGAAATAGGAAGAGCAATGGGTGGTTACAGGAGGATGAAAAAACTCAAACAACAGCTAAAACAAGAGCTAGGCAAATAAACCATGGGATAACAGAAAATTCAAAATAAGGGAGAGAAAATGGCCAGAATCCCAGCCAAGGTGACATGTCCATGACTCTTCTGGGAAAACCCAAATAAGGGAGAAACGAGGTGGTAACCAGAGTGGGGGAGCTGAAATCCCCTCCTTTTCTAGAACATCTAATGATTATTCCACCCCCTAATTAAAGAAACACCCATAAAATTAGAAACCCAAACTCCCTTCTGTGCAACTCGTTCTCACAAACACGCCCGCACTTCTCTCTCTTAAGTGTTTACTTTCGCCTTGCAATAAAAGCTTCTTGCCTTTCCCTTCAAAAGAGAAGAGAAAAGTACTTGAGGCCGGGTGTGGTGGCTCATGCCTGTAATCCCAGCACTTTGGGAGGCAGGAGGACTCTGCTTAAGCCCAGGAGTTCAAGACCAGCCTGAGCAACATAGTGGGTCTCTGTCTCAATAAAAAAAAAAAAAAAAAGAAAAGCACTCGAGATATAATGCACACTTTCGATGAACTGTTACTAAGCCACCTGAGTAATCAGCTCCAAAATCAAGAACCAGAACATTCTCAGCACTCTAAAAAGTCTCTTTGGCCAGGCGCGGTGGCTCACACCTGTAATTCCAACACTTTGGAAGGCAGAGGTGGGCAGGAGTTCCTGAGGTCAGGAGTTCGAATGCAGCCTGGCCAACATGGTGAAACTCTGCCTTTACTAAAAATACAAAAATTAGCCGGGCGAAGTGGTGGGCGCCTGTAATCCCAGCTATTCGGGAGGCTGAGGTAGGAGAATCGCTTGAATCCGGGAAACAGAGGTTGCAGTGAGCCCAGATCACACCTCTGTACTCCATCCTGGGCGACAGAGTGAGAGTTCAACTGAAAGAAAGAAAGAAAGAAAGAAAGAAAGAAAGAAAGAAAGAAAGAAAGAGAGAGAGAGAGAGAGAGAGAGAGAGAAAGAAAGAAAGAAAGAAAGAAAGAAAGAAAGAAAGAAAGAAAGAAAGAAAGAAAGAAAGAAAGAAAGTCTGTCTCTTTGGGAGTTCAACTCAGAAAGAAAGAAAGAAAGAAAGAAAGAAAGAAAGAAAGAAAGAAAGAAAGAAAGAAGAAAGAAAGAAAGAAAGAAAGAAAGAAAGAAAGAAAGAAAGGAAGGAAGGAAGGAAGGAAGGAAGGAAGGAAGGAAGGAAGGAAGGAAGGAAGGAAGGAAGGAAGGAAGGGAGGGAGGGAGGGAAGGAAGTCTCTTTGGGCCTCCTACTCAGACCCCAGCGGTAATCACTATCCTGACTTCTATCACAATATATTGGTTTTGCCTGGTTGTGAACTTTATATGTATGGAATCATACAGTATTCTTTTGTCTGGTATATTCTGCTCAGTGTAATGTCTGTGGGATTCATCCATATTGTAGTTGTGAGTCATTTCTTCTCATTGATGTATACTATTCCAATGTGCAAATATACCACAATTTATGTATCATTCTCCTGTTGATGGCATTTGGGTTGTTTCCAGTTTGCACTGTTACAAATAGTGCTTTTATGAACATTATCATACATGTCTTTTGGTAAACATATATACGCATTTTTCGGATGGGCACAAACCTAAAAGTAGAACTGCTGGGTTATGAAGTGTGCATGTGGTCACCTTAGTAGATATTGCTAAACAGTTTCCAAAGTGGCTATATCAATTTATACTCTCATCAATACCATATGAGAGCTCTAATCACTCCACATTCTCACCAATATTCGGTATTGTCTTTTTCTTTCTAGTCAATCTAGTGAGCATGGTTTCATTTTGTATTTTTTTTTTTTTTTTTTTTTGACTACCGATGAGGTTGAGCACATTTTCCTAAGTTTTTGGCCAGTTGGCTATCCTCTTTTGCAAGATCCCTGTTCAAGTGTCTTGTCTATTATTCTATTGGGTTATCTGTCTTTTTCTTATTGGTTGGTAAAAGTTATTTGTATATTCTGGATATGAACCTTTTACTGGATATATATTTTGCAAATATTTTATCTAATTGTATGACTTATCTTTTCACTATTTTAATGGTATCCTTTGATAACCAGAAGTTTTAAATGTTAATGCTGTTCAATGTATCACTCCTTTCCTTTATGGTAATTACTTCTTGTCTTGTTCAATTCCTTCCTTACCCCAAGGTTATAAAGGTATTCTCTTATATCATATTTTAGAAGCCTTATTGTTTTGTGTTTTGTTTTGTTTTTGAGACAGAGTCTTGCTCTGTCGCCCAGGCTGGAGTGGAGTGGCGCGATCTCGGCTTACTGCAGCCTCGACCTCCTGGGCTTAAGCAAGCCTCCTACCTCAACCTCTGGAGTAGCTGGGACCACAGGCGTGCACCACCATGCCCTGCCAATTTTTTGTATTTTTAGTGGAGACGGAGTTTTGTCATGTTGGCCAGGCTTTTCTCGAACTCCTGAGCTCAAGCAATTTCCCTGCCTTGGCCTCACAAAGTGCTGGCATTACAGGCGTGAGCCCATGCCCAGCCTGTTTTGCCTTTTTTTTTTTTTTCAAGACAGAGTCTTGCTCTGTTGCCCAGGCTGGAGTGCAGTGGTGAGAACACAGCTCACTGCAGCATCCTGGGCTGGAGTGATCCTCCCACCTCAGCCTCCCAAGTAACTGGGACTACAGGCCCACACCACCATGTCCAGATAATTTTTTAAATTTTTTGTAGAGACAGGGTCTCAATATGTTGTCCTGGCTGGTCTCAAACTCCTGAACTCAAGCAATCCTCCTGCCTTGGCCTCCCAAAGTGATGGGATTACAGGTGTGATCCACTACACCCGGCCTCCAAAACATTTTCTAATTTTCCATGGATTTTTCTCCCTCCCCAAAGCATGTGGGCATAAAAATGACCACCGGAGGGCCTTGTCAAAATACAGGTTTTGGAGCCCCATCTGAAACCTCCTAGATTAGTATTTCTGGGAGGTAGGCCTGGGTATCTACACTTTACAAGTTCTCCCAGAGATTCAGACACAAGTGGGTTCCAGGTCCACAGTCTGGTAGCAGAGCCTGCATTTCCTAAGGGCAGAGAGCACAGGTCTGAGTCACCTGGTACTATTAGTGCCCAGCACTGGGCCTAACATAAAGCCATTTGTCATAAATGAAGGAACCAATGGACGAAGGATGAAAGGAAATAAAACACAATTTCTTATATCAAGATCATTTGAGTTCTTGAATGCTGTAACTTAGGGGAACCACTGAAGCATCATCTGGTCCCAGTTTAATCATATTTGAAACAAATATTTTTTTCCTTGTCTTCATATCTCTGCCTACCAAACATTCTCCTCACCTCTCCTATGCTGCTGTCCTGGGACATAGCTTTAAGTATGGGTTCTGACTGTCTGCTGGCCCTAAGAAAGTGGGGATGGCATAGGAGATATCCTGAGAGGGGGCTGTTCAGAGTTGGGCAGTGCTCCTTTCCCACCCCCCCCCCACCGCCCCCCACCCCCGCCCAGCCAACCTCCAGGCCTTGCAGGGGAAAATGCCCGTAGAACCCCATTCTAAATCAGTGTATGAATCCCACATCTCCGGGCCCTAAGCATGCCTCCCAGCCCAAAGCTTTTGAGAAACTTTCGCCGGACCTTTGTCCCGACCCAGACCCTAGCGTCCCCTACGCCCTGCCTCCTCTGCACTTGCAGCTCATGTGAGTTGCTCTCTCAGCAGCCTCTTGGCCATCTCTCACCACCTCCACTCATGCCTCTCTCGAGCATCTCAGAAAGGCCCAAACCTGACTTCCCCAGCCAGCTATTGTCCTGGCAGCACAGTCGCCACGCCAGCGTCCCCACCCAGTCAGCCAGCCAGCCGGCTGCTCCCTGGCCTCGCCAGCTCCCCCTCCCCGCCCCGCCCCAGGGAGGACCAGGCTGGCAGCTGGGAGCCTCCCTGCCTGCTCAGCCTTCCTCCTTCCCTCCCTCTCCCTCCCTGCCTCCCTCCTCCTCCGCCCGCCCCTGAGGCAGGGACCGTGCAAATCGAGGAGAGGGGGGACGGACAGGCCTGATGGGGTCCAGCTTAGGGCCCCAGATTCCCCACTGATGCTCTATCCAGGATGGGTGTCCCCAGCATCGTGGGACCTGGATTTGTGTGCACCGGGGTGGTTCCCAGGCCAAGAGGGTCCCTCCGGCAGTCCCTTAGTGCCCTCGTTTTGCATGAGGACCCCCCTCGGATGCTCTGAGCCACCCTCCTCAACCCGGATCTAAAACCCGGGACACAGCTATCAGGCCAGCCTCTCTCTCCACCCCACCCCCTCTTTCTGGCGTCCATCCCCTCCCCAACACCACCTCTGCTGCTGCCTCTGGCTGTGGACTTGCACCTCTTCCCCATCCCCGCCAGGCCCGGGGAGCGGGGTGAGCCTGGATGAGAGCCCCCCCAATCTGGGGCTCTCCCAGGCCATGGCCCGTGTGCTCCCAGGGAGGAGCCCCGGACCCTGAGCATCTGCTGGAGGCTTGGCAGAGGCCCCGCGGGGACCGTGTCTTCTGAGGACAAAAGGCGGCGGCCAGCAGGCAGACGGAGGGGGCGGTGGGGGGAGTAGGGGGACCGGCAGCCAGGCAGGCAGACGGGTAGCAGGGGCCAGCACTGGCCCCCCTCCCAGCTTGGCAGTAGCATGAAGATGGGGGTGGGAGTGTATAGTGGAGGAAGCACCTGCCGGGACCCCCACCTGCCAGCTAGTTGGGCACCCCAAGGCTGTGTGCTGCCCACCTGGTGTTCCCCAACACCCCTAGCCCTACCCAGTGCACCCCTCCGGTGCCTGCTTTCCCTGATGCCTGCGATTTAGACCAGCCCGGCTGTATCCACGGCAACAGAAGCAGGAGTGTCACTGGCCGGCAGATCACTGAGGGTCCCACAATGTGGCCCGGGCTGTGATTTACCTGGGTGAGACAGCTTGAGTCCCCATCGTGGATTCTAAGACATCCCTGCTGAGAGAGCCCAGGTAAGCAGTCAGCATCCCTCTACCAAGGATTGGGGGCTGGGACTTCTGTTCTGTCTCCCCACACATACTTCAGAGTCTCCATCACTGCCATGCTCTCCGTCTCTCTCTGACTCTGTTAGTCTCTTTCTGCTCCATCACAGGGGCTCCTTGGCACCCAAGCCTGGGGACTCCTCATCTTACCCCCATCTTCCCCAATCCCAAATGTCCCATGAAAAAGGGAACCACCACCTGTTTCCCCTCACAGGGTCTGTTTTTATCATCATGGTTGCGTTTGGGCATGAGGCTGTGTTAATCTTTCCTTGTGTGCTGGCTGTGGAAGGGATGCCTGGGATCCCGGCAGTGTTCCCTTTACAATGCCTGCACCCTGGGCAGGCTCAGCCTCTTGCGGCTGCTCCTCTCCCTCTCCCTCCTCCTCCACTCTCTTCCAGGATCCTTGGCCTGCTGGCAGGGTGTGTGTGTGTGTGTGTGTGTGCATGTGTGCGTGTGTGTGCATGTGTGCACCTGGGTAGCAAGCAGGTGGATAGACATGACAGAGAAGCTGCTCCCAGCCCAGACCACCCCCCATTCCTTCTTTCCTCCTTTCCTTCCTTCCTTCCTCCACCACTGCACCCCCTCTCCATCTCTCCCTACAGGTAGCAGAGTTTTGCTCACTCACCACTGAAGATGTTGCCGATTCCCAGCTAGAGGGAGGAAGCCACTGTAGGGCTAGAGGACGGTGAGGTGGTAGTGGGGAGCACTTCCAGGCCCTAGGCTGCCTGATGGTTCTGTGGGGGCAAAGATCAAGCCCATGACAACCTGCAGGGGCCAGGAACAACATGGTTGTCCCTACAGTGTGGGACCCAGCTTCCACCACAAGGCTATCTGTCTCTGTTTCAGATGCCCATGTTGTATCTGGGAACCCCCAGACCTTGTGGCCTTGTGCCCAGTAGCCAGAGGTCTGTATATCTGGAAGGGCAGGAAAGCCTGGTACATACAGAACATGGATCCTCCCAGGGACACTTCCCCCAACTACTAGCTCTGCAACTTTAGCGGAAGCATGTCACTTACTGAACCTCAGTTTTCCCATCTGTCAAAGAGACCGATAACCCTTCCCTGATGGGTGTGTGTAGGGATTGAATGAGTTGGTGCGTGTAAGTAAGAGATGCGCATCGAGGTGGCACTGAAGCAATGTCAGCAAAGCTCACGGTCAATATTGTTGCTGATTATTCATGATTAATAGTGTTATTGATTACTTGGAGGAGGGACAGGTCCTTCTTCTCCAGGGTCTCAGCAGAGATCTGGGGAGGGCAGCAAGTGGGCAGATGGAGAGGAGTGGAAGAGAGGCAGGAGAAGCCTTGTGTTAATACTTCTCATTTGTAGAGAATGATAAGTGGTTATGGGCAGAGCCTCCCTCCCCCATCCCACTCCAGGCTTCTTTCCCTGCACTTGCCCCTGTTTGTGCACACACACACATGCATACACACACAGAGGCTTGAGCCCCCCTGAGCCAGCAAAGGCCTGGCTTGCAGCCTGCAGCCTTCCTGGCCCTGGTGATGTATGTGTCTCCCTGTTGAGGGGAGACTTGGCAAGAGTTTGGCCTGTGGTCAGTGGTTGGCAGGGCCTGGAGATGAGGCTGAAGCTCCTGAGATCACGGGGCTTCGGGTAGAGCTGGGGTGTGGCCCATGCAGCAACCAGACCTGTGAGGGATGCCTCCCGGGGAGCTGCTCACCTAGAGCCTGGGATGGGGGAAGAATGGGGTCTGCTGGCTGATTTTGGGGTACGGAGATGTGATGGGACACAGAGTGTGGGGTTGGTGACCAAGGGAAGAGAAGGAATGGGGAAAGACTGAGGCACAGAAGACCATCTCTGTGGGGGCAGGGAGGGGGACTTTGAGGCATAAAGTAGACTTTTCTGAAGAAGCATTTGGTGTGGGAGAGGACCTGGTCTGTGGTCTGGAGGCCTCTGGGCCTGAGCGCGGGTGTATATATGTTACTGGAAATGTGTGGCTGAGTGTGTAGTTTGTGTGTGCATGTCTGTTCATGGGCAATGTGGCTGTGTATGAACCTATGTGTGTGAGCAGGCCGTGTGATGGCATGCGTGTGAGTGTGTGGGTATCTGGGTAGGCTTGTGTGTGTACTGTGGGGTGGGCATGACTTTGCATGTCTGTCTGGGTGATCAAATGGGCATGTTTGATTTTGAGCCTGAGTGTGGG
Organism: Chlorocebus sabaeus; assembly: GCF_047675955.1. Classification (NCBI taxonomy): domain Eukaryota; kingdom Metazoa; phylum Chordata; class Mammalia; order Primates; family Cercopithecidae; genus Chlorocebus; species Chlorocebus sabaeus. The sequence continues at coordinate 99,973,567 of NC_132933.1, read as the reverse complement.
TGTGTTTTCTCTGAGCCATCAGGCCTGTTGAATGTCTGGTTGTATATGTGTGTGGCATCAGTTTTTCTTTGAGTGTATGTGTCTGGTTGTATGTGTATGAGTGTGTGGGTTTCAGAATGCCTGGGTGTGCTTGCCCAATTAGATGAATGCCTAGTTGTATCTGATTGTGCATACTGGTGTGTGCTCATGAGTGTAGGTGCATCTAAAGGGTGTGTTTTTGAGTGTAAGGGCATATATGTGCATGTCCATGCATGTATGAGAGGGTGTATATGTGTGTGTGTATATATGAGTGTGTCTGTCCTACATTTGTGTGAGTAGTCTTTTGACTTTCTGTGAATGTCTGTATGTGGGTTCTCCAGCATTTTTAATTATATAGATATCCATGTGTGCATGTTCCAATGTATATCACCTATAGACAAACCTTTATGTCCACATCTGATTAAGGAAATGTTAGTGTAGGTGGGCACACTAGTATAAGGTGAACTAATTGTATGGGTAGGGGAGAGTGTGTGAATGAAAATCTATTTTGTGGGTATGCCTACGTGTGCACATTTGATTGTGTATGTGAGTATGGCTGTGTGGGGGAGTGTATGCCTGTCTGCACACAAACACACACACACACGCAAAATGCTGTGTGCATAGGTGAAATGGTGCATTGTCTAATTGTGTTTGTGTGTACACTGTTATGTGTGAGTAAATGTCTGATTGTGGCATGCATGAGTAGCTACTTGGATGTGCATGTCTCATTATGTGTTTTGTCTGAATTTCTGAGTGTTTGAGTGTGAATGTGTATTTGAATATGCCTGTGAGTGATTGTGAGTGTATATGTGAGTGTATATGCTAGTATGTGTGAACATCTGGCTGTGTGTGTTTCATTGAACATGTCTGTATATGCCTGCCTGTCCATACACATCCGTGTGTGTGTGTGTGTGTGTGTGTGTGTGTGTGAATATGCCTGTGTGTATGCCTGTACATTCAGACAGGCATACACAGAGGTATATTCATATGTGTGAATGTGCCAGTTTGTACAGTTCTAATTATTTGCATGTATGTGTTTGCGTTAATGCATCTTTGTTCTGGAGCATATGTTATAGAACACAATATAAGGTAATGTCCATGCATGCCACTCTCAGCCTGTAAGTGTGTTTAAGTGTGTGTGTGTGAGAGAGAGAGGATGTGTGTGAGGATGTGTGTGTCTGTGATGAGTGTGGATCAGTCCTTCTTGTGTGGCTGGATGTACAGTTGTGTGTATGTGAGTGTACTTCCATGTGTGCATGTGTGTGAATATACCTTTGTGTCCAAGTCCATCTGTGAGAATGTAAATGTAAATGATTCCTCTTTATTGTGTAGCTTCTCATATGGGTGTATGCATTTGTAGGAATGTACATGATGTACATATCTGGCTGTGATAGTGTGAGCATGTTTTGTGAGTACATTTGTATTTCCGTGTCTGACTGTATGCATATGAGAATGAATTAATGAACAACTCTATGTGCATGTGAACATGCCCACTTGTGTGTACAAGTCTGTGTTAGGAATGTCTGCGTATCTGTACTTCATGTCATTTACAAGCATGTGCATATCTAGGTGTTTATGTGTGTGAGTACACCCACACAGGTGTGTGAGTGTGTAAATATATGTGGTCATGTCTGGGTGTGTGTGTGCACACATTTGGGAGCTTGCCTCTCTGTCTCCATGTTTGTTCATCATCTCCTTGGGTGTGATACAAAGTCCGTCTGTGGACATGTGAAGGTATGCATGTATGTACCCCTGTGTTTGTGAGTGAATGTATGTCATTTGTGGGCATTATGTCATGTGAATGTATGTCATGCATGCATGCCTATGTTCAAGAGTAAACAGGCCAGGTGCAGTGGCTTACGCCTGTAATCCCAGCACTTTGGGAGGCCGAGGCAGGCGGATCACGAGGTCAGGAGATCGAGACCATCCTGGCCAACATGGTGAAACCCCGTCTCTACTACAAATACAAAAATTAGCCAGTCGTGGTGGCGGGCTCCTGTAGTCCCAGCTACTCGGGAGGCTGAGGCAGGAGAATGGCGTGAACCCAGGAGGCGGAGCTTGCAGTGAGCTGAGATCGCGCCACTGCACTCCAGCCTGGGCGACAGAGCAAGACTCTGTCTCAAAAAAAAGAAAAAAAAAGGGTAAATGGATGTAGACGTGTGACTAAGTACAGTGTGAGTGTGTCCATGTGTAAGGATGAGTGTAGGTGTTTGTGCATGTGTCTGTCAGTTGATGTGAGAGAGAGATACTTGGCCTTGGGCCTGTGCAGATTGGGCCTTATTGGCAAGGGGATGAAAAGGGAGAATACTTACAAGTCTGTGTACCTCGGTATGTATTTATGTGTATGACTGAGAGTCACTGGTGCCCTGCGAGACTATGTCTGTCTGTAAGTGTGTAGACATCCTGCAGATTGGCAAGTTATGACACCTGATGCCTGTGACCCCCATTCTGGGGCTTCTCTGACCTTGACCATGTACTGGGCTTTTGTGGGGGTCTCAGGATAATTCCTGTCATTATTCACACTCAAGAAGTGGGCACCAATCATGGCCGATGTCCTACTGGGGAAAAGAGGCCTGTTTAGAAAAAGATTCTTTGAAACACAAAGACCTCCCTTCTCATCCCCCCAGCTATCAAAGGCCCAGAGTAGAGTGGCATTGTATGGTATCTAGGGTTGGTAAATAGTTTTCACTGAGAGGACCCAAATTATGCCATCCAGGCAGAAATCTAGACAGTGAAACCCCGTCTCTACTAAAAATACAAAAACAAAATTAGCCAGGTGTGGTGGCGGGTGCCTGTAATTCCAGCTACTCGGGAGGCTGAGGCAGGAGAATGGTGTGAACTCAGAAGCCGGAGTTTGCAGTGAGCTGAGATAGCGCCACTGCACTCCAGCCTGGGTGACAGAGCGAGACTCTGTCTCAAAAAAAAAAAAAAAAAAAAAAAGAAAAGATCTTAGTAGAGTGTGTGAGTGTGCGTGTGTGTGTATGTGTGTGTAGACTGGTATATCTGGTGAGAGAGAAAGGATGTGGTCTGCATGTGTGTAAGAGAGAGCATGTCCCGGGTGCAGTGGCTCATGCCTGTAATCCCAGCGCTTTGGAAGGCCAAGGCGGGTGGATCACCTAAGGTCAGGAGTTTGAGACCAGCCTGACCTATATGGTGAAACCCCATCTCTACTAAAAATACAACTGGGCGTGGTGGTGCATGCCTGTAGTCCCAGCTACTCGGGAGGCTGAGACAGGAGAATTGCTTGAACCCAGGAGGTGGAGGTTGCAGTGAGCCGAGATCACGCCACTGCACTCCAGCCTGGGCAACAGAGCAAGACTCCAGCTCAAACAAAAAAAAAAGAGAGAGAGAGCGCATGGGTGTATGGGTGTTTCTGGGTAGGGTGTGCATGTGAGGCATTTGGGTGTGTTTGGGAGTGTGGGGTCAGTGAGGTTGTATGTAAAGTGGCCTGTGTGGGTGGAGGATGGTATAAGTGAGAGTTGGGTTGGGGATATGTGTGAGGATGTGTGTATTTGAAGGGTATGTGAGTGTGGGTTTATCTGAATGGTGAGATAGGGTGGGTGGTGTGCATGAGAAAGAGAATTTGGGCACATCTGGGTGAGGGTGGGAGTGTATATAATTGGGGGTGTCTCTGGAGTGTGTGTATGGGTGGTGTGTGTGAGACAGTATGGATGTATCTGCATTGTGTGTGTACAGTGTGAGTAGATCTGGCTGATGGTGATTAAGAGAATTGGGGGTCGAGATTGTGTTTGTGTGTAAGAGAGAGTGGGGGTGTTTCTGAGTGTGGTAGAGGTGTGAGCACGCATGTCTTCTGTGGGAAGAGTGTGCGCTGGATGAGGTGTGAGAGTTTGGGTTTAACTGGGTTGGAGGCAAGTGTGGATGTAGTGGGGGGGGGGTGTATCAGAATATAGGTGCATGTGAGGTGTGGATGTATCCGGATGGCGTGTGAAAGAGAAAGTGTGTAGGTACATTTGGGCTGTGTGTGAGACAGAGTGTGGATGTATTGGGGGTAGAGTGGGTTTGAATGTGGGTGTATCCGGATGGTAGGCGAGTGACAGCATGGGTATATTTGGGTGATGGAGTGTGCAATAAAGTATGTCTGGATGGCGTGTGATGAGAGCTTTGGTTGTATCTGGGTGGAGAATGTGGGCATATATGTACTTGGGTGTGGGTGTGAATGTGTATAACTGGATGGGTTGTGTAAAAGAGAGTTGGGGGCACAGCTGAGTGGGAAGTGTGTGTATGGAGTGTGGGTGCTTGTGGGTGGTGTGGAGGAGATGAGAGCATGGGTGGATCTGGGGAGTGGGGCATGTGCAGAAGTCCACTGGATGGCATGTGTGAGAGTTGGATATGTCCAGGTGGGTTGTGTGTGTGGATGGAGTTATACCTGGGTGGTGCATGTGGCTTTGAGTGGATCTCCATGGTCTATATGGGATGAATCTGGATGATGATGTAGGAGAGGATGGATGTGTCTGGATGGGGCTGTGAGAGTGGGGCTGTATTTGGAGTGTGTGTGTGTGTGTGTGTGTGTGTGTATGGGTATGAGAATGATGTGTGTGTGTGTGGATGTATTTGGCTTGGGAATTTGTGAGTGTGAGTACTTGGATGGGGTGTGGGTAAGTGTAGTCCCTTTGGAAGTTATGTGTGTCATTGTGGGTGTGTCTTAATACTGTGTGTGAGAGAGAGAGAGAGATTGTAGGTGCACCTGGTTCGGGTATGAAGGCTCTGAGTTGGGGTGGGGTACAAGTTTGAGTGTATCTGTGTGATGTGAGAGTGTGGGTGTACTGAATTGGGAGTTTGCATAACTGTGGAGGGCCTGTGCGTGTAAGTGCATTTGAGATGTATGTATATGAGAACAGGTGTATTTAGATGCGATTTGTGTGAGAGGGTGTGGGTGTATCAGTGTTGGGTATATGTTTGAAAGTAGGTGTATTTGAGAAGAATGTGGGCACATCTGAGTTGGAGCATGTGAGAGTGTGGGGTATATCTAAGACCGCAAAGACCTATAGGATGTGAGCAGGGCTCAGCCTGTGTCTGAATGTCTACATGGCTATGAATCAGGATGCGTATGTATAAATAGGATGTGTCATCTCTGAGTGGTGTGAGAGTGTGTGGGTGTGTGTGTGAGTGTGAGTGAATCTAGGGGGTGTGCATGTGGCTGCATCTGGCCACATGTGCGAGTATGTGGCCAGCATGTGAGTATGAGGATAGCATGTGTGAGTATTTGGGTGAGGAATATATCTGAGAATGTGACTGTATCTGTGTGTGAGTGTGCAAGTGGTATATCTGGAGGTTTTGTGTGTTCAATAATGTGGGTGTGTCTGGGTAGGGTGTGTGATTGTGGACATGTGTATGAATGTATATATATTTCCCGGGACATATATATCTCTGCTGGAATGTCTGTAAATGTGAACATGTCCATGTTTGTTTATGTATGTGACTAGGTGTGTGTGGCCATTTGTACCTGAGTGTATCAGCTGGATTGGGTGTGCACGTGCTTGTGCTAAAGTGGTATGTATCTGTACTTGTGCATGAGGTGAGTGTACTTCTACATGTAAGTTGGATCTTCAAGGTCTCTGGAGGCAGCTTTTGTGTTCGAATCCTAGTTCTGCCATTTATTAGCTGTATGGCTTTGGGCAAGTCACCTAAGCTCAACAAAGCCCCAGTGTCTTATCCGTAACAGTGGGACTACTATTACCTATCTCATAGGATGAGGATTGGGTGAGTTATATGAAAAGCACTTAGAGGCTGGACGCGTTGGCTCACGCCTGTAATCCCAGCACTTTGGGAGGCCAAGGCAGGTGGATCACTTGAGGTCAGGAGTTCGAGACCAGCCTGGCCAATGTGGTGAAACCTTGTCTCTACTAAAAATACAAAAATTAACTGGGCATGGTGGCACACGCCTGTAATCCCAGCTACTCGGGAGGCTGAGGCAGGAGAATCGCTTGAACCCGGGAGGTGGAGGTTGCAGTGAGCCGAGATCATGCCATTGCACTCCAGCCTAGGCGACAAGAGTGAAACTCCATCTCAAAAAGAAAGAAAGAAGGAAGGAAGGAAGGAAGGAAGGAAGGAAGGAAGGAAGGAAGGAAGGAAGGAAGGAAGGAGAGAGAGAGAGAAAGAAAGAAAGAAAGAAGGAAAGAAAGAAAGAAAGAAAGAAAGAAAGAAAGAAAGAAAGAAAGAGAAAGAAGAAAGAAAGAAAGAAAGAGAAAGAAAGAAAGAAAGAAAGAAAGAAAGAAAGAAAGAAAGAAAGAAAGAAAGAAAGAAAGAAAGAAAGAAAGAAAGAAAGAAAGAAAAGTGGCTGGGCACGGTGGCTCACACCTGTAATCCCAGCACTTTGGGAGGCCAAGGTGGGTGGATCACCTGAGGTCAGGAGTTTGAGACCAGCCTGGCCAACATGGAGAAACCCCATCTCTACTAAAAAAAAAAAAGAAAAAAGAAAAAACCACACACACACACACACAAAATTAGCCAGGTGTGGTGACGCATGCCTGTAATACCAGCTACTCGGAAAGCTGAGGCAGGAGAATCACTTGAACTCAGGAGGTAGAGGTTGCAGTGAGCCAAGATCATGCCATTGCACTCCAGCCTGGGCAACAAGAGTGAAACTCCATCTCAAAAAAGAAAAAAAAGAAAAGAAAAAGAAAGAGAAGGAAAAGAAAGAAAAAAAGAAAAGAAAAGCACTTCGAACAGTGCCTGGCATGTAATGAGTCCTCTGCACCATATAAGCCATTATGTATTACCATAATTATTAGCCATGCCAGTGTGTAATAGTATGTGTCCATCTGCAAGTGTGAATGGGGTTTCTATGTGCATATTTCCCCTGTTATCTGTGTCTATATGTCTGTGTGACAGAATGAGCATATCCTGTGTGTATCTGTGTTTGTACATGAAAGTGGGTTTGTACTTCTGTGTATCCCAGTGTGCATACAAAACCACGAACATGTGAGAAAGGAAGCATGTGTCCCGGGCGTGAATGGAGGGGGTTGGCCCCATGTGTGTATTTCCCAGTGCACACACATCTGGGTGTATGAGTGCACATGCCTGTATCTGTGATAGTGTAGTGTCTGTGAGTGTGGGTGTGACCTGCACTGCTGGTGTGTCTGCACATGTGAGCATGCTTCTATCTGTGTGTGCATGCCAGCGTGTTTTTATCTGCCTATGTAAACAGGTTTGTAGGGGTCAATATGTAAATGTATGTATGTGAATCTCTGTTGCGAGTGCCTATAAATGTCAGAAGGTTGGTATCCAGGTTTATATGTGATGATCCAGGTGCGTGCGTGTGTGTGTGTGTGTAAAGGGCTAGTGTGCATCTGAGAGTCTTTCTGTATTTATAAACATCAGTGGCTATGTGGATGTGTATGCTTCAGTCTGCATTGCTCTACATGCCTGCTTGCCTTTGTGTGTGTGTAGCAGTGAGGCTGAGCCATGTGCTTGTATGTGTGAGCAGGTCTGTACTCTGTGTATATGGATGTGTTCCAGGGCAGATTTGTGACAGTGGCTTTGTATAGTAATAGAGCGGGTTTTAATCTCTTAGTATAAGAACCAGTGGGGTGGCGCATGGGAGGGCCTGGATCTATAGGATATGAGCAGGACTTGACCTATGTTTTCTTATGTCTGTGCATGTAACACTGTATCTGTAAGTGTGTAGGTTCATGTAGTTTGGTTCATGTGTATGTATGTCTGTAAGTGCCTATGTAAATGGTGAACGCATTTCGCCTAGACCTGTATTCCCTTTTTTTTTTTTTCCGTAGAAGAAAGACTATTAAGAAGGCTTTGAAGTTAAAAAATAAAACTCTCGGCAGGGCGTGGTGGCTCACGCCTGTAATCCCAGCACTTTGGGAGGCCGAGGTGGGCGAATCACGAGGTCAGGAGATCGAGACCATCCTGGCTAACACGGTGAAACCCCCGTCTCTACTAAAAATACAAAAATTTTAGCCAGGCGTGGTGGTGGGCGCCTGTAGTCCCAGCTACTCGGGAGGCTGAGGCAGGAGAATGGTGTGAACCCGGGAGGCGGAGCTTCCAGTGAGCCGAGATCACTCCACTGCACTCCAGCCTGGGTGACAGAGTGAGACTCCGTCTCAAAAAATAAAAAAATAAAATAAAATAAAAATAAAACTCTCAATACAATTTTTGTGTGTGACACAGGGTCTCACTCTGTCGCCCAGGCTGGAGTGCAGTGGCACGATCTCGGCTCACTGCAACCTCCACCTCCATGCCGGCCATTTAATTTTTGTTAAATAGATTTTTTTTAACCCTTAAATCAGCTCAACAAATATATAATCAGTAATTTAGCTCTGTAAGATTAAAGCTCCATTACTTTATTTTAAATAAAATATGTTTTAGGCCAGGTGTGGTGACTCACACCTGTAATCCTAGCACTTTGGGAGGTCAAGGTGGACAGATTGCTTGAGCCCAGGAGTTTGAGACCAACCTGGGCAATATGGCAAAACCCCATCTCTACAAAAAATAGAAAAATTAGCCAGGTGTAGTGGTGTGCACCTATAGTCCCAGCTACTCAGGAGGCTGAGGTGGGAGGATCACTTGAGCCCAGGAGTTCGAGGCTGCAGTGAGCCATGAACATGCCACTATACTCCAGCCTGGGTGACAGAGTGAAACCATGTCTAAAAAAAAAAAAAAAAAAAAAAAAACAAAAAACTCAGAACCTGTCTCTACAAAAAATAGAAAAATTAGCCGGGCATGGTGGCACATGCCTGTAGTCCCAGCGACTTGGGAGGCTGAGGTGAGAGGATCCCTTGAGCCCAGGAGTTCAAGGCTACAGTGAACCAAGATCTCGCCATCGCACTCCAGCCTGGGTGACAGAGGGAGACCCTGTCTCAAAAAAAAATTTTTTTTAAGTATATATATACATACACACATACACACACACACACGTATATAGGTCTTAAAATTTATTCCATAAAGTACATATTTCCCTGTAAACTCCCTACATATACACAAGAGGTAAAAAGTGAAAAAAAAATTTTTTTGAGACACAACCTTGCTCTTGTCACCCAGGCTGGAGTGCAGTGGCATGATCTTACCTCACTGCAACCTCTGCCTCCCAGGTTCAAGCGATTATCGTGCCTCAACCTCCCGAGTAGGTGGGATTACTGGCATGCACCAGCACACCCGGCTAATTTTTGTATTTTTAGTAGAGACAGGGGTTTTCCATGTTGGCCAAGCTGGTCTCAAACTCCTGGCCTCAGGTAATTCACCCACCCAGGCCTCCCAAAGTGCTGGGATTACAGGCGTGAGCCACCGCGTCCAGCCAAAAAAAAATTTTTTAATAAAAAAAATGACGGCCGGTTGCGGTGGCCCAGCACTTTGGGAGGCTGAGGCAAGTGGATCACCTGAGGTCAGGAGTTTGAGACCAACCTGACCAACATGGTGAAACCCCATCTCTACAAAAAATACAAAAATTAGCCGGGCATGGTGGTGGGTGCCTGTAATCCCAGCTACTCAGGAGGCTGAGGTAGGAAAATCACTTGAACCCGGGAGGTGGAGGTTGCAGTGAGCAAAGATCGCACCATTGCACTCCAGCCTGGGCAACAAGAGCGAGACTCCGACTCAAAAAAAAAAAAGACAACAGAAACCACAGTGGGAAGGGGATTAATTATTAACAAAAAGTTAGAAATTTCTGATTGGGGTGCCCCTACAGCCCTTCACCCCTGCCCCGCGCCCCCTACCCATCTCTGGCTGTGCATAGCTGATATACAAAATGGTATACGGTTAGCCTCAAAAAGGGAGTAAAAATGTCACCGTCCTCCTCTGGAAGCGTCTGTACAGTCTGAGACTGTAGGCCTGTATTTCTATAGAAAGGCAGTTATATAGTTATATCTGTGTATTGTATGTGTGTGTATCTTTGAGCAATTTGCTGGTGTGGGTATCTACATGCATGCCTAGCTGTTTCTGTGCAGTTGAGGGGGCATGTTTGTGTGTCTGTGTATGAGTGTCTCATTGTGCTTATCGGCTGGTCTGAATGTGAGTGCAAATTTGAATTTCCATGTACACATGTCCCCATGTGCACATATCTGTCTGTATGTGCTAGTGCTTCTATGTAATGTGACTAGATGTAAATGTATTAGGGCATTCACAACCTGGCACACAGAGAAAGTGAAATATTTTATGGCACACTGGAGTAAACTGAAGAGGGTTAGGGGTACTAGAGTTGGGTGAAAAGGAATTTCTTACATTTTCCTCATATTATACAATTACAGGAAGAAAAATTAAAATGCAGAGTTTTTGGGGAGTTATTAAATATTGAATTTGTGTACAACTTTCAAATGAAATCTTTTCAGTTTTTTTTATGACACACTTGAGTTCACTTCTAGAAACATGTCTTAGTCTGTTTTGTGCTGCTCTAACAGAATACTTGAGACTGGGTAATTTTTAACAAGCAGAGATTTCTTTCTTACAGTTCCGGAGACTAGGAAGTCCAAGGTTGAGGGGCATGTATCTAGCAAGGGCCTCCTTCCTGCGCCATCCCATAATGGAGGGCAGAAAGGCAAGAGAACACGCTTTTGCATTAGAGAGAGAGAGAGAAGAGGAGAGGAGAGGAGAAGAGAGAAGAGAGAAGAGAGGGAAGAGGGAAGAGGGAAGAGGGAAGAGAGAAGAGAGATGAGAGAAGAGAGAGGAGAAGGGAGTCGAACTCATCTATTTATCAAGAACCCTTGCTACGATAGAAACCCACTCCCATGAAAACAGGATTAATCTGTTTATGAGGGCAGAGCCCTCATTACCTCATCACTTCTTAAAGGTCTCACTTCTCAATACTGTTGCATTGGGGATTAGGTTTCCAACACATGAATTTCAGAGGACACATTCGAGCCATAGCATTCTTCCTTAACTCCCAAAATCCATGTCCTTCTCACGTCTAAAATAGATTCATTCCATCCCAATAGCCCCAAAGTCTTGACTAGTTCCAGCACCAACTCAGAAATCCAAAATCAAGAGTCCCATTTGAATCAGACAGGAGAGACTCCAGGTGCAATTCATTCTGAGGCAAATTTCTCTCCAGATGTTAGCCTGTGAAAATAGCGAATTACGTTCTTCCAAAGTACAGTGGTGGGACAGGCATAGGATAGACATTCCCATTCCAAAAGGGAGAAATAGGCAAGAAGAAAGGGGTAACTGGTCCCAAGTAAGTCCAAAATCCAACAGAGAAAACAACATTGTCTTTTGTGTGTGTGTGTGTGTGTGTGTGAGTTAAGGTCTCCCTCTCTGTCACCCAGGCTGGAGTACAGTGATGTGATCACGGTGTCACAGCTCACTGCAGCCTCAACCTCCTGGGCTCAAGCGATCCTCTCATCTCAGCCCCCAGAGCTTTTGTAGAGATGGGATTTGGCCATGTTGCCCAGGCTGGTCTTGAACTCCTGGGCTCAAGCGATCCACCCACCTCAGCCTCTCAAACTGCTGGGATTACCATGCCCAGCCAACATTAAGTCTTGAAGCTGGAGAATGATCTTTGATTCTGCATCCTGCATCCTGGGCACACTGGAGCTGGGCTGGGCCCCCAAGGCCTTGAGCAGCCCTGCCCCTATGGCTTTGCTGGGCTCAGTCTACCCAGCAGCTCTCATGGGTTGAAATCTCATGCCTCCAGCCTTCCCAGGCTGGAGTTGCACATTCTTGGTCCTATAGTTCTGTGGTCTTGGGACAGCCCCGCTCCCACAGTTCCATTAAGTGTTGCCTTAGTGGGGGCCCTCTGCAGTGGCTCCATCCCTATGACAAGTCTCTGTGTGGTTCCCCAAGCTGTCCATGAAATTCTTTGAAATCTAGACGAAGGAAGCCATGGTTCCACAACTCTTGCATTCTGTGTGCCTACAGAATTAGCACCATGTGGACACCACCAAGGTTTACAGGTTATGCTTTCTGGAGCAGCAAGTAGAGCTGCACTTAGGCCTGCTTGAGCCACAGCAGGGGCAGCCAAGGGTTGTTGCTCCAGAATTGAAGGAGCAGAGTCCCAAGGTGGCACAGGGCAGCAAATGCTGAAGTCCTAGGGATACCTCTCTAGAAACCTTGCCCTCAAGATCCTAGCTTGCCTCAAAGGCCTCTGAATAGAATCCGGCTTCCTTCTACCCATGTTAGTCTCTTTAGCAGTCTCTTGGTCACACCCTTAGTATTCTCTCCCCAACACGCTTTTGTATTTTTTACGTGGTCAGGCTGAGAGTTTTCCAAATCTTTCTGTTCTGCTTCTCTTTTAATTATAAATTCTGTCTTTAAATCATTTTTCTCTCGTTTTGCTGTACATAGCCAAAAGTAGTCATGCAGTATCTCAAACACTTTGCTGCTTAGATTTTTTTTCTGCTATCTATGCTGGTTTATGACTCTTAAATTCTGCCTTCCACAAAGTCCTAGGACATGAACACAATTCTGCCAAATCTTTGCACGCATATAACAAAGGTAGCTTTTATTCCAGTTTCTAATACCTTATTTCTCATTTCCATCGGAGACCTCATCAAAATGGCCTTTACCGTCCATATTTCTGATCACGGGATTACAAATAAAGCTAAGGAGCCTAAATCTCCTTAGGGATTACTTAAGTGGTCATGATCAGAACCACTTGGCGATTACATTTTTAACACACGAGCATCAGAACTGATCATGGCCACTTAAGTAATCCCTGAGGAAGTTTAGCCTTTCCCTATAGCACTTGTCTTCTTCTGAGGCCTCGACCAAAATCACCCTTAACCCTCTATTAATGGCATTACAGGCTTTTTCTAGCCTGCCCTTCCATATTCTTTCAACCTCTACCCATTACCCAGTTTCAAAGCCACTTCCACATTTTCAGACATTATAGTAGCAGCCCTATTCTTGGCACCAATCTTCTTAGTCCATTTTGCGCTACTGTAACAGAATATTTGAGACTGGTAACTTGTGAAGAACAGAGATTTTAGGCCAGGCGCGGTGGCTCACGCATGTAATCCCAGCACTTTGGTAGGCTGAGGCAGGAGGATTGCTTGAGGTCAGGAGTTCAAGACTAGCCTGGCCAACATGGTAAAACTGCATCTCTACTAAAAATATAAAAATTAGTTGGGCATCCTGGTGGCAGGTGCCTGTAGTCCCAGCTACTTGGGAGGCTGAGGCACAAAACTCACTTGTACCCGGGAGGCAGAGGTTCCAGCAAGCCTAGATCACGCCACTGCACTCCAGCCTGGGTGACAGAGCGAGACTCTGTCTCAAAAAAAAAAAAAAAAAAAAGAGAGAGAGAGATTTTATTTTATTTCTTATCATTCTGGAGGCTGGGCTGTCCAAGATCATGTGGCTACATCTGGTGAGAGCCTTCTTGCTGCATCATCCCATGGTGGAAGGCAGAAGGGCAAGAGAGCATGTGCACGTGACAAAGAGAGAAGGGAAGTGGGTAGAACTCATCCTTTTATCAGGAACCCGTTTCTGTGATAAGCAACCCACTCCTGTGATAACAGCATTCATCCATTTATGAGGGAAGAGTCCTCATAACCTCATTACCTCTTAAAGGTCCCACCTGTCAACACTGTTGCATTGGGGATTAAGTTTTTAACGCATGAACTTTAGGGGACACATTCAAACCATAGCAGACCATAACTTTTAAATTCACTAATGTGAATTTATAGTGGTCAACATCCATGCCCACTTCTGATCAAGTCATAAGTGGTTTGATTTATTCTATGGTCCTTTGATTCATTTATGGTCATTTTAATCTTGATTTGGCAAATTCACTGATGCTGAGCATAGATCTTCGACATCAAGTTATTGTGTTTCTTGGTGAAAGCTCAAACAAAGGAAATTAAGTAAATAACAATTGGTAGTTTTGACACAGATATAAACTTCTATTGTGGCCTGCCACTTTTTGATCTTGGAAAGCATGTTGTTGAAGGTAAGACACATTCCATGGAGATTGTTCAGACACAATCCGATGTTTGACCTAATGTCCTCAGTAATTAACTTGAATGTATGAAATGTAGCTGCATCATTCTACAGGTCAGCAGAGCTGACCTCAGAAACACAAGCTTTGGGGTCATCAGATAACCCTTTGGTTTCTCAGAAGCCTCAGGTGCAGTTTCTAGTGTTGAATATGGCTGGTGCTTTCACACCATACCCACCTTTCTTAAGAAATGGAACAACTGCTTATTCGTGCCTTCCTTTTCCACCTTCCTTTTATAATTCTCTTGTTCTTGTCATGGCCAGGCGGAGACTAAGGTTTTGTGCTTGAAATAGCTATATGATCTTTTCTATCTTTTGGTAGTCACCATCAACAGGAAATTGCTGGCATAAGTAGGTTGCAGCAAATGGTCAAAGAGTATTTTTTTATTGGGTTAAAACTCGTTTCTCGACAAATAAGCAGAATTTGGATAATTTGTAGTTTTTGAATGTTGTGCTTCAAAGGGAGGATTCTTTTTTAAATCTAGCATCTCTATTTTCTTTCAATCAAATATGAAATTTCATGTAACAAATGCAGGCCAGGTGCGGTGGCTCATGCCTGTAATCCCAGCACTTTGGGAAGCTGAGGTGGGAGGATTGCTTGAGCCCAGGAGTTTAAGACCAATCTAGGCAACGGGACGAAACCTCATCTCTACCAAAAATACAAAAATTAGCCGGGCATGGTGGCGCGTGCCTGTGATCCCAGCTACTCAGGAGGCTGAGGTGGGAGGATTGCTTGAACCTGGGAGGTTGAGGCTGCAGTGAGCCATGATCACCTCACTGCACTCCAGCCTGGGTGAGAGTGAGACTCTGTTTCCAAAATAGATAGATAAATAAATAAATGCTCACAAATGGAATGCAACAGAAAATTTTCATTTTGTGTATCTTAAAATAATGATGGCCGGGCACGGTGGCTCAAGCCTGTAATCCCAGCACTTTGGGAGGCCGAGACGGGCGGATCACAAGGTCAGGAGATCGAGACCATCTTGGCTAGCACGGTGAAACCCCGTCTCTACTAAAAAATTAAAAAAAAAAAAAAAACAACTAGCCAGGCGAGGTGGCGGGCGCCTGTAGTCCCAGCTACTCGGGAGGCTGAGGCAGGAGAATGGTATAAACCCGGAAGGCGGAGTTTGCAGTGAGCTGAGATCCGGCCACGGCACCCCAGCCTGGGCAACAAAGCGAGACTCCGTCTCAAAAAAAAAAAAAAAAAAAGTGATGAAGCTTTTCCCCTTAGTGAATGCAGACATTGCTCTACTGACCCTAACAAGTCTTCTTTAGTATTCAAATTGCAACACCAAGTAAACATCACCCAGGGAACCACACTTGACTTCACATCTCCTAAGTTGAAGTTTTGCTTCGAATCCATAAACTCTGTCAGTACTCTCCACTCTATTCTTTAGTGTCTTTAACATTTTTTATGTAACTTTATTCGTGTGCAAAAAAAGCCATTTGTTGAAGCCAGTAAACATAAAATCTGTGCCTGAGCTCAGGAGTTCGAAACCAGCCTGGGCAACATGGTGAAACCCCGTCTCTACTAAAAATACAAAAAAATTATCTGGGCATGGCAGCGTGTGCCTGTAGTCCCAGCTACTCGGGAGGCTGAGGCAGGAGAATCACTTGAACCCTGGAGGCGGAGGTGGCAGTGAGCCGAGATTGCACTACTGCACTCCAGCCTGGGCGACAGAGCGAGACTCCAAAAAAAAAAAAAAAAAAATCTGAAAAATGAGAAGCATTCACAAAGAAATGTTGCCATGTTTCTTTTACCTCACACAATTGTTATTATTATTATTACCAAATCTCTACACACTTAGGTTTAAAACAACACGGAAGAATGTACTGATCCCAATTCCTTACAGAAAGCTGAAAGGCAGTCGGGAAATGTCTTGGATTTAATTACATTCATCTGGCATAATTTACTGTGGAAATGAGACCTACAGACAAACTTACAGGTGAGGGCTCCTCAGTAAATGAATCTCAGCGTTTTCCGAACAAACTGCTGTTGTGAACAGCAGCATTTGTCCACAGACTTATGCAGTTTCCACAGTATTTCAAAATATTCATGTATCACTTTGAATATTTCAACCTTAGTTTATGTTGGTGCTTCTTGTACTTCTCTTCAAGTTTCTAACTAGTACTGTAAACTATGCAATGTCAACATCCATAGATGCATGGGTAGAAAAATGAAAACCTGGCCCGGCGCGGTGGCTCATGCCTGTAATCCCAGCACTTTGGGAGGCCGAGGCGGGTGGATCACGAGGTCAGGAGATCGGGACCATCCTGGCTAACACGGTGAAACCCCATCTCTACTAAAAAATACAAAAAACTAGCCAGGCACGGTGGCGGGCGCCTGTAGTCCCAGCTACTCGGGAGGCTGAGGCAGGAGAATGGCGTGAACCCGGGAGGCGGAGCTTGCAGTGAGCTGAGATCCGGCCACTGCACTCCAGCCTGGGCGACAAAGCGAGACTCTGTCTCAACAACAACAACAACAACAAAAATTAGCCGGGCGTGGTGGCGGGCGCCTGTAGTCCCCGCTGCTCGGGAGGCTGAGGCAGGAGAATGGCGTGAACCCAGGAGGCTGAGCTTGCAGTGAGCCGAGATCACACCACTGCACTCCAGTCTGGGTGATGAGCAAGACTCCGTCTCAAAACAAAAAAAAAAAAGGAAAATGAAAACCTTTCAGATTGAACATCTAAGTTAGTGTCATCTCAATGCCCTTTGACCTGTCACCAGTGTATCTCCTAACAGCAATAATTGAAAATGACCCCTTTCCTATTCCCTTTACCTCATTGGTCTTAAAAATAGTGTAGATAATTTCCCTGCACACTGCTAACCTGTGAGATTCTACTGGGAGGGGCATCTTAGCTTTACTTGTTAATCATGAAACCCTGTCACTAGCTGGTTGAGCTCCAGCTAAAAATATTCTAACCCATCTCATAAAAGATCCCAGTTTCTCAATTTGCCCTTCGAGATGCTTTAAAAATTCCAAATCTTTCTATTGAAGGGGTCAGCAGACCTCTGTGAGTTCTGAAAACTGATTTTTCTCTGCATTCTTAAGAAAGCAACACTCTGAAACAAAGTCATAAAGCAACTCAATTAAACTATTGTTGGGCTTCATTCATTTATTGACAAATATTTTTGTGTAAAAACAAAAGATAATAAGTATGAAATCCCACCAAGAATCAGATTTGGTTAATTTTTTGGTATCAAATACCAATCACAAGTAAATCATTAAATAAACCAAGAAATGATAAAAATGATATTGTTGTAATCTTTTTAAAAGAGTCCTGACCTTTTAGGAGTAGATACTGAAATACTTAAGGATGAAATGACATAATAGATATGCTTCAGAATACTGGGAGTTAGGGAAGTGGGTAGGGTTATAGGCAGAATGAGACTAGCTATGAGTTGGTGATTGGTGAGTCTGGGCAGTGGATCCACTGAGGTTCATTACAGTATTCTCTCTACTTTTTGTTTTGTCTTGTTTTTTTGTTGGTTTTTTTTTCTTTTTTTTTTTTTTGAGATGGAGTCTTGCTCTGTCACCCAGGCTGGAGTGCAGTGGCACGACCTCGGCTCACTGCAAGCTCCGCTTCTCAGGTTCACGCCATTCTCCTGCCTCAGCCTCCGGAGTAGCTGGGACTACAGGCACCCGCTGCCATGCCCGGCTAATTTTTTTGTATTTTTAGTAGAGACAGGGTTTCACTGTGTTAGCCAGGATGGTCTCGATCTCCTGACTTCGTGATCCACCCACCTAGGCCTCCCAAAATGCTAGGATTACAGGTGTGAGCCACCGCGCCCGGCCTTCTCTCTCTGTTTTAGTGTTTGAAATGTGCTATAATAAAAAGTTTTTTTATAAAGAAGTAACAATCAGAAAAATAAAATAATACTATTCTCTTTAGAAACACCTAATACTATATAATAGTCCACATAGCAACAGTCATACAACACTTCTATTTTTTCTCTGTTTCTTGGTGATGAGACAGCCCTCCTATTTTTGAAGAAGAAAAAAACTTGTGGAAAAATAAGAAGAAAATCAAATTAAAAGAAAAACAGGCGGGGTGCAATGGTTCATGCTTATAATCCCAAGACTTCGGGAGGCTGAGGCAGGAGGACTTCTTGAGCCCAAGAATTTGAGACTAGCCTGGGCAACATAGTGAGACTGCATCTCTACCAAAAAAACCTTAAAAAATTAGCCAGGCATAGTGGCACATCCCTGTAGTCCCAGCTACTCTGAGGCTGAGGTAGGAAGATTGCTTGAGCCTAGGAGGTTGAGGTTCATGCCACTGCACTCCAACCTGGGTGACAGAGCGAGACACTAAATAAATAAATAAATAAATTTTCAAAAATGAAGACTAGGCGTGATGGCTCAGGCTTGTAATCCCAGCATCTTGCGGGGCTGAGCCTAGGAGTTTGAGGCTGCAGTGAGCTATGATTCCACCACCACACTCCAGCCTGGGTGACTGAGCGAGACTTTTGTCTCTTTTTTTTTTTTTTTTTTTTTTTTGAGACAGAGTCTCACTCTGTCACCCAGGTTGGAGTGCAGTGGCATGATCTCAGCTCACTGCAATCTCCACCTCCCAGGTTCAAGCGTTTCTCCTGCCTCAGCCTCTGGAGTAGCTGGGATTACAGGCGTGCACCACCACGCCCAGCTAATTTTTGTATTTTTACTAGAGACAGGGTTTCACCATGTTGGCCAGGCTGGTCTAGAACTCCTGGCCCAAGTGATCCTCCCACCTCGGCCTCCCAAAGTGTTAGGATTACAGGCGTGAGCCACCGTGCCCGACCGACCTTGTCTCTTAAAAAAAAAATTAAAAAAAAAAAAAAAAAAAAAAACAGAAAGGAAAACAAAAACAAACATCGTCCACATAGGTATAGGCCAAACCCCAAAACCTCACTGATGATAAACAAATAGCAAAGTAATAATCATACTATCTGGAATGTTTCAGTGGGAAGTGATGAAAACAGTTACCACCTCCCTTTGCACATGGTTGCTCTGGAGCCATTTTTGCTCTAGCCCTTTGCTGTGGTAGGAGCCTACCAGCTGGACAGCTCTGATTGTCCACTTATAAGTGCAAGAGTTAGCTGGTCTCTGCACATGAGCAGGTTTGGCTCTAGGGATATACCTGTTGCAGGATGTGTATATCAGTTAAGTGTATCTGTGCATGAGCAAGTTTATATGTGTACACATATTTGCCCATGTGTACTTGTCTTTGTGTGTCTGTATATGTACAATATGCAATTTTTATCTTTGTGTTTCTTTGCGTATTGCTAAAGTGTATGAGTGTGCCTCTCTGTGTGTGTGTTGGAGCTGTTATAAGTCTGTTCATGGGTGGGAGTGTATATGTGAATGGGTGTGTGTGTACATGTACCAGGATATACATATTTGTCTTGGTGAGCACACCTGATCTATGTGAGAGAGTTTGAATCTGTCTCTTTGTGTTAGAGCGTGTGTGTGTATATGTGAGCAGTTTTTTACTTGCCTGCTTTTTTCTCAGTGCATATATATCTGTAGGTCTCTGAGGGGAATTCTGTGTACTATACCTGTGTGTGTTTGTGTGTGTGTGTTTGTATACACACACGTGGTAGGGTTCAAGTGTATGTCAGCCTGCTGGCATATGTAAGTAACTTTGAATCTGAGTGTTAATATTGTGACAGTGTTTATGTATGTGACAATATCAATATACAACTTTGTGTATATCTGTGTTGTGTCTGAATATGTGAGAGGATTTGAATAATCAGCTATATTGGGTCAATGAGTATATATATGTCTGTGTGAATGAAAGTATATGTGGGTAAGTTTGCTTGTGTGTACCTATCTGTCAGTGTTTGAGATCTTGTTCATCCATGTATGTGTTAGGGGAGTTATAAAGGTGGTTTTGTGGACCATTGCACGTGTGTGTGTGGATGAATGTGTATCTGAGTGTGTCTGTGTATATGAACAATTTTCAGCCCTCTCATACCCAGTGCCCTCTTCTATGTAATGGATATTTTGTAACACCCCTTTACTGTCTGGAAATGAAGTTCTCAGGTAACATAATCTCTCTGCATATGTAATTTTTTCTTTTTTGAGATGGAGTTTCACTCTTGTTGCCCAGGCTGGAGTGCAATGGCACGATCTCAGCTCACTGCAACCTCCGCCTCCCAGGTTCAAGTGATTCTCCTGCCTCAGCCTCCCGAGTAGCTGGGATTACAGGTGCATGCCACCATGCCCAGCTAATTTTGTACTTTTCGTATAGATGGAGTTTCAACATGTTGGCCAGGCTGGTCTCGAACTCCTGACCTCAGGCGATCTGCCCACCTCAGTCTCCCAAAGTGCTGGGATTACTGGTGTGAGCCACCATGGCCGGCCCTTTGCACATGTAAATTTAAAAAGAAAATCCATATTTTATACAATATTCATTTTGTATTAACTAAAATACAAATAAGAAATAAAAGGAAAATGATTTATAAGAAAATGATTTGTATTTCAATTTGTAAATGCTTGGGCATGACACTCCCCAGGAGATTCAAGGAAGTAATTAGAGGCTCCCAATGTGTGTTTTTGTTTTTGTTTTTTTAAGACGGAGTTTTGCTCTTGTTGCCCAGGCTGGAGTGCAGTGGCGCAATCTCGGCTCACCACAACTCTGCCTCCCAGGTTCAAGTGATTCTTCTGCCTCAGCCTCCCCAGTTGCTGGGATTACAGGCATGCGCCACCACATCCTGTTAATTTTCTATTTTTTATTTTTATTAGAGACGGGATTTCTCCATGTTGGTCAGGCTGGTCTCAAACTCCTGGCCTCAGGTGATCCGCCCACCTCGGCCTCCCAGAGTGCTGGGATTACAGGCGTGAGCCACTGTGCCTGGCCCCCAATGTCTTATACTGGGTAAATATGGATTTAGGAGAAGGGGAAACATCAGAGGCAGGACGTGCAGGAAAATGACAGGCACAGGCCTTGGAGGTGAGATTTTCTAAAATAGTCAACAACTCTAAGGAAAGCTCATCCCAAACCAAAGTACAGCCTCCTCTTTACTTACATGACAGCCACGTTCCTGGATAATTAGGGGTATGTTAAAATCAAGAGAAAAAAAAATGGTGTTTAGCTGTGAAATAGACTCTAGGTTCACTTACTTAAAAGTCCAAAGTCCTAGAGGATGCGGGACATGTTGGCTGCATGGGACTGTCCCCCATATTACTGGATGGCCAACATCCTCCCCGACTCCTAAATGTCAGAAGGACACCCTACACCCCAGCATTGTGGCCATCAAAAATGCTCCTACACAAATTTCCAAAATGTCCCCTAGAGGGCAGTAACGCCTTTGTTGAGGACGAAGCGCTGGCGCTCGAAGAGGGTACGTTGCGTACCTGTGTGAACGCGGCAGAGTACAAGATGTACCTCTGCCTCCGTGTGCGTGTGTGCGTATGTGTGAGTGTGTGTGTTGCATGCGTGCGCACGCGTTCCTCATGCAAGAGCGGGTTGCTGTCTGAGGGTGTCCACAGCAGTAGACTGTTTATGGGGGGAGGAGGTGTGCAGGTGTCTGGGCTCGAGCAGTTATGCACGTGTTCTGTGTTTGCACGCGTCTTGAGCCTCAGCTGGGCCCGAGCTGCGGCTGCCAGTCTGCGGAGGAAGACCCTCTCCTCACTTGTTTGTAACATGTCCCGAGCTTTCCCAGGGTTTTGTTTGTTTGTGGCTATTGTTTCGGGGGATGTGGGAGTTTTTGTTTTATCTTTAGCTTTTGTTTTCACTGAGACTCAGGGCTACACATTATCCACCTTCTCGGTCTTAGTGTGGCTCTCCGTGTCTCCCTCTCTATCTCTGTCTTTATTTCTGTCTCTGTCTCTATCTCTCTCCAGTGCCCCTCTCTTATCTCTGCCCCACCCCACCCCATCTCTATTTTTCTTTCTTTCATGGCATTAGCCTTCTCCCTGCTCTCCTTTTCTCTCTCTTGTGCTCTCTCTGTCTCTATTTCTCCCCCTTCTCTGTCTGGCGTGCTGGTTTCTGTGTGTGTCTTTGTCTCTTTTTTCTCACTCTCATTTTCACCCTTCTTCCCCTTTCTCTCTCTTCCTCTCTGTATGTAAGGATCTCTTCCTCTCTGTATGTAAGGACCCTTTCTCTGTTTCTTTCTCTGTCTCTTTCTCCCTCCTATGTCTCCATCTGTCTCTGTCACACACACCTCTCTCTCCTTCTCTCTCTCTGTATCTCTCTGGCCTCTCTCTTACATTCAGTCTCTCTCTGTCTTTATCCTTTTCCCTCTGCCTCCCCTCCAGGTAAAAGAGAGAGAGAGAGAGAGAGAGAGAGAGAGAGAGTGTGTGTGTGTGTGTGTGTGTGTGTGTGTTTACATTCACCCAGCTGTGGACTGTTCCACAGTCTGAGGGGGCTGTCAGGCCTTGAAGGGCTGAAAGGGAACCCACCAACCCCATTTCTGCTCAGCCCCTGCCCTAGCACTTTCTAAGGGCTAGTTTGGCCTCCTGCCATGGGCTCTGAGATTTCAGGGTGCCATCAAAAAGCCTGGCTCGGGCACAGTGGCTCACGCCTGTAATCCCAACAATTTGGGAGGCCAAGGCGGGCGAATCATTTGAGGTTATGAGTTGGAGACCAGCCTGGCTAACATGATGAAACCCTGTCTCTACTAAAAATACAAAAATTAGCCAGACGTGGTGGCGCGTGTGCTTGTAATTCTGGCTACTTGGGAGGCTGAGGCATGAGAATCACTTGAATCCGGGAGGCGGAAGTTGCAGTGAGCTGAGATTGTGCCACTGTACTCCAGCCTGGGCAACAGAGCGATACTCTGTCCAAAAAAAAAAAAAGGCCAGGCCCCAGGTGGCAGGCCAGGCTGGATTGAGCTGGAACACATGCAGAGGGGAGACTTTTCCTGGGAGGGAAGGAGTAGGAAGACATCCACTCAAGTTGCACCCCCTAATCCCAGCCCAGCCCCAGCCCAGCCCCAACAATCATCCTGAGCTTCCCCAGTTTCTGCCCAGTCGCCTCACTGCCTTCCCCCTGGGACCTGTGCTGTTACCTAGTCACATCCCCACACTCCCAGAGCTCTCCTCTTTCCCACAGCTTTGCTGCGCTGCTCTCACTGCCAGGTGTACCCCGCAGGCTGCTCTTGTAGCGAATCCTGCCTGGATGTCTCCAGGGCGCCCTCTCTGACCCACAGCCCCAGTCCATTTAATCCCTCAATCAATTCATTTGATATATTGTCACTGAGAGCCTACCATGATGTGCTATGTAGTGTTCTTTCAGAGGAGAGTCAGTGAGTCTTTAACTCCTGCCTTTGTGGAGCTTTCATTCTGATAGGACAAGGCAGGCAATAAACCAAAATTTAAAAGTAAATTATATAGTGTGTTAGAAGAGAGAAATTCTAGGAAGCACAATAGGGAGAGTGGCATGGAGGGGGTATTATCTGACACCTGGATTGCTGCAGGGGCCTCTTTGAGTAGTCTTCCCTACTTCCATCTGCACCCCACATGACCCCTGCTCTTCACAACAGCAAGCGGGATTCTGTTCCATCCTAGATCATACCGCATCTGGCCTCTGCTCAGAATCCTCCCGTGACTCCCATCTCATTCAGAGGAAAAAGCCCTCGCCACAGCCTCCCCAATCTGACCTCACCACCTTTCTGACCTCACCTGCCACCACATTCCCCTGACTCGCTGTGTTCCACCCACAGTGACGTCCTTGCTCTTCCTCAAACATGCCATGTAGAGTCCCACCTCAGGGCCTTTGCTCTGGCCGTTCCCCCTGCCTGAACTTCTCTTCCCCCAGATATCCACATGACTCACTCTCTCACCTCCCTTAGGTCTATGCTCAGATGACACCTCCTCCGTGAAGCCTCCCCTGTCCACCTCATCTAAAACTGCAGCATCTTCCCCACCCCTAGCACTTCCTATCTTCCTTCCCTCCTTTATGTTTATTCTTAGGAACTTATCATCATCTGACACACTATACTTCACCAGTGTCTCTTCTTTATTATCTAGAATGTCGGTTCCACAAGGGCCAGGATCTTTATCTGTGTTCAATACCTAGAACAGTGCCTGGTACACAGTAGATGCTTGATAAATATTTTTTCAGTGTATGAATGACTATGCACAAGCATACCTACATGTTTATAATCACACATACTTGCCTCCGGACCTAAAATAAAAACCAAAGTCCTCATTGTGGCCCACAGCCCTACACAATCTGGCCACAAGGCACCTCTGCGACTTCACCTTCCACCACTGTCTCCCTTGTTCTCACCGTTCCTGCCGCACTCGTCTTCCTGCTGTTCCTCAAGCATACTAAACACATTCCCCATCATGAATAAAGAAATCTATTAAGTGAGTGGTACCAGCATTTTATGAACACACGAAAGAGAATAAAAATGAATGGGGTACACTGCATACAGGTTCAGTACTGTTTTGTGAAACTTTTGGTTGTGTGTGTGCATGTGTGTATGTATGTGTAGTGGGTTGTGATGTAAAATGTATTTTTTTACTATGGGTGACAGTAAAAAAAAGTCTGAACACAACCTTAGCGCTTTGCAAAGGGGGAGAAGAGCTGCACCAACATCCCTGCCCCACAGATCCACCAATGGAGGAAACAGGTAACCAAAGACATCCAGAGAAATGCAGCATCCTCACCTGACAAGGAGTGGGTAGGAGCAGGAGTGGTCCAGGGGCAGGGCCTGGCACCAGCCAGGGTATAATTGGGGAGGGCTCGTAGACACACTAACCCTGCCCTTTCTGTTTCTTCCTCATCTTTCCTTTCCATCTGTTTCTCATGGTCTCCTGTCTGTCTGTCTCTCTCTCCCCTCTCTTTCTCTCTCCTTGCTCTTTCTCATCCCCTCCATTTCTGTGTCAATCTCAATCCATTTATATCGGTGGCCACTTTTCTCTTTGTTCTATCTCTCTCTCTCTCTTTCCCACTTTGTCTCTGCACACCTGTGTGTTTTTCTCCCTCTCTGTCTCTCTCTTGCCCTCATCTCTCTGTCTCTCTGTGTCTGTGTCTCCCCCGCTCATTCCCATTTGCAGGTGCAATGTAGCAGGACAACTCATGGAGCCCCCCCGGGCCCATCGAGTACCAGACTGGCTGACCCCGTAGGGTTGGCAGTAGCCCCTGACCCTCAGTATGGCCAACACCACCGGAGAGCCTGAGGAGGTGAGCGGCGCTCTGTCCCCGCCGTCTGCATCGGCTTATGTGAAGCTGGTACTGCTGGGACTGATTATGTGTGTGAGCCTGGCGGGCAACGCCATCTTGTCCCTGCTGGTGCTCAAGGAGCGTGCCCTGCACAAGGCTCCTTACTACTTCCTGCTGGACCTGTGCCTGGCCGATGGCATACGCTCTGCCGTCTGCTTCCCCTTTGTGCTGGCTTCTGTGCGCCACGGCTCTTCATGGACCTTCAGTGCACTCAGCTGCAAGATTGTGGCCTTTATGGCCGTGCTCTTTTGCTTCCATGCGGCCTTCATGCTGTTCTGCATCAGCGTCACCCGCTACATGGCCATCGCCCACCACCGCTTCTACGCCAAGCGCATGACACTCTGGACATGCGCAGCTGTCATCTGCATGGCCTGGACCCTGTCTGTGGCCATGGCCTTCCCACCTGTCTTTGACGTGGGCACCTACAAGTTTATTCGGGAGGAGGACCAGTGCATCTTTGAGCATCGCTACTTCAAGGCCAATGACACGCTGGGCTTCATGCTTATGTTGGCTGTGCTCATGGCAGCTACACATGCTGTCTATGGCAAGCTGCTCCTCTTCGAGTATCGTCACCGCAAGATGAAGCCAGTGCAGATGGTGCCAGCCATCAGCCAGAACTGGACATTCCATGGTCCTGGGGCCACCGGCCAGGCTGCTGCCAACTGGATCGCCGGCTTTGGCCGTGGGCCCATGCCGCCAACCCTGCTGGGTATCCGGCAAAATGGGCATGCAGCCAGCCGGCGGCTACTGGGCATGGACGAGGTCAAGGGTGAAAAGCAGCTGGGCCGCATGTTCTACGCGATCACACTGCTCTTTCTGCTCCTCTGGTCACCCTACATCGTGGCCTGCTACTGGCGAGTGTTTGTGAAAGCCTGTGCTGTGCCCCACCGCTACCTGGCTACTGCTGTTTGGATGAGCTTCGCCCAGGCTGCCGTCAACCCGATTGTCTGCTTCCTGCTCAACAAGGACCTCAAGAAGTGCCTGAGGACTCACGCCCCCTGCTGGGGCACAGGAGGTGCCCCGGCTCCCAGAGAACCCTACTGTGTCATGTGAAGCAGGCTGGTAGGCAGACAGGCAGAGAGAAGTTCATGGCCACCGTGATGGGGCCAATAGCAAGGGAGGGGTAGGGGCCCATACAGGAGTCCTCCTTTCTGAGCTCCAGCCCTAGCCCCTTGAACCACCTGTAATCTAGGCACCTTTGCCAACACCTCCCAAGGATGGAGGACTGGGCGAGGGACTGGGAAAGAGGCATATTTAGTTTTGTGGGGCCTATCTCCGCTGCCTCCTTCTCCACTTCTACAATCTCATTCCCTCTCTCTCTCTCTCTCTCTCTCTGTCTCTCTCTCTCTCTCTCTCTCTGTCTCTCTCTCTCTCTCTCTCTCTCTCTCTCTCTCTCTCTCTCTCTCTCTCAGAAGTGACAATTCAGAAAAAGAAAAGAAAACTGAGAATGCAGGTTTTTCTACTAACAGCTGAGGAGACAGGCTTTCTTACTTTAATGTCTCTCCTTCTGACACTGTCCAGAAGGGAGAAATTTGTCCTGTAAAATAGACTTCCAGAGCTCTTTTGCCCACTCTGCTCCCACGCACCCTCCCCTTCCAAGTCCTTTAGCAAGGCCTGGATGTTTAGGGAGAAAGTGGTCCAAGGCTGCTGACAAGAGGGACCAAAGGGGGTGCTGGGTTCCCAGGGAGCAGGGATGTTTAATTACTATGTCATGTGCAATGTTGTTTTAGGCCAACCCTTGCCCCAAGCCCAGTCTCCTCTCCCTCCCCACCATGTCCAGACCTTCCAAATGGTTCTTGTGCATCTGTTGGAGAAGTCAAGGGAGTAGGGAGAAGGGCCCCAAGGATGGGCCCAGGTTAGGTGAAGAGTAGGATGTGAGCTGAACTCCTTGAATTGAAGAGACCTACACTTGGTCACATTCTCTCATGCTGCCTTCAGGATCCCCAGCCCCCAACTCTTCTTCCTGAGGATGGAAATCCACTCCAGCCCCACTAGGACTGATGTGGGTGCCATACAGACAGGAGCGGCCCACCAGGAAAGTGTAGGGAGGGAGCTGAACTCCCCAAAGTAGCTGGACCGCAAAGACTTGGGTCAGAGCTGATTTCAACCCCAAAATTGTCTCTTGGGTTCACCCTACTCTTCTGAAAATGAAAATTTGTTTGGGGCCTTGGTAACCGATAGTGGTACAAACTCCAAGGCACTGTGGACTTGAGTCCATTCCTATCTGACCTCTTTTTGTCCCCCTCAAGCCTCAGGGGCCTCAAGCCCCTCCTTAGTAGCCCTTGGCCGACCGGGCCCTGAGCCCCAAACATCCTTTTTCCCAACGACCCTCCTTCCCCTTCCTTCCCCCACCCTTACCTACACCCAAAGTGGAACAGACTGCAGCCAGATTCTCCAGGTGGGAGATCCAAGCCTCCCTCCCGGGGGTGGAGTCCACTCTGGGCTTACTTTGAGGCCTGTTCTGTGGATTGGTGAGCCAAGCTGGCACTCCTTGCCCTGGTCTTACCTGGGTTCTCTGTCCCCCCCTCACTTCCTGTGGGGCCGGAATCTGTATTTATCCATCCCCCTTTCCCTTCTTTATAGAAGTCCCTGTCCTAAACTCCCTCCCTACCCCAAGAGAGCCCCAGAACTGGGGAAGCCTGACCCATACAGAATGGGGAGGGCACTCTAGGCAGGAGAGACATTAATGAGCCTGGCTGCGGAGTGGCCCTGGAAAGGCAGGCCAGAGTGGCTGAGAGGCCCGGAGTGGGGGAGCCTGTTCTCTCAGCGATAGTGATGGGGGTGCCTTTCCGAGGGGGTGGGGTGGGAAGACCAAGGGGGTGGGGGGTAGATAGGGTACATTCAGGAGGGTTTTCCTCCATTTGTTTTTTCTAACTGCCTGAATTCACCATTGGATTTTGTAAATGGAAAAACTGAAATGAACAATGCTATATTGGATGTTTTCTCTTTCTGACTCTCTGTGTGTGTGTGTGTGCGCGTGCGCGCATGTGTCCTGTCTGTGTGACCACATGTGGAGAGACATGATTGAGTGATAGTGTATGTCTGTGTGACTTTGTGTGGGGAGGCACTCCTGAGGAAAACTTGCCCGGTGCACACACATAAGCAAATGCCTGTATATGGGGACATATACAGCATGTGCATGCATGCACACACACACCACAGTTGAGAGGAGACAAACTAGAGTATGTGCCCATGGTAGAAAGTAGAGTGGTCAATAGATGGATCTTGGAAACTGTACATAGGTAGGTAGCAAGAGGGTAGATTCCCATCTCACAAGATGGGTCTCCCTTGGCCCACGCCCTGAGCACTGGAGGGCTGGGGCCGCCAGGGTACTTGAGAACCTCATCTCCTCACAAAGCCCGTAGCTCCATCCCAACCCCGTCTCAGTCTCCTTTCCAAACTCAAACAAGGTGTTCCTAAAATTGGACCACCATGGAGAATGGGGACTGGGAATTGAGGATCAAATATGAGTGAAACTGATGGGATTAGGAAATGCCCCTCACAAAGTAATGGCTTTTGGAAGGACTGCTCAGTCTGGGATGGGAGCCCTTCCTAGGGGCCACTGTATGCAGCTGGGACTTTCGTCAGCTTTGACCAAATTTAGAGGGAGGGATGTCATGGGGAAAAAAAACCCAAGCCCAGGAGTCTGCCCAGCCAGCCTGCTCCCTAGACAGTGAATTTACTATCTATTTATTCTCTCAGGTGCACAGAATTGAGTTGACCATACTCCTCAGTTCTTGGCACACTATATCATCATTGGTCCATGTGAGGCCCTTTTATTTTTTTGTCTTCAGTTTCGTCCCCTTCATCACCCATTCCTGATCCCATCCTCCCCACCCGCTACATAGGCACCCACTCTCGTGTATTTAACGTATGTCCTTCCAATCCACCGTTCATGTGTTTATTTACATATATGTCTATCTGTGAAAAATGTATGGTATTGCTGTGTGTTTTAATTTACATAAACAGTATTGTACTATAAATCTTGTTCTGTTTCTTTTTTCACTCAACATTCTGTCTTTGAGAGATCCAGCCATGTTGCCGTATATAGATCTAATTCATTCTAGTGGTCCATCTTAAACATATATCACATTTTTCTTATCCACTCCCCTAGTGATGAATCCCTAGGTCTCCTCTCTGCTCCGTGACAAGGTTGCAATGGGCAGTTACCTGCACCTCTCTTTAGGGATGCCTAATTTAGGGGAGAGAAAACTGAAGCTCAGAGAAGGGCAGTGATTTAGTTAAGGTTACAAAATGAGGGGCACACCCATGTGAATCCCAGCACCAAAGCCAGCCCTCCACCACCATGCCTCACAAAAGACCATCCATCTCTGGTTTAAAAAGAAAAATCTTAAAATACAGCATACACTGAGGAAAGGGAGAGGAAAGGATGGAAAGGGGGAGAAGAGACAGAAAGTGCTAGAAAATTCTAGCA
Source organism: Chlorocebus sabaeus (assembly GCF_047675955.1). Taxonomy (NCBI): domain Eukaryota; kingdom Metazoa; phylum Chordata; class Mammalia; order Primates; family Cercopithecidae; genus Chlorocebus; species Chlorocebus sabaeus. Next base: position 99,944,062 of record NC_132933.1, on the reverse strand, counting down.
AAAGAGCTGAATCACAATCATTTTTATGACGCAGAGGAAGTTACTTTTTTGTGTGTGTGATTATTATTTGTAGGGCCATTTTGCGGAGATGGAAAACGCCACGTCAAAACCTGGCCCCCAAACCAAACACCCTGGGTGTCTAAATTGCAGGCGCAAGCGGTAGGGCAGCCCGAGCCCCCGAGGAGCGACGGCAGAGTTCACCCAGGGGGCAAACGTGGGGGGTGGGGGAAGGGGCAGAAGTGGAAGGTGGGGGAAGAGGCAGAAGCGGTGGGGGGTTGAGGGAAGGGGCAGAAGCGGGGGATGGAAGGGGCAGAAGCGGGGGTGTGGGGGGTGAGGGAAGGGGCAGAAGTGGGGTGATGGGGGAAGGGCAGAAGCGGAGGGTGGGAGGGTGAGGGAAGGGGCAGAAGCGGGGTATGGGGGCGAGGAAAGGGGCAGAAGCGGGAGGTGGGAGTGAGTGAAGGGGCAGAAATGGGATAGGGGAAAGAGCAGAGGTGGAGGGAGGGAGGGTGAGGGAAGGGGCAGAAGCGGGGGGTGGGGGGTGAGGGAAGGGGCAGAAGTAGGGGGTGAGGGAAGGGACAGAGTTGGGGGATGGGGGGTCAGAAATAGGGAATGCGGGAAGGGGCAGAAGCGGGGGGTGAGGGAAGAGGCAGAAGCGAGGGCGGGGGGAAGGGGCCGAAGCGGGGGGTGGGGGAAGGGGGAGAAACGGGGGTGGAGTGGAGGAAGGGGCAGAAGCGGGGATGGAAGAAGGGGCAGCAGTGGGGGATGGGAGAAGGAGCAGAAGCGGGGGTGGGGGAAGGGGCAGGAGCCGGGATGGGGGAAGGGGCAGAAGCGGGGGTGGTGGAAAGAGTTGAAGGAAATGGGGGAAGGGGCAGATTTTAAAAGTGCGTAGTTGCTGAGGGGAGGGGGGCGGGGGGAACGATAACGAGGCTCTCCCAATTTCATGTGAGCACATCCTGCTCAGCGCCTGCGTTTGTTTTTCGTCTCGTTTTTTGCTCTTCAGAACCACTGGTACTTTTCCCATTGGATAAAACGCTGAGAGGGTGAGGGAGAGGGGCTTCTTCCCCAGCTTTCCTCGCAGCCAATCGCCCTGCAGTTTCCCTCCCGTCGCTGGGGGAGTCAGCCCGTTGATTGGCGGGCCCGAGGGGAGCCAATCGGAAACTGATGATGTGTGGTGTTGGCAAGCAGATTGCGTGAGAGCGGGCAGGGGTCGCGGGAGCACGAGCGCCGCCGCGGCGGCCGGCAGCCAATGGCCAGGCCGAGCGGATCCCTGCGTCAGGAGCGGGCGGGGCCTCGGCGATTGGCGCGGAGGGAGTAGAGCGGGCTCTGTGGGAGGGAACGCCAGAGCGAGGTGGTGAGGCGAGCTGGTTGCGTGAGTCTCTGCAGCTCCGCTTCACGGTGCGACTAGCGGCAGCGACGCGGCTAAAAGCGAAGGGGCGAGTGCGAGTCCCTTGAGCTGTACGAGCGCGGTCGCCATGGACCGCCCAGATGAGGGGCCTCCGGCCAAGACCCGCCGCCTGAGCAGCTCCGAGTCTCCACAGCGCGACCCGCCCCCGCCGCCGCCGCCGCCGCCGCCGCCGCTCCTCCGACTGCCGCTGCCTCCACCCCAGCAGCGCCCGAGGCTCCAGGAGGAAACGGAGGCGGCACAGGTGCTGGCCGATATGAGGGGGGTGGGACTGGGCCCCGCGCTGCCCCCGCCGCCTCCCTATGTCATTCTCGAGGAGGGGGGGATCCGCGCATACTTCACGCTCGGTGCTGAGTGTCCCGGCTGGGATCCTACCATCGAGTCGGGGTATGGGGAGGCGCCCCCGCCCACGGAGAGCCTAGAAGCACTCCCCATTCCTGAGGCCTCCGGGGGGAGCCTGGAAATCGATTTTCAGGTTGTGCAGCCCAGCAGTTTTGGTGGAGAGGGGGCCCTAGAAACCTGTAGCGCAGTGGGGTGGGGGCCCCAGAGATTAGTTGACCCAAAGAGCAAGGAAGAGGCGATCATCATAGTGGAGGATGAGGATGAGGATGAGCAGGAGAGTATGAGGAGCAGCAGGAGGAGGCGGCGGCGGAGGAGGAGGAAGCAGAGGAAGGTGAAGAGAGAAAGCAGAGAGAGAAATGCCGAGAGGATGGAGAGCATCCTGCAGGCACTGGAGGATATTCAGCTGGATCTGGAGGCGGTGAACATCAAGGCAGGCAAGGCCTTCCTGCGTCTCAAGCGCAAGTTCATCCAGATGCGAAGACCCTTCCTGGAGCGCAGAGACCTTATCATCCAGCATATCCCAGGCTTCTGGGTCAAAGCAGTATCCTTCTAATCGATACTCCATGGGTCAGAAGCCCGTGACAGGAAAGGGGGAGGTGGGGGAGGGACAGAAAAGGTAAAGGGGGTGGAGGAGAGCCAGAGGTGGGCGTGAGCCCCCTATCGGAAGACGGATTAGACTGGGTGGAAGAGGGATGGAAGGAGGAGGGCAGAACAGCAGAGAAGCTGGACTGGAGATGATGAAGGGACGGGGAGGGGGGGACGCGGGGGACTGGGGGGGGGTACAGGGGGGTATAAAAACTGGACCACAGATGGGAAAGGGGGAAGAGGAGGAACATAGCGTTAAAAAAAGGATCACAGATGATAAAAAGGAGGAGGGCAGTAAAGGGGCACACAGCAAAAAAATTGGACTAGAGATGGTGAAAGGAGGAGGGGAGGGGCACGTAGAAGATCAACTGACTCAGAGACCTTGAAGAGGGAGGGGAATGGCACACAGCAGAGAAACTACCCAGAAAGGGTGCCTGAGCCATACAGGGCTCTGTAAATCTAGATCTCTGCTTAAGATACTAGGAGACCCCAATCTTGGCTGGAGTGCCTTGCATTGGAGGGAAACGGGCTGGAGAGGGGCTGGAGCCCCTGAAAGGTCAAGAGAGGGAGTGTCTAGGTATAGAGAAAAAGGAGTTAAATGAAGGAAAGGGGAGAGTAGATGGACACATATACATACATGTAACAGGAACATAAATTTAACATTCTAATAGAATTATGTGGATACAGACCCTTAGCGCCCTCATACAAAACAGCACATGGTAAGAGGCCCTTAGCACCCAGGCATACAATGTCATTTAGACATAGGACCTCAGCTCCTAGACACAGTATTATGTGACCACAGGTCCTTAGCATGTAGACACATGGCATCACTTGACCACAAGCCATCAGAGCCATTCACACATCACGTAGACATGGACCTTCAACACCCATACATACAACATCATGTGACCACAGGTCCTCAGCAGTCAGATACAGCATCGCTTGGACGTGGGCCTTCAGCCCCCAGACATGTGCATTTTGTGAACACAAGCCTTCAGCACCCAGAGACATAAACCACATGCACATAGATTGTCAATACCCTGCAGGGCCACCTAACATAGAGGTTTATCATGGGAATAAGTATGGGTTATGTCCCATGACTCACTTGCTTCATACATACAACATAAACACAGAAGGAATCCTCCCGCTCCAGCCTCTTACTGTGCCCTTCCTGGCCTTCCCTCCCTCCCTTTCACGGAATAGTCAATCCTTGACCTAAACTGCTCCACTCATCAGTTCCTCAACCACCCCAGAATTTCAATTTTGATCAACCGACGTGATGAAGACATTTTCCGCTACTTGACCAATCTGCAGGTCAGGCCAGAGAGACATTTTTTAGTAGGATCGGGCAACGAATCTGGTTATTGGAGGTGAGGGGAGGTGGGTGGGAAGGGCCGTGGTGTGTGTGGGGGGAGACAGATTCCACCATCACCCCCACCTGGAGCAGGTACAGGATCTCAGACATATCTCCATGGGCTACAAAATGAAGCTGTACTTCCAAACAAACCCCTACTTTACAAACATGGTGATTGTCAAGGAGTTCCAGCGCAACCGCTCGGGTAAGAGGCAGTCCCAGAGTAAATCCATGTCCCCCCCAATCTGTCCTTGTTTTGTCCCATCTCCATAGCCTTCTTTGTCCCTAGGCCGGCTGGTGTCTCACTCAACTCCAATCCGCTGGCACCGGGGCCAGGAACCCCAGGCCCGCCGTCATGGGAACCACGATGCGAGCCACAGCTTCTTCAGCTGGTTCTCAAACCATAGCCTCCCAGAGGCTGACAGGATTGCTGAGGTGGGGCCCTTCCTGGCATCACCAGAGAAGGCCTTGCTAGGCTTGTTCCTGGGTGCGTGGGGAATTAAGAGTAGGATCTGAAGCTTGTACTAATGGCTGTCTTATCTCTTCTGCCCTTTTTCAACAGATTATCAAGAACGATCTGTGGGTTAATCCTCTACGCTACTACCTGAGAGAAAGGGGCTCCAGGATAAAGAGAAAGAAGCAAGAAATGAAGAAACGGTAATGAGGGGTTTGGTGGCTGAGAGGTGGTTTGTTGGGGATGGGGCAAAAACTAGTGTAACACAGGATTTATGGAGCCAAAGGGACCTTTGAGATAATCCCAGTGGAATATGTTTTACAAGTGGGAAATCATGTCCAGAAATGGCTTGAGGTTACACAGTCAGGGGCAGAAGTGGGACTTTACCCACCCTAGCCCCATCCCTGGGATCCCTTATAGCCTACTGCTTCCCTAGTTACTCTCCACCTTTGAGTGCTATGGGTACTCCTCCTCCCACCAACCCCATACTCAGCTACAGCCTTCCCTACAGTAAAACCAGGGGCAGATGTGAGGTGGTGATCATGGAAGACGCCCCTGACTATTATGCAGTGGAAGACATTTTCAGCGAGATCTCAGACATTGATGAGACAATTCATGACATCAAGATCTCTGACTTCATGGAGACCACTGACTACTTCGAGACCACTGACAATGAGATAACTGACATCAATGAGAACATCTGCGACAGCGAGAGCCCTGACCACAATGAGGTCCGCAACGAGACCACTGATAACAACGAGAGTGCTGATGACAGCGAAACCACTGACAACAATGAGAGTGCAGATGACAACAATGAGAACCCTGAAGACAACAACAAGAACACTGATGACAACGAAGAGAACCCTGACAACAACAAGCACACTTATGGCAACAACTTCTTCAACGGCGGCTTCTGGGGCAGCCATGGCAACAACCAGGACAGCAGCGACAGTGACAATGAAGCAGATGAGGCCAGTGATGATGAAGATAATGATGGCAATGAAGGTGACAATGAGGGCAGTGATGATGATGGCAATGAAGGTGACAACGAAGGCAGCGATGATGACGACAGAGACATTGAGTACTATGAGAAAGTTATTGAAGACTTTGACAGGGATCAGGATGACTACGAGGACGTGATAGAGATCATCTCAGACGAATCAGTGGAAGAAGAGGAGGGCATTGAGGAAGGTGAGCTAACCCCTGCCCCCAACCCTTGTCTTCTGTCTTCTTTTCTTTCAGAGCAAGCCTGGCCAAGGACAGGGTATCAAGGCATGAACACAATCTGCTTTCATGGAGGAAAGAAAAAGCATTCTGAGCAACTCTTTAAACAAAGGAAGTCCAGTGAACATTTAACTTAAAAATGTAACAAAACCCTAAAAAATCATTTTAGTTACAGGTGATGGGTAGATGGTTGTAACAGCGAAAGATGAAGAGTACACAGAGATAGGAGACAGTGGGTGGAAAACTAAAAAGGACACTTCACATCGAGGTGGGGGAGTGGCAAAACACAGTGCATTTCAGCACAGTCTGTACCCAGCCTTGGCCTTTGGCGAATTCCCAGGCTTGTGCTGGGAGCAGAGCATGAAGTGAACAGTGTGCTCTCTGAGCCCAGAAAAGGGTGCAGCCAGTTCTACCTCAAGAGTTGGGGGAGGGGGGCGGGGGAGAGCTAGAGGAAGAAGGTGACATCTGAATTGGAGGCTGCATTCACACTGAGGCGCATTATGGAGCATTCTCAGTGGAGTGAATCGTGTGAACAAGGACTTGGAAGGGTGAAAATGCATGGTATGTTGGGCAGGGTTTCCAAAATTATGTCCTGAGGATCATTCACCAGATCCGAAAGCTGCTTCCCACAAAAGGTTTCAGTGGTGGTATACGTTGGACAAGTACTACATATAATAATGCCCTCTTGTAGAGTCACATTAGCACCTTAAGGGCTTTGAGAATAACATCAGAATTATAAAGATGCTGAGAAGTACTCAGATGGGAGGTGGAAGGGGCAGGAAAATCAACCACTCTTGGGGTTTTTTGGGCCATGGGGTCCCTGGCAAACTTCCATTGAGGGCAAGGCCAGGGCACTAAGGGAAGAGGTATTGAATGAATGTGGAGCCTCAATCTAGTCGTGTTCAGGTAGGAGAGGGAAACGGATTCTCAGTTCTCTTCCCCTCCCACCTGATGGCATCTCTTCTCAGAGAAGGGGAGGCAGAGCTGTCTGCCCAGCCCTAAGGGTGGGAGTGGGGGTGGGGAATTGGGTTGAAGAACACAGACTGGGGCCTGTTTGGATCAGGACTGGGGGAAAGGAGCAAGGAAGCTGCCTGGAGATGAATAGGTTTATTCAGCTGAGGTCGGAGCTCAGGAAGAGACACACATTGATGAGTACAAGGGGGAGAAAAAGCTATTATCAGAGATGTATCAGTTTTGACTGGACGGAAGCAGGGAGCCCACACTGCCTACCTGCCTTCCTCCAACTCCCTCATTCTGTGGGCTTATGAGTATACCTACACACACTTTTGGCTGTTTGTTCCAAGCAAAGGCACTCGGCAAGTTGTCCCAGGCCCTACAAGCCCTGGCTATGGGCTCTGTTCCCTTTTAGAGTGACACCTATCTGCTCATCTAACTGCCTTCCTCCATTTCTCCTTCCTTGCTTCTCCCCTATGCAGGCATCCAGCAAGATGAAGACATCTATCAGGAGGAAGGAAACTATGAGGGGGAAGGAAGTGAAGATGTCTGGGAAGAAGGGGAAGATTCAGACGACTCTGACCTGGAGGATGTGCTTCAGGTCCCAAACGGTTGGGCCAACCCGGGGAAGAGGGGGAAAACCGGATAAGGGTCTTGCCCTTTTGGGGATTACCTCTCTGTATCCCCCACCCCCTATCCCATTTGCCCTCCTCCTCAGCTAGGGCCACGCGGCCCCACATTGCACTTCTGGGGGGTGACCGACTTCGTACACGGGTTTAAAGTTTATTTTTATGGTTTAGTCATTGCAGAGTTCTTATTTTGGGGGGAGGGAAAGGGGGCTAGTCCCCTTCTTTTGGCCCTCCGCCCCCGCAGGCTTCTGTGTGCTGCTAACTGTATTTATTGTGATGCCTTGGTCAGGGCCCCTCTACCCACTTTCTCCCAGTCAGTTGTGGCCCCAGCCCCTCTCCTTGTGCTGTGTGGAGTGGACACCCTGACCCCCGAAGCGGGGAGGGTCGCTGTGGCCTTCGTCACAGCCGCGCAGTGCCCTTGTAGGCGCTGCTGCCACCCTCCTCTCCCAAGTTCTTTCTCCATCCCTCTCCTCTTCCCGCCGCGCCGCTAGCCCGCCTCGGTGTCTATGCAAGGCCGCTTCGCCATTGCGGTATTCTTTGCGGTATTCTTGTCCCCCTCCCCCAGAAGGCTTGCCTCTCCCCGTGGACCCTGTTAATCCCAATAAAATTCTGAGCAAGTTCAGAGTGCCCCTTCGAGTCTTTTGTTTCGCCTGGTGCCCCGGCCCCAGTGGTCAGTTTCCCCCAGGCCGACACGTAGCTGCCTGGCCTACGCAGTAGCCTGCAACATGTTAGTTGCGGGGGTTTGGCGGGTGGGGGGGCGAGCTCCGCCAGGCCGCAGAGGCGTTGCGTCAGACCAATGCGGATCATCCTGGCCAATGGCAGGGCGAAGCTGAGGAAGCCCCTCCTCCTCCTGGCGCCCGCAGCAGACCCAGCCAGGTAGCAAAGGGCTTCCCACGCCTTCTCCTCTGGCGCATGCGCATAGAGCAATCCTGCGCCCTAGAACATCGATTTATCAGTGATTCATCTTTTAATTTATAGTGCGTCAAACCTTTCCTCGGGCCTAGAGTGAGTGGGGCCTGGGGGAGCCAAAGGAATTCATTTTCCTCATTCGCATTTAGTAAAAATAAAACAAAAAACGACTTCGGTTCGGATATCACAACCCAATTATGCAGGAGCGCTCTCTTGCCTTTGGGAGGGGGTGCAGAGTCCCTGGAGCTGGGCTTGGGAAAGAAGGCAGGAGAAGATAGCTCAGGCAGAGAAGTATCCATAGAGATAAAGGAAAAACAAAGGGAAATTAACTATGTAACTGTGCGAAGGGATGGAAACGTAGGGAGTTGGACATCTGAAAAACGGGCTTTATCCGGGAGACCTTGGAAAGGCTGAGTTATATTAAATTTAGATACATAAATTTTATCTCGGTGGGCGCCAGAAGTATTTCCCAGATTTGTTCTGGATCACAATAACTTTTATTCAGACATCCGAGTCGGTCTTTTATAACATATCTCCCGAACTTTCCATCCAACGCCTTTATTTTGCTGGAAGGCTTCAGAGATGGTTAGATTTGCGTTTTAGAGAATGCCCTCTGCTGGCTGCCAGGAGAACGGACTGGAAGAAAGGAGAGCAGTAAGGAAATAGACGCTAGACCTCAGGTGGGACTGGCAAGATGGGGGCGGATTTGAGAGGTTTTTAAAATAAACTTAATTTCAGAATAGTTTTAAATTTACAGATTTATTGTGAAGATAACAGAGAAGTCCCGTATGCCCCACAGCCAGTTTTCCTTAACAGTTTACATTAGTGTGATATATTTGTCGCAATTAATGAACCAATATCAGTACATTATTATTAACTAAAGTCCATACTTTATTCCAATTTCCTTAGTTTTAACTTAATGTCCTTTTTCTGTTCCAGGATTCCATCCAGACTAGCACACTACATTTAGTCATCTTGTCTCCTTAAGCTCCTCTTGGCTATGACACTCTCTCAGGCTTTCCCTGTTTTTGATGACCTGGAGTCATTTGAGGAGTACTGGTCAGGTATTTTATAGAATGTCCCTTAATCAGGATTTGTCTGATGTTTTCTCTCATGATTAAACTGAGGATATGAGTTTGGGGAAGGAAGACCACAGAAGTCAAATGTCATTCTCACTAGATCCTATCAAGGGCATGTACTATCAATATGATTTACCACTGTTGATGTTAACTTTGATCACCTGGCTGAGGTAGTGTCCGTCAGGTTTCTCCACTGTAAAGCTACTCCTCTTTCTCTTTTTCCATGCTGTACTCTTTGGAAAGAAGCCAAGTAAGTGCAGCCCGTGCTTAGGGAATGAGGAGTTATGCTCCATTTCCTTGAGAGGGAAGTATGTACATAAATTAATTGGAATTATTCTGCAAGAGCAATTTGTCTGTTCTATGAGAGCTTTTAAGATGTTGGACTCGACAGGCTTTAGATATGGAAGGAGAGGGATTGAGAGGAGTCAAGATGACTGCCACGTTGGTGTGAGACCTTTGGCAAGGCCCCTTCCCTCTCTGGGCCTCCTCTGTGAGATGGTTGGAATACCAGATCCTTGACTTGTCTCTCCAATGATTCTGATGTTTTGAGGGGGACAGGATGGAGGCTTTGATGTGCTGTCAGAGGTGGGTAGGGAGGACTGAGGCTCAGAAAAGGGAATGTCTTGCCTAAAGTAACGCAATACCTCAAGGCCAGAGCTGAGAGTGCAGGACCCTAGAGAAAACAGACATCTACATGCAATATCTGGAGCCAACCCCAATGAGTATGTGGTGAAGAGGAGGGGAGGGGAAAGCAGCAGGGGCAAAGGCAATGGAGTAGGCCAGGAAGAGGTCAGCCTGCCAAAGGATCCCAGCTAATCAGAGCCAGAGTCACCAGCCTGGTTACTCTTGCCTCAGTCTGACTTACCTCACAACATGACTCTCCTTGTCCTCTCTAGAGGGCCACAGTTTTCCCATCTATAAACTGAGGCTTATTGTGCTGGGGGATCAGTCTAGGAGAAGCGACCTGCCTAAGGTCTCAAGACAGAGTCTAGCCTTGAAGCCGGTCTCTGAAGTCTGGCCTTCATTGTGCTCTTCCCTGATTCCTCTCTGTCCCCCAAATCAAATCCCCAGCCCCTCATCCTGGCATTTCGGACTCTTCTTCACCCACCCTATTATAGGGCCTCTGGTCTTCATCTTCAGGGATGCTCTTAAGAGTCAATCATAGGATTCTAATATAGTTGGCCAGGGTGCTCATGTCCTTGGCTGAGCCATGTGAGGACAGGATGTTCTTTGCCCAGAGTAACATCTTGTTCCCTGTGCCCTCACTCTTCAGTCTGGACCTCCGAAAGGGAGGGCTATTCTAGGTCTTTAAGGTCACATCTAGCTCCAAGATATTGTCTTCGCCGAAGGCCAGAGAAGACAGGCCCCATTGGCTGAGACCTTAAACAGAAACTAGGAGGATGAAGAGTCATGGGCCCAATGTGCCCTAGGGCCTGTTCCCATGTTGAAACTACTTGTCTTCATATGCTTCCTAGCTTGCCCTCACTCCTTTGCAGCAGAGGGCCCTGCTCCTGGGTGGGAGGTTCCTGGGATTTCCTGGGACCAGACCTTTAAAGTGCCACCTACTTCTGTGAGCAGAATCAGATTGGCAGGGACAAAACTAGATTCAAGAATGTCCCTCCTTCTTAGGTGACCCAAAGGGCCGGCACTGGCTCCCCCAATTGGGGGTGTGCAGGATGGTTGGGAAGGAATCCTATTATTCATTCAGTAAACACTTACAAGTACCTACTGTGTGCCTGAAGTACTGAACTGGGTGACAGGGATACAGCAGGGAAACAAGATAGAGCAAGTCTTTTTGTTGTTGTTGCCCAGCCTGGAGTGCAGTGGCACAATCTCCGCTCACTGCAAGCTCTGCCTCCCGGGTTCACGCCATTCTCCTGCCTCAGCCTCCCGAGTAGCTGGGACTACAGGCGCCCGCCACCACGCTTGGCTAATATTTTGTATTTTTAGTAGAGACAGGGTTTCACCGTGTTAGCCATGATGGTATCGACCTCCTGACCTCGTGATCAGCCTGCCTTGGCCTCCCAAAGTGTTGGGATTACAGGCGTGAGCCACTGCGCCCAGCTGATAGAGCAAGTCTTTTTCCTCCTGGAGCCTAGAGTTCAAGACAAATATTCTTAATATTTTTTGTGCCATGGACCCCTTTGGTAATCTAGTGAAGCCTATGGATCTTTTTCTTTTTCTTCTTCTTCTTTTTTTTTTTTTTTTTTAGATGGAGTCTCACTCTTGTTGCTCAGGCTGGAGTTCTATGGCATGATCTTGGCTCACTGCAACCTCCACCTCCTGGGTTCAAGCAATTCTCCTGCCTCAGCCTCCCAAGTAGCTGGGATTACAGGCGCCTGCCACCACCCCCAGCTAATTTTTGTATTTTTAGTAGAGACAGGATTTCACCATGTTGGCCAGGCTGGTCTGGAACTCCTGACCTTAGGTGATTCACCCCCCTCCGGCCTCCCAAAGTTCTGGGATTACAGGCATGAGCCACTACGCCCCACTGGACTTTTTCTCAGAAAAAAAAAAACAAAAATCGTTTAAATTCATAAAATAAAGTATCTAGAATTACAAAAGAAATTGATTACATTGAAATATAGTTATTAAAATACGGAAAAAGCAAATATGTGCTATAGTATAATCGTATATGTACTCCCCATTAATCCATTAAATCATAAGATTTAATGGAGGGTCTAATGACTATCATGATTTCAAAATAATTATTGAAATTATATGATTTTCAAGAGATCTGCAACATCTGTAATGTGATATGAAAATCTCTGATTTCTATTGGTGACAATCAGTACTCCTACTACTGCTGCTACTATGCCTAGTTACATTCTTTATTGAAAAATGCTAAATTTCAGTTAGAGGAGAGGGAAAATAAAGACGTAAATTTTTTTTTTTTTTTTTTTTGAGGCGGAGTTTCACTCTTATTGCCGAGGCTGGAGTGCAATGGTGCCATCTCAGCTCACCGCAACCTCCGCCTCCCAGGTTCAAGCGATTCTCCTGCCTCAGCCTCCCTAGTAGCTGGGATTACAGGCATGTGCCACCACGCCCAGCTAATTTTGTATTTTTAGTAGAGACGGGGTTTCTCCGTGTTGGTCAGGCTGGTCTCAAACTCCGACCTCAGGTGATCCGCCCGCCTCGGCCTCCCAAAGTGCTGGGATTACAGGCGTGAGCCATTGCGCCCGGCCATAAAGATGTAAATTTGTTTCCATCCAAATTCATGGGCTTCTCCAAACCCTGTCACCAGCCTCGATTAGAGGTCTGTAGAATACAAATTAAGAACTCTTGCAAATCGGAGAGTCCTTCCCATCTCTCCTTCCTTCTTAAACAACTTTCCTTTGGAAGACGAAAGCCTGGGTTTTATTCTGGGTCTTATTGCGCCGACTGCCGGCGGTCTACGGTGAGAAGCCGCGAAGACTGGACGGTGGTGGGGAGTGGTAGCGGGAAGAGGCCGGGCCGGAGCGCGCGAGGGGTGGAGCCTGGCTGTGTGACTTCAAGCCAGTCAGTTTGCCTCTCTGGGCCATAAGTTCTGCCCGCCTGAACACTGGGAAAGAATTGGGAGGAGAGAACTTAAATGTTTATGCCCCAGGCAACTGATTCATATATGTCCTCTCATTTAATCCTCACACATTGTGAGGAAAATTTTAAAACATCTTTCCATTACCAGATGGTTAAACTGAGGCTCCTAGCGAGGTCGTCACTTGACCAATGTCTCAGTAGGTATCAGGGACTGGTGGGTAACTCGCCACGTCCCCATAACCACCTCATCCTCCATGCATGGAATTAGGAACTCTGCTCACTTTGAGTGAGAGAAACCTGGCTTAGGAATCTCTGCAGGTGGGTGTGGAGCTGTGAGAAACTAGGGGCAGAATTGCGTCTCTTAGCAGAGCGGTGGCAGTGCAAGGTGGCTTATGGAGAGTAAAACGTCAAAGCAGCCAGACAACTCGATTGTTCAATGACTTGGCGCCTGGCTGGGCTTCCGGCTTCGCGCCTGCGTATTGCCAACTAGCCCCCAGACGCCCTGTCGAATAGACCAGCAAAGGGCAATGACGAGTACTCCTTTCCTGGCCAATCCTATTAAAGGGTGGGCTTGGCTCCTTTAACCAATCAAGGTCCCCCGAAGGGGCGGAGTTTTCCTCGGATTGGCTCTAAGCCTCGGGGGTAAAAATAAAGTGTTTCCATCCCCAGCCAATCCCTGGAAAGGCAGAAGGGCACTCCTCCAATGGGAGCCGGGGAGCCGTCTGTAGCGGCGTAGGCCCGTGCCCCTGCTCGCGCTGCAACCCGTGGAAGGGTTGCGTCCAGTGTATCCTTCCAGGTCTTGCGGTAGTCCTCTCGTATCTGTGCGCGCGCAGGAGGGACAGCGGCGGCGACGGCCGGAGGTGTACGGTGAGAAGCCATAAAGACTGGGCTGTGGGGGGAGTGGCAGCGGGAAGAGGCCGGCCGGAGCTCGCGAGGGGTGGGGCCTGCGCGAGCTTTTACTTGGGCGGCCTCTCAATCCTAGGTCAGCGGGTTGCGGAGGATCGTGCGGGTAGCAAAGGGAGGCCGAGTGCTCCTGCGGCTCCCAGACGGCAAACGGGTGAGTACTCTGCGGAGCAGTCGGTGCCTGTTGCTGCCCTCCGCAGCCCCACTTCCCACCCTCGGTGTCTTTCGAAACGGTTCCATGCAGGTCTGCCGCTCACGTGATCATCTGCGTGCGTGTCTGTCTCTGCACCCCCTCTCCCATCTCTATCTCTTTCTGACTGTCCCACTTTTTGAGACGTAGTAGACATGAGATGCTGAATCCTGACCTGACCAGTTTAAACTAGCTATGAGACCTTGAGCTGTCTCCTTCACCAACCTGGGCCTCAGTTTCCTCATCTGTCAATTGGGGGTCTGATAATCTGTACCTGAGACAATTGCATGTGCGTTACTTTGCCCTGCACCCAGTCTTTAGAAAATTTTCAATAAATAATGACTATCTTGATTGAAAAGAATATTGTCTCTCTTGGTTTCTGTCTTTTCTCTGTCTCAGACCCTTCCTCCATTGGATCTTTCTGAATGCTTCTGCCTTTCTCTGTTACTGTTTTTCCTCTTTTTACCCCGTCTCTTTCTCAACCCTAAGAGGTTAGAGGTGCATAGTTCGTAGCAATTGGTTTACCCCCGAGGACATGAGCTTAGCCTGGGGCTCTGACCTGTTTTGTGGGTTAAAAAATGGAACCTGGCTTTGGGTTGCTTCTGGTCTCATTGAAGAGAGAACTATTTGCTCCCCAGCCTACTCTGTTAAACAAGTAGAGATACCCAAAGTGGGGAGCAACTTAGATTAAAAACCACTTTTTAATAACCCCTTATCCTATATGTTAGTCACCAGAAGAAGCCCACAGATCTCCTGGTTACATCTCCATACAGCCCTGGACATCCTATTTTCTATTTTCATCCTGAAATCCTTTGACCAGGCCTTAAGGAACTCACCTTCAGTTATCAGCAAAATTCCCTCCATTCTCATCCTGGCTTCTGAATACTCCCTTTATTTTCTTGCTATGCTTTGGTCGTTCTCATACCTGTTGGACCCAACATTGCTTTTTATTAAATAAGGTATATTTTGAAATGCTTCACTTTTCTAAAATGAAATGGATAGAAAATAGAATCTGTCTACACACATAATTCCCTGAAAACTAATATAATGCCTTAATTGTAATATAGAGAGTAGTAAAGGAAGAGTAATGTATATTACATTATACATATATATGCAAAGACTGGGATATGACTCCACTAGAAGACATAATGAAATGGTCTTACACTTAGTGATAGTGACAGCTACGAGTGTGTTGATTGGTGATTCAGAAGCCACAGGTAGAGTGATACAGTTTTCCTAAACAATGAACAGTTCTTCACAAAGTTCTAAACAAAATAATGTGGAATAGTTTCTTAGTTTATATGGTTGTTAAATTTCTGGAAAAAATCAATATATATTCATATCCATGATCAGACCCTCTTAATCTCCCTGACCTTATCTCCCACCGCTCTCCCTGCCTTGCTCACTCTATCCACCCATGCTGGCCGCCTTACTATTACTTGAACACCTTACGCATACTTCCACCTCAGGGGTTTTGCATTCCGTGTATCAGGAATGCTTTTTCCTCAAATACCCACGAGACTGAGGCCCTTGCTTCCTTCAAGCCTCTACTCAGCTGTCACTTTCTCAGAGGGCCCCCCTGACCATCCTGTTGAAAATTGCAGCTCTCCCCTAATATGCCCCTGCTCTGTCTGTTACATGGTATTCTACACCTTTTTCACAGTGCAGCATTAACTGCTTAGTATGTTTGCTGTTTTTTGTCTGACTCTCCCACTCAGTTATAAGCTCCAGAAGGGCAGGGATTTTTGTCTTTTTTGTTCTATGATATATTCCTATTACCTAAAATAGTGCTTGACACCTAGTAGACTTTCTCAATGAATGTTTGTTGAATGAATAAAAGAAGAAATGAACAGGTTTTTCACCTACATGACTGGTGAGATATTCTAAAGTTGTATGGGACGTGGTATGATTCTTCGTGGTGTGGAGCTGTCCTGTACACTGCAGAGGGCTGAGCATCCCTGGTCCATAGCCGGGGTTGTCACTGATGATCTCCAATTATTGTCACAGTCAAAAATGCCCCCAAACAGGGCCGGGTGTGATGGCTCACGCCTGTAATCCCGGCACTTTGGGAGGCCAAGGTGGGCAGATCACTTGAGTCCAGGAGTTCGAGACCAGCCTGGCCAACATGATGAAACTCCGTCTCTACAAAAAATACAGAAATTAGCCAGGTGTTGTGGTGCACGCCTGTAGTCCCAGCTACTCAGGAGGCTGAGATGGGAGGATTGCTTGAGCCCAGAAGGCGGAGGTTACAGTGGGCCAGGATTGCACCACTGCACTCCAGAGCCTGGGTGACAGCAAGACCCTGTCTCAAAAAAATAAAAAAAATAAAAAAAATAAAAAATGGGTCGGGCACGTGGCTCAAACAATAAAAAATGGGTCAGGCACTGTGGCTCACACCTGTAATCCCAGCACTTTGGGAGGCCGAGGTGGGTGGATCACCTGAGGTGAGGAGTTCGAGACTGGCCTGGCCAACATGGTAAAACCCCATCTCTACTAATAATACAAAAATTAGCCAGGCTGACGTGATGGCGCATGCCTGTAATCCCAGCTCCTGGGAAGGCTGAGGCAGGAGAATAGCTTGAACCCAGGAGGTGGAGGTTGCAGTGAGCCAGCCTGGGCAACAAGAGTGAAACTTCGTCTCAAGAAAAAGAAAAAAAGAAAGAATGAATGTCCTGAAACACCCTTTAATTGTCCAGCCCCCACCTTTCAGTGAGAACCACTGCTTAAGTAACAGCCTGGCTTTCCCCTGAACACTCTTTCCTCCCGGCAGCCCTCTCATACCCCTCTTACCAGGAGACTGGGTGGTGAGGGTGAGGGTGGGTGTGCTTGCTCCTAGTTACCCTTTCCAGACATTCTCCCTCCTTAAACAACTCTTTTTTCATTTAAGTTTTTTTTTTTTTTTTTTTAAGACGGAATCTGACTCTGTCACTCAGGCTAGAGTGCAGTGGCACAATCTTGGCTCACTGCAGCCTCGGCCTCCTGGGTTCAAGTGATTCTCCTGCCTCAGCCTCCCAAGTAGCTGGGACTACAGGCATGCACCACCACGCCTGGCTAATTTTTGTAGTTTTAGTAGAGACAGGGTTTCACCATGTTGGCCAGGCTGGTCTTGAACTCCTAACCTCAAGTGATCCGCCCACCTCGGCCTCCCAAAGTGCTGGGATTGCAGGTGTGAGCCACCGGGCCCGACCAAGAATTCTTAAACCTAAAATAATTTCAAACTTAAAAAGCTTCAAAAATTTTACAAGAATTCTCATATATTCTTCACTTAGATTCCCCACATGTTAAGAAATTATATAATTACAGCCTGAGCGTGGTGGCTCACGCCTGTAATTCCAGCACTTTGGGAGGCCGAGGTGGGTGGATCACCTGAGGTCAGGAGTTCGAGACCAGCCTGGGCAACACAGTGAAACCCCATCTCTACTAAAAATACAAAAATTAGTAGGGTGTGGTGGCGCACGCCTGTAGTCCCAGCTACTTGGGAGGCTGAGGCAGGAGAATTGCTTGAACTCAGGAGGCGGAGGTTGCAGTGAGCCGATATCATACCACCGCACTCCATCCTGGGTGAGTTGCAGTGAGCCGAGATCGTACCACTGCACTCCATCCTGGGTGACAGAGCGAGACTCTCTCAAAAAAAAAGAAAAGAAAAGAAATAAATTATATAACTACAGTTTAACTATCAAAACTAGAAAATTAACATTGGTACATACAGACATATCACAGGTTCAGTTCCAGACCAACACAATAAAGCAAGTCAGATGAAGTTTTTGGTTTCCCAGTGCATATAAAAGTTGTGTTTACACTGTACCATAGTCCGTTAAGTGTACAATAGCATTGTATCAAAAAAAGTATTTACCTTAATTTAAAAATACTATATTGCTAAAAAATGCTAAAGATCATCCCAGCTTTCAGCAAGTTGTAATTTTTTGCTGGTGGAGGGTCTTACCTCGATGTTGATGGTTGCTGACTGAGCAGGGTGGTGGTTGCTGGTTGGGGTGGCTGTGGCAAATTCTTAAAATAAGATATCAATGAAGTTTGGCACGTTGACTCTTCCTTTCACAAAAGGTTTCTCTGTAGCGTGTGATGCTGTTTAATAGCATTTTACCCACAGTAGAACATCTTTCAAAACTGGAGTCAGTTCTCTCAAACCCTGCTACTACTTTGTTAACTAAGTTTATGTAATATTCTAAATCTTTTGTTGTCATTTCCACAGTGTTCACAGCATCCTCACCAGTAGATTCCATCCCAGGAAATCACTATTTTGCTCATCCATAAGAAGCAACTCCTCATCCACTAACTTTTTTCTTTTTTTTTTCTGAGACAGGATCTTGCTCTGTCACCCAGGCCAGAGTGTAGTGGTGCGATCACAGCTCACTGCAGCCTCGACCTCCCAGGCTCAAGCAATCCTCCCACCTCAGCCTCCCAGGTAGCTGAGACTATAGGTGCATGCCACCACGCCCAGCCAGTTTTTGAAATTTTGCAAAGGTGGGGTCTTGTTGTGTTGTCCAGGCTAATCTCGAACTCCTGGCCTCAAGCAGTCCTCCTGCCTCAGCCTCCAGAGTAGTGGGGACCACAGGTATGTGCCACCATGCCCAGCTATTTTTTTTTTTTTTTAATTTTTGTGGAGACAGGGTCTCACTTTGTTGCCCAGGCTCCATTAAAGTTTCATCATGGTCCTGGCGCGGTGGCTCATACCTGTAATCCCAGCACTTTGGGAGGCCAAGTCTGGTGAATTGCCTGAGGTCAGGAGTTTGAGACCAGCCTGGCCAGCACGGTGAAACCTTGTCTCTACTAAATATACAAAAAAATTAGCCAGGCATGGTGGCGGGCACCTGTAGTCCCAGCTATTCAGGAGACTGAGGCAGGAGAATCCCTTGAACATGGGAGGCGGAGGTTGCAGTGAGCTGAGGTCGCGCCACTGCACTCCAGCCTGGGCAACAGAGCGAGACTCCATCTCAAAAAAAAAAGTTTGATCATTAGATGGCAGCAATTCAGTCATTTCTTCAGCCTCCACTTCTAATTCTGATTCTCTTGTTATTTCTACCATCTCTGCAGTTGCTTCCTCTACTGAAGTCTTGAAACCCCTGAAAGTCATCCCTGAGGGTTGGAGTTAACTTCTTCTACACTCCTGTTAATGTTGATATTTTGACCTCCTCCCATGAATCACAAATGTTCTTAATGGCATCTAGAATGGTGAGTCCTTTCCAGAAGATTTTCAATTTACTTTTCCTGGATCCATCAGAGGAATCACTGTCTATCTATGGCAGCTATAGACTTATGAAATGT
This sequence comes from Chlorocebus sabaeus, assembly GCF_047675955.1. Taxonomy (NCBI): domain Eukaryota; kingdom Metazoa; phylum Chordata; class Mammalia; order Primates; family Cercopithecidae; genus Chlorocebus; species Chlorocebus sabaeus. The sequence goes on along the minus strand of NC_132933.1, from coordinate 99,925,238 downwards.
ATTTCCTAAATAATAAGACCTGAAAATCAATATTACTCCTTGATCCATGGGCTGCAGAATGGATGTTGTGTTAGCAGGCATGAAAACAGCATGAATCTCCTTGTACATCTCCATCAGAGCTCTTAGGTGATCAGGTGCATTTTCAATGAGCAGTAATATTTTGAATGGAATCTTTTTATCTGAGTAGCAGGTCTCAACAGTAGGTTTAAAATATTTAATAAACTAGGCTATAAACAGATTTGCTATCATCCAGGCTTTGTTGCTCCGTTTATAGAGCACAGAGTATATTTAGCATAGTTCTTAAGGATCCTAGGATTTTCAGAATGGTAAAATGAACACTGGCTTCAAGTTAAAAGTCACCAGTTTCGTGAGCCTCTAACAAGAGAGTCATCCTGTCTTTTGATGCTTTGAAGCCAGGTATTGACTTCTTTCTAGCTATAAAAGTACTAGATGGCATATTCTCCCCGTATAAGACTGTTTCAGCTACACTGAAAATCTGTTGGCCACGTGCGATGGCTCGCGCCTGTAATCCCAGCACTTTGGGAGGCCGAGACGGGCGGATCACCTGAGGTTGGCAGTTCAAGACTAGCCTAACCAACATGGAGAAATCCTGCCTCTACTAAAAATACAAAATTAGCTGGGCATAGTGGCGCATGCCTATAACCCCAGCTACTCGAGAGGCTGAGGCAGGAGAATCACTTGAACCCAGGAGGCAGAGGTTGCGGTGAGCTGAGATCATGCCATTGCACTCCAGCCTGGGCGACAGAGCAAGACTCTGTCTCAAAAAAAAAAAAAAGAAAAGAAAGAAAAGGAAAATCTGTTGACCGGGTATGGTGGCTCACGCCTGTAATTCCAGCGCTTTGGGAGGCAAAGGTGGGCGGATCATGAGGTCAGGAGTTCGAGACCAGCCTGACCAACATAGTGAAACCCCGTCTCTACTAAAAATACAAAAATTAGCCAGGTGTGGTGGCGGGCACCTGTAATCCCAGCTACTCGAGAGGCTGAGGCAGGAGAATCAGTTGAAACCCAAAGGCAGAGACTGCAGTGAGCCGAGATCGCGCCACTGCATTCCAGCCTGGGCAACAAGAGCAAAACTCTGTCTCAAAAAAAAAGAAAAAGAAAATCTGTTGTTCACCAACTATCTTAGGTAGATTTTTCTAGATAACTTCCTGCAACTTCTGCATCAGCACTTGCAGCTTCACCTTGCACTTTTATGTTACGGAGATGGCTTCTCTCCTCGTGAACCGACTTTTGCTAGCTTCCAACTTTTCTTCCGTAGTTTCCTCACCTTTCTCAGCCTTCATAGAATTGAAAAGAGTTAGGGCCTTGCTCTGAATTAGGCTTTGGCTTAAGGAAATGTTGTGGCTGATTTGATTGTCTAGCCAGACCACCCAAACTTTCTCAATATCCATAATAACACGGTTTCACTGTCTTATCACTCATGTGTTCACTGGAGTAGCACTTTTTATTTCCTTCAAAAACTTCTCCTTTGCATTCACAACTTGGCTAACTGTTCAGCACAAGAAGCCTAGACTTCGGCCTTTCTCAGCTTTCAACATGCCTTCCTCACAAAGCTTAATTATTTCTAGCCTTTGATTTAAAGTGAGAGCTATTGAAGGCTGGGCACAATGGCTCACGGCTGTAATCCCAGCACTTTGGGAGGCTGAGGCGGGAGGATTGTGTGAGCTGAGGAGTTCGAGACCAGCCTGGGCAACATGGCAAGACACTGTCTCTAAAAAAATAAAAAATAAAGTGAGAGACGTTGAGACACTTCCTTTCACTTGAATACTTAGAAGGCATTGTGGGGTTATTAATTGACCTAATTTCAATATTGTTGTGTCTCGGACAGGGAGGCCTGAGGAGAGGGAGAGAGATGGAGGAATAGCCAGTCACTGGAGCAGCCAGAACATATGTATTTGTCAGTTCAGGTTGCCATCTTACATGGGTACAGTTCATGGTACCCTAAAACACTTACAAATAGTTACACCAAAGATCACTGATCTAGGCAGGGTGCAGTAGCTCACGCCTGTAATCCCAGCACTTTGGGAGGCCAAGGCGAGTGGATTGCTTGACCTCAGGAGTTGAAGACCAGCGTAGGCAAGATGGTGAAACTCCATCTCTACAAAAGATACAAAAATTAAGCTGGGCCCCATGGCGTGTGCCGCTAGTCCCAGCTACTCAGGGAGGCTGAGGCAGGAGAATCACTTGAGCCCAGGAGGCAAAGGCTGCAGTGAACTGAGATAACGCCACTGCACTCCAGCCTGGGTGACAGGAGTGAAACCCTGTCTCAAAAAAAAAAAAAAAAAAAAAAAATCACTGATCAAAGATCACCATAACAGATAAAAGAAAAGATTTGAAATGTGAAAATTACCAAAATGTAAGACAGAGACACTAAGTGAGCACATGCTGTTGGAAAAATGGCACTCATAGATTTACTCAATACAACTTTGCCACAAACCTTCAATTAGTAAAACACACAGTATCTGTGAAGTGCAATAAAGTGCAGCACAATAAAATGAGGTATTGCCTGTACTCTTAACGAAACTACAGAGCTTCTTTAGATTACATCAGTTTTTCACTAGTGCCACTTTTCAAGGATTCAGTTCAGGCTCCCACATTACCTTTAGTTATCATGCCTCCTTAGGCTCTTCCAGTATGGAACAGTTCTTGAGTCTTTGTCTTTTATGATTTTGATCATTTAGAAGACTCCTGGACAGTTATTTCATAGAATTGGGGTTTGTTTCAAGTTTCACTGTGCTTATATTCAAGTTATGTAATTCTGGTGAGAATACTGCAGAAGAGAAGTTATGTCTTCAGTGCTTCCTATCAGGAGGCATGTGATGTCATTTTGTCCTGATACTGGTTTTGTTCACTTTGAGTCCTTGTTTAAGGTGGTGTCTGTCAGGTTTTTCCACTAGAGTTCCCCTTTTTTCTTTCATAATTAATAAGTGATTTAATATGTTGGGATTATATAAATATCAGCAACCCTGTTGTAAATCTCATATCATCAGAATATACCATCAGCTACCACTTTGTATCATCATATACAGACATACACACATATCTGCCCCTGTCATTACCATTTCTAGATGAGTTTAGCTAAGATCTCACTGTCATTCTCTTTAACACTGGTCCTATCCTAATTCTTGGTGACTTTAATATCTTTGTAGCTGATCCTTCTAATATTTTCATCTATTAGTTCTGTGATTTGCCACCCTACAATGATCCTGCCTTTTAACCCCACCTCAGCTACCTACTCCAATAGTCTGACCCTTGTTTTTTCTTTGAGACGGAGTCACCAGGCTGGAGTGCAGTAGTGCGATCTCAGCTCACTGCAGCCTCCGCCTCCTGGGTTCAAGTGATTTTCCTGCCTCAGCCTCCAGAGTAGCTGAGATTACAGGTGCCTGCCACCACGGTCAGCTAAATTTTGTGAGACGGCATTTCACCATGTTGGCCAGGCTGGTCTCGAACTCCTGACCTCAAGTGACCTACCTGCCTGGGCCTCCCAAAGTGCTAGGATTACAGGTGTGACCCACTACGCCAAGCCTGACCCTTGTTCTTGTCAGTACCTGTGACTGCATTGTTTCCATATGCTCAGTTTCAGGCATCCTCTTCTCTAGCCAGTGCCTCCTATTTTTCTAGCTCACACCTACTAGTACTCCAACTCCAGCAATCCCTCAATCCCACTGGCATTGAACACTTTCACTCCCCTTCACTTCCTCCATGCTCCCATATCCCTCCTTTAATCAGCTTAGATTCCATGGCCCACCGTTACAGTCATTCCTGGGTGGACAGTCTCACTTCCCTCCACCTTCTGTCACTTCAGCGTACTTACCATCCACTTTACCAGGCACAGCCTCAGCCCTGGTTAAATCCAGCTCTCTACCTGCTCCATTGCATTTCCTCTCCTACCCTCCTGGATGATGATTGTTTTGTACCTTCTCTGCTGAAATCCTCAACATTTCCTTTCCTGTCCTTACACTCAGGCTTCCTACTTGACTGAAAACATGAAAACCATTGGAATAAAACATCTGCATATTCCCACCACTACATCCAACTACCACATAGCATCTGTATCCACATACTCTGCCTTCTCTCTGTTCTGGATAAGGTGCTCCTACTGTCATCAAAATCCAGTCTCTCCACTTTGGCACTCAATCCCATCCTCTCTCACCTACTTGAGGGCATGGTTCCTCCAGTTTTCCCCTCTCTCTACAAGATCATTCTCATTAGCACACAGACATTCTATTACTTCATCCATCTTTTCGTTGCAACTTCATTGAGATACATGTCACATACCATCTAATTCACCTTTTATTTATTTATTTTTGAGACAGGATCTTACTATATTGCCCAGGCTGGACTTGAACTCCTGGGCTCAAGTGGTCCTCTGGCCTCAACCTCCAGAGTAAAATTCACCCTTTTAAAGGGTACTGTTAAAATAATAATAAATAATATTATAAATAAATAAAAGTATACCATTCAGTAGTTTTATTTATTTATTTTTATTTTTTGAGACAGACTCTCGCTCTGTCACCCAAGCTGGAGTGCAGTGGTACAATCTCAGCTCACTGCAGCTTCTGTTTGCTGGGTTCAAGTGATTTTCCTGCCTCAGCCTCCCAAGTAACTGAGATTACAGGTGCACACCACTATGCCTGGCTAATTTTTGTATTTTTAGTAGAGACGGAGTTTTACCATGTTGGCCAGTGTGGTCTCAAACTCCTGACCTCAAGTGATCCACCCGCCTCAACCTCCCAATCGTGATCAATTTTAGAACATTTTCACCCCGGCACCCCCACCAAAGACGTTTCATACTCATTAGCAGTCACTTCCCATTAGTCTTCTCCCCAGTCCTAGCCACCTACTGATATACTTTCTGTCTCTATCTAGAGATTTGTCTATTCTAGATATTCCATATAAATGAGATCATACAAGATACTGGTCTTGATGGCTGGCTTCTTTTGCTTAGCATAATGTTTTGAGGTCCATCCATGCTGTTGCATGTATCATTCCTTCCTATTGTCATGATATTCTGTCGTATGGATCTACCTCCACTACCCAGTTGGTCAGTTCAGTTGCTTTCATGTTGGCTAATATGACTAACGCTTCTCTGAATGTGGAGTGGAATTGCTGTCATATCGTAGCTCTATGTTTAACTTTTTTTTTTCTTTTCCTCCTGAGTGGCTAGGACCATGGGCACATGCCACCACACGTGGCTAATTTTGTATTTTTTGTAGCGATGGGGTTTTGCCACGTTGCCCAGGCTGGTCTTGAACTCCTGGGCTCAAGTGATCTGCCTTCCTCGGCCTCCCAAAGTGCTGGGATTATAGGTATGAGCCGTGGTGCCCCGCCTTGTGTTTAACTTTTTGAGGAGCTATCAAACTGTTTGCACAAGTGGCTATGCCATTTTACAGTCCTATCAGCAACGTATAAAGGTTCTAACTTCTCCATATCCTCATCAGCACTTTTCGTTTGTCTTTTTTATTATAGCCATCCTAGTGGGTATGAAAGTGGTGTCTCATTATAGTTTTGATTTTCATTTCCCTAATAACTCATGATATTGAATGTCCTTTTATATGCTTGTATATCTTTGGAGAAATGTCTGTTCAAATTCTTCGCCTATTTTTAATTGGATTATGTGTCTTTTTATTATTGAGTTGCAGGACTTCTTTTTTTTGGAGACGGAGTCTCACTTTGTCACCCAGGCTGGAGTGCAGTGGCGTGATCTCGGCTTACTGCAACCTCCGCCTCCTGGGTTCAAGCAGTTCTCCTGCCTCAGCCTCCCTCAGCTGGGACTACAGGCACACAATGCCACACCCGGCTAATTTTTTTTTTTCTTTTGTATTTTCATAGAGATGGGGTTTCGCTGTGTTGCCCAGACTGGTCTTGAACTCCTGAACTCAGGCAGTCCGCCTGCCTTGGCCTCCCAAAGTGCTAGGATTACAGGCGTGAGCCACCACGCCTGGCCAGGACTTCTTTATGTATCTGGATATAAGTCCTTTGTCAGATAATATGAATTGTAAATATTTTCTCCCATTCTGTGGGTTCTTTTCATTTTATTGATAGTATCTTTTGATGTACAGTAGGTTTTAATTTCAGTGATGTCCAGCTTACCTATTTTGTTGTCACTTGGGCATTTGGTGTTATATCCAATAAATCATCCCCTCACTCAGGGTGACGAAGATCTATTCCTATGTTTTCTTCTAGGAATTTTATCGTTTTAGCTCTTACATTTAGGACAGTGATCCATTTTGAGTTATTTTTGTTTCAAGACAGGGTCTCATTCTGTCACCCAGGCTAGAATGCAGTGGCACGATCACAGCTCACTGCAGCCTTGACCTCTTAGGCTCAAGTGATACCCCCACCTCAGCCTCCTGAGTAGCTGACACTAAAGGTGTGAGCCATCACACACAGCTAATTTTTGTATTTTTTGTAGAGATGAGGTCTCCCTATCTGCCCATGCTGGTCTCGAGCTCCTGGGCTCAAGTGATTCTCTTACCTTAGCCTCCCAAAGTGCTGGGATTACAGACATACTGTACCCAGCCCATTTCGAGTTAATATTTGTGTATAGTGTGAGAGTAGGGGTACAGGTTTTTTCTTCTGACATGGATATCTAGTTTTCTCAGCACCTTTTGTTGAAAAATATTCTTTTTACCGTTGGATTGTCTTGGCAACCTTGTCAAAAATCAGTTGACCATAGACTGAGTATGGTGACACCCATCTGTAGTCCCAGATACTAGAGAGGCTGAAGCAGGAGGATCACTTTAGCCCAGGAGTTCAGGGCCAGCCTGGGCAACATAGTGACACCCCATCTCTGAAAAAAATAAAGAATTGACCATAAAACATAAACATAAAGGTTAACTTCTGGACTCTTAATTCTGTTCCATTGATTTGCATGTCTGTCACTATGCTAGACCACACTGTCTTAATTACTGTAGTTGTAGCAAGTTTTGAAATCAAGAAGTGAGAGTCTTCCAACTTTGTTCTTTTTCAAGATTGTTTTGGCTATCCTTGCATTTTCATACGAATTTTAGGATCAGCTTTCCAATTTCTTTCTTTTTTTTTTCTTTTACAGATAGGATCTTTCTCTGTTGCCCAGGCTGGAGTGCAATGGTGTGATTATACTTCACTGCAGCCTTGAACTCCTGGGCTCAAGTGATCCTCTTTGCTTTTTTTTTTTTTTTTTTTTTTGTAGAGAGAGAGTCTTGCTTTGTAGCTCAGGCTGATACCAAACTTCGAACAATCCTCCCTCATCCTCCCAAAGTGCTGGTATTACAGGCATGATCTACCAAACTCAGCAGCTTGTCAATTTCTTAAAAAAACAAAAAACAAAAAAAAACAAAAAAATAGCAATAACAGCTGAAATTCTCATAGAGATTATGTTGAATCTATGTATCAACTTGGGGAGTATTGCCAGTTAACAATATTGTCTTCCAGTCTGTGAACATGGGATTTATTTAGATCTTTAATTTTCTTTCAGGAGTGTTTTATAGTTTTCAGTGTACAAGTCTTACAGTTCCTTTGTTAAATTTATTCCTAGGCATTTTATTCTTTTTGATGCTACTTTAAAATGGGATATTTTTTAATTAAAAAAAATTTTTAATCTCCTCATGCTTTTATCTCAGAGTCAGGGGTTTGTTTTTTAGAGACAAAGTCTTGCTCTGTTGCTCAAACTAGAGTGTAGTGGCTCCATCATAGCCCACTACAGCCTTGAACTCATGGGATTACAGGTGTGAACCACTGCACCTAGCTGGACTTTTTCTTTTTTTCTTTTTTGTTGAGACGGAGTCACTCTGTTGCCCAGACTGGGAGTGCAGTGGTGTGCTCTCGGCTCATTGCAACCTCCGCCTTCCGGGTTCAAGTGATTCTCCTGCCTCAGCCTCTGGAGTATCTGGGATTACAGGCACCCAGTACTACACCCAGCTAATTTTTTGTATTTTTAGTAGAGATGGGGTTGCACCATGTTGGCCAGGCTGGTCTCAAACTCCTGATCTCGTGATCTGCCTGCCTCAGCCTCCCAAAGTGCTGGGATTACAGGCATGAGCCACTGCGCCCGGCTATTCCTAAGTATTTTACCTTTTTTTCTGTAGCTATTATAAATGGAATTGCTTTCTTGATTTCTTTTTCAGATAGTTGGTTGTTAGTGTATAGAAATGCTACTGATTTTTGTATGTTGATTTTGTATCCTGCAACTTCACTGAATTTATTTGTTCTAACGGTTTTCTTTTTCTTTTCTTTTCTTTTCTTTTTTTTTTAAACGGAGTCTCACTGTATCACCCAAGCTGGAGTGCAGTGGCATGTTCTCAGCTCACTGCACCCCTGTCTCCTGGGTTCAAGCAGTCCTCATGCCTCAGCCTCCTGAGTAGCTGGGACTATAGGCATGTGCCACCATGGCTGGCTAAGTTTTATATTTTAGTAGAGACAGGGTTTCACCATGTTGGCCAGGATAGTCTCAAACTCCTGACCTCAAGCCATCTGCTTGCCTTGGCCTCCCAAAGTGCTGGGATTACAGGCATGAGCCACTGCACCCGGGCTTGTTCTAACAGTTTTTTGGTGGAGTCTTTAGCGTTTTCTATATTTAAGATTGTGTCATCTGCAAATGGGAACAATTTTTCTTCTTCCTGTCCAATTTGGGTGCCTTTTATTTCTTTCTCTTGACTTATTCCTCTGGCTGGAACTTCTAGTATCCTGTAGAATAGAAGTGACAGGAGTTCCTCATCTTAAAGGAAAGGCTTTCAGCTTTTCACCATTGAGTATGATGGTAGCTGTGGGTTTGTTATATATGGTATTTATTATGTTGAGGTACATTTCTCCTATATCTAGTTTTTTGAGTTTCTATCATGCAGGGATGTTGAATTTTGCCAAATGCTTTTTCTGCATCTATTGATGTACGATTTTTATCCTTCATTCTGCTAATTCGCATGGTTGAACCAACCTTGCATCCTTGTGATAAATCCTACTTGATCATAGTAAATGATCCATTTGACATACTGTTAAATATGGTTTCCAGTACTTTGTTGAGGATTTTTGCTTCTGTGTTCATCAGGGATATTGGCCTGTAATTTTCTTTTCCTCTAGTGTCATTGTCTGGCTTTGGTATCGGGGTAATGCTGGCCTAATAAAAAGAGTCTGGGGTCAGGTGCAGTTGCTCACACTTGTAATCCCAGCACTTTGGGAGGCCGAGGCGGGTGGATCACAAGGTCAGAAGTTTGAGACCAGCCTGACCAACATGGTGAAACCCCGTCTCTACTAAAAATACAAAAATTAGCCAGGCGTGGTGGCATGCGCCTGTAATCCCAGCTACTCAGGAGGCTGAGGCAGGAGAATTGCTTGCATCCGAGAGATGAAGGTTGCAGTGAGCCGAGATTGCGCCACTGCACTCCAACCTGAGTGACAGAGCAAGACTCTGTCTCAAAAAAAAAAAAAAAAAAGAGTTTGGAAGTATGCCTTCTTCTTCAGTTTTTTGGAAGAGTTCGAGAATGACTGATATTACTTCTTTATTTTATACATTTTATTTATTTATTTATTTTTGAGACAGAGTCTTGCTCTGTCACCCAGGCTGGAATGCAGTGGTGCAATCACAGCCCACCGCCTCAACCTTCTGGGCTTAAGCAGTCCTCCTGCCTCAGCCTTCTGAAGAGCTGCAACTAGAGGCATGCAACAACCTCGCCCAGCTAAGTTAAAATTTTTTTTTTTTAGAGATGGGGTCTTGCTATGTTGCCCAGGCTGGTCTCAAACTCCTGGCTTGAACTCAAGCAGTCCTCCTGCCTTGGCCTCCTAAAGTGCTAGGAGTACAGGCCTGAGTCACGACACCCGGCCTAAAACATCTTGTAACTGGCTATTTTAAGCTGTTAAGAACTTAACTTTGAGTGCATTAAAAAACTCTACACTTACGCTCCACCCCCTCACCACATTTTATGGTTTTGATGGTATAATTTATTTCTTTTTATAATGTGTATCTGTTAACAAATTATTGTAGATATTATTTTAATAATTTTACCTCTTAACCTGTATACTACATGTATAAGCAATCTACACACCACCATTACAGTATTATAGTGTTCCGAATTTGACTGTATACTTACTTTTACCAGGAAGTTTTATACTTTCATGTGTTTTCGTGTTACTAATTAGCATTCTTTTCTTGCAGCTTGAAAAACTCTCTTTAGCACAGAGGTGTCCAAGGGAACAAATACAGTCGTGGGTTCTTAGTTTCTGTTTCTAGTTGAGCCAGTAAAGCCCCTTCCTCATCCCTTTTTTCTGCTTATCACTAGACACAGAAACTAAAAACCATGGCTTCAGGCTGCTAAAAACTTAAAACAAAATAGAACAACAACAACAAAATAAGGCGGGTTAGACAAGCTAATTTTAGCATTTCTTGAAGACAGATCTGGTGGCGATGAACTCCCTCAGCTTTTGTTTATCTTGAAAAGTCTCTTGTCTCTCCTTCATTTCTTGCTTTTTAATTATTATTTTTAAAATTTCAGTTGGTTTTTGGGGAACAGGTGGTGATTGCCTACATGGGTAAATTCTTTAGTGGTGATTTCTGAGATTTTGGTGTACCCATCACCCAAGCAGTATACACTATACCCAATGTGTAGTCTTTTATCCCTCACCCCCTCCCACCCTTTCCCCTGAGTGCCCAAAGCCCATTGTGTCATTCTTATGCCTTTGCATCCTCATAGCTTAGCTCCCACTTGTGATTGGGAACATATAATGTTTGGTTTTCCATTCCTGAGTTACCTCACTTAAAATAATGGTCTCCGATTCCATCCAGGTTGCTGCAAATGCCATTATTTCATTCCTTTTTATGGCTGAGTAGTATTCCATGGTATATATATTACCACAGTTTCCTTATCCACTTGTTAGCTGATGGGCATTTGGGCTGGTGCCATGGTTTTGCAGTTGTGAATTGTGCTGCTATAAACATGCGCGTGCAAGTGTCTTTTTCATATAATGACTTTTCCTCTCCTTCATTTCTGAAGGGCGGCTTTGCTGGTGCAGTCTTTTTGGTTGAAAGGTTTTTTTCCTTCAGCACACTGAATAGATTATTTCACTTTTTCATGGCCTATAAAGTGTCCACTGAGAAATCTGCTGCTAGCCTTTTTAGAACTCCTGTACCTGTTATTTGCTTCTTTTCTCTTGCTACTTTCAAGGATCCTCTGCTTGTCCTTGATTTTTGACAGTTTGATTATATGTTTTTGTATAGTCTTGTTTGAATTTAATTTGATTGGAGAACTTTGACCTATGCCTGGATATTTTGTATCTTTCTCCAAACTTGGAAAACTTTCTGCTATTACTTTTTAAAGTAAGCTTTCTGTTCATTTGTTTTTTTCTTCTCCTTCATGAACTCTATAATTCAAAAATTTGAAGCTATCCTATAAATCCCATAAGCTGTCTTATTTCTTTTTCATTTTTCCCCCTATGACTGTATGTTTTCAAACAATGTGTCTTCAGGTTCACAGATTCTTTTTTCTGCTTTATCAGTTCTGAGTGGGATATCCCACTCAGGGGATATCAACAGAGTACTTTGTGAGCATGAGATGATTATAACTATGAACTTTAACAAGACTTTATCTTTGACCTTTTGGCAATCTTCTTCTTGCCCATGCGCAGCTGTCATTTGCAGGGATAGCAATCAATTCCAGCCACCAGAGCATGGCTGTAGGGGAAGGTTGAGGTGCCCTTATCAACATTCTTCATGGTGACAGCTTTGTGTCCAGAGTAGCATTCAGCCAGGACCAGTACCACTTTCCCACATTTCGTGAACTTGCCCATTTCAACAGCAACCAACCAAGCCTATAGCAGAAAACACACAAAAAAACAAACAAAAAAAAACCTAATTTTAAAAATAATTTGTCTCTCTGTTAAATGTTTCATTTTATTCATTTTTTCATGATACCGTTGAATTGTCCCTGCATATTTTCTTGAAGTTTTGAGCTTCCTTTATATAATTACTTTGAATTCTTTGTAAGCCATTTCATAAGTCTCTTCTTTTTAGGGTCATTTACTGGTGCTTTCTTTTGTTCCTTTGGTGGTGGTATGTTTCCCTTTCCCTGATTGTTCTTTTTTTTTTTTTTTTTTTGAAGCAGAGTCTTGCTCTGTCACCCACCCACTCCAGGCTGGAGTGCAGTGGCGCGATCTCAGCTCACTGCAACCTCTGGCTCCCTGGTTCAAGCTATTCTCATGCCTCAGCCTCCCGAGTAGCTGGGATTACAGGCATGTGCCACCATGCCCATCTAATTTTTGTATTTTTAGTAGAGATGGGATTTCACCATGTTAGCCAGGCTGGTCTCGAACTCCTGACCTCAAGGGATCTGCCCGCCTCAGCCTCCCAAAGTGCTGGGATTACAGGTGTGAGCCACTGCACCCAGTTGATTGTTCTTTTTAAAAACAAAACAAAACAAGATTTATTTTGAGACAGAGTCTCACTCTGTCACCCAGGCTGGAGTGCAGTGGCACGATCTCGGCTCACTGCAACCTCTGCCTCCCAGCCTCAAGTGACCCTCCTGCCTCAGCCTTCCAAGTAACTGGGACCACCGACATGCGCCACTACATCCAGCTAATTTTTTTGTATTTTTTGTATAGACGGGGTTTCGCCACATTGCCCAGGCTGGTCTCGAACTCCTGAGCTCAAGCAATCCACCTGCCTCGGCCTCCCAAGGTGTTGGGATTACAGGCGTTGAGCCACCACCCCAGGTTAAAAAATTTTTTTCCTTAAAAAATAGAGACAGGGTCTGGCTATGTTGCCCAGGCTGGTCTCAAACTCCTCGGCTCAAGCAGTCTGCCTGCCTCGGCCTCCCAGAGTGCTTGGGATTATAGACCTGAGCCACCGTGCTTGGCCTCCCTGATTGTTCTTGATCCCTGTGGCTGTGCATTGGTGTCTGTACATCTGAAGAAGTGAAAACTCATTCAAGTCTTTGCAGACTGGCTTTGTCTGGGAAAGCCCCTCACCAGTCAGCCTGTCCAGAGGTTCTGGACTGGCCATCTGGCATGTTCTGCGGGTGTGCTTGCTGCTGGAGTCCTCACGCAGGCTGGTCTGGTGTCTGGGTTAGCAGGTGGGTGGACCCGATGTCTGGGTCCATGGGGTTTGGCCTGCAGCCTGGATCCAAACAGATGGGCCTGTTGATTGGGTATGTGGCAGTGGGCCTGGAGCCTGGGTCCACAAGGGCACAGCTGGTTCCTGGATCTGTGGGAGCCAACTTCATGTCTGGGTCCACAGGGGCTGACATGGTGCTGAGGTGGACCTGGAGCCTAAATCTGCAGTGTCAAGCCTGGGTTCTGGGTCCATGGGGGCTGGCCTGGATCCTGGGTCTGCAAGGGCGGTCCTAAAGTCTCAGTCCACGAGAGTTGGTTTGGCACCAGAGCTTACTAGGGTGGGCCTGAACCCTGGGTCAGCTAGAGCCTTTGACCATGAGGACCAGCCTGGAGCCTGGGAACTGTGTGGTGCTGGGGCAGGTGTGGAGCCTGGATTCGCTAGACCCAGCCCAGTACTGGGATCTACTGGGATAGGTCTGGACCCTGGGTCTGTTGGAGCGTGGGGCTGCAGGGACCAGCCTGAAGGGTGGGGCCACAGAGATCAGCCCACCACTGGGCAGGCCTAGAGTCTGTGTCTGTGCGTGCCAGCCTGGTACTTGAATCTAGAGGTGCTCTCCTGGTGCTGGGGCAGGCCTGCAGCCTAGGGCTATGTAGGTAGACCTGGTTCTGGGCTGGGCTGGAACCTAAGGTGGGCCTGGAGCCTGAGACGACATGGCCTGGCCTGGCACTGGGTGGGCCTGGAGCCTGTGTCCACAAGGTCTTGTTGGATGCTGAGTCTGCAGGTGCTGGCCTGATGACTAGTGCTGTGGGGGCTGGCCTGGTGCTGGGGTGTGCCTGAAACCTGGGGCCATGGGGACCAGCCCCATGCTGGGGGTGGTCTGGGACCCATGGCCACCTGGGCTGGCGTGGCCCTGGAATATGCCTGGTACCTGAGTCTGTGGGGGCCGTCCTGGCACTGGAGTGAGTCTGGAGACAGACTGCCAGGCAGGCCTGGAGTGTGAGGCAGTGGAATCTGGTCTGGTGCTGGGGCAGGCCTGGAGGCTCGGTCTACAGGTACCAGCCTAGAGGCTTGGGCTGTGGTTGCCTGCCCGGTGCTGGGTTTGACTGGGGCAGGCCTGGTGTTGGAGTCCAAGGGAAAGCCCAGTGCTTACTTCCTTTCTCTTCCGGCGAAAAAAAGTGTCTTCTTTCCCACTGCACTGCCTGGGGTTGGGGGAGGGGTGGCATGGATAATGTGTAACTGTTTTTCCTACCCTCTTCAATGTGTCTTTTCTTATTTCTGTGCTACACCCAGGTGCTGTCAACTCTCACCTGGTTTCCTTAGCTCTCGTGAAGTATTTTCGTGTATGGATTGTTTTTCAAATTGATGTTTCTGTTGGGGGAGGAGCACTGGAAAGTCCTACTCTGCCATCTTGCTGCCATCTGGACTCCCAAGGTTTGTTGTTGATCTGTTTTTGTTTTTGTTGCTGTCGTAGTTCTTTTTCTTGTTGCTGTTTGTTTGTTCAGTGACTTCTCAGAACTCATTTTGTGGATTCGGTCTCCCGCTGCATTATGTGGCCTCTGAGTTGCCTGCCAGCAGCCTTTTTTCCTTTCAGTTCTTGTTTTTCTTTTTAAGCCTGGATTCCTAGGGGTCATACCTGGTGAATAAATATAATTTGGTGGTCAGCTAGTGATTGGTCAGAATATATTCTTAAATGCCTTGCCTGTACATCTTCCAACCCTTGCCAAGAGGATCTGTGTTAAGAAAGCATTGCCTTCAAAGTCCAGCCAGTGTACGAGACAGCCTTCGCTCTCACTTTCTACTTGCACAGGGCCTCGCAGTCAGCCAGAAGTGAGTGGGTTGGGTCCTCTCCTATCCCAGCTCTTTCCTTGGCATGCATATAGCCTTGAGTATATGCACAGCCCTTTAGATCCCTAGGAGTATGTCAGAGCTTTTCAAAGTTTCCTGTGGTTGTCTCATTCTCTAGGATTTCCTGTAAAATTCTCTAAGTGGTCAGATTTCTCCGACGTCTGGAATTTGGTCAGCTTTTGGATCCTGTACCACTGAGCTAGGGAGGGTTGGGGAGGGAGGATGGGGATCACCACAAGTGAAGTGTTGTAGACCTCACTGTCTTGCCAAGATTCTGTAGCTTCTTTGGATGATGATTTTCACTTTATTCTGTGGCTTTGGTTAATTGCCAGAGTTCTAAAATGGTTGATTTGAATTGATTTGACCATCTTTTCATTGTTTTAGAGGGAAAGTGAGTTCATCGAAGTCCTCGCTCTGCCACTCCTATCTTTAAAAAAAACTTTAAATCCTCTTCATCTCACATGCCCTTGCAGTTATGACTTCATTTCTCATTTCCCCTAACGGCAAAACTCTTCAAAGAGTTTTCCTTCCTCACTTTCTCTACCCTTCTCCTATATGCTGTTCATATAACATGTATTCGATATATGATAAAAGAATAGGCAGGGCGCGGTGGCTCACACCTGTAATCCCAGCACTTTGGGAGGCTGAGGCGGGTGGTTCACTTGAGGTCAGGAGTTGAAGACCAACCTGGCCAACATGGTGAAATCTCATCTCTGCTAAAAATATAAAAATTAGCTGGGTGTGGTGGCAGTCACCTGTAATCCCGGCTACTTGGAAGCCTGAGGCAGGAGAATTGCTTGAACCCAAGAGGAGGAGGTTGCAGGGAGCCAGGGTCACGCCACTGTACTCCAGCTTGGGGGACAGAGTGAGATTCCATCTCCAAAAAAAAAGAAACAGAATATATACATTATATACACAAGTTATAAGTATAATAATATGAAAACCCAAGAACTCACAACCCTACCCAAAAACATTAATGATATCATCTACCCATGTGTCATTTTCTGTTCCATTCCTCACCCTCCCCACCACTCCACTCCTGAAATTCCTACTCTGCTAAGCCTTGTGCTTAACATTCACTTACCCTTTTTCATATATGGGATTTTTTTTTCATATTTGTGGGGATGCTTAACCAATACATTGTTTATTTGACTCGGTTATGAGCCTTGTAAAAATAGTATCATACTGTGTGTGGGGTTTTTTGTTGTTGTTTTGTTTTGTTTTGTTTTTGAGATGGAGTTTCACTTGTCTCCCAGGCAGGAGTACAGTGGTGTGATCTGGGCTCACTGTAACCTCTGCCTCATGGGTTCAAGCGATTCTTCTGCCTCAGCCTCCCGAGTGGCTGGGATTACAGGTTTGCACCACTACACCCAGCTAATTTTGTATTTTTAGTAGAGTTGGGGTTTCACCATGTTGGCCAGGCTGGCCTTGAACTCCTGATCTCAGGTGATCCACCCGCCTCGGCCTCCCAAAGTGCTGGGATTACAGGCGTGAACCACCACGCCTGGCCCTGTGTGGTCTTCCGAGACTTAACTTTTTTCACTCAATATTATGTTTCTAAGATTCACCTATGTTGTTGCATGTAGCTAGAGTTTGTTTACAATATTCCCTTGGGTGATCATAAGACACATTATCCATTCATCCATTGTTGGACATTTGGGTCATTTCCAGCTTTTTGCTCTTATGGATAGTGCTACCATGAGCATTCTTAGGTGTATGTCCTGGGACACATGCACACCCATTCTTCTAAGGTATATAGACCTAAGAATGCGATTGTTGGTTAATAGGTCATCCAAAAGTTCGGCTTGACAGGATTATGCCAAACCGGTGGTACCAATTTACACTACTTTCAGAAATGTATAAGAGATCCCATTGATCCACATCCTCAGACACTTGAAATTGTCCTCCTTCGGGCCGGGCTCGGTGGCTCAAGCCTATAATCCCAGCACTTTGGGAGGCCGAGATGGGCGGATCACGAGGTCAGGAGATCGAGACCATCCTGGCTAACACAGTGAAACCCCGTCTCTACTAAAAAATACAAAAAACCTAGCCAGGCGAGATGGTGGGTGCCTGTAGTCCCAGCTACTCGGGAGGCTGAGGCAGGAGAATGGCGTAAACCCGGGAGGCGGAGCTTGCAGTGAGCTGAGATCCGGCCACTGCACTCCAGCCTGGGCAGCAGAGCGAGACTCCGTCTCAAAAAAAAAAAAAAAAAATCCTCCTTCTTATTTTTTGTTATTACACTGAGTGTAAAATGGTATTTCATTGGGGACATATTAGCATTTTCTTAGTCATTAATGTGATCGAGCATCTTTTAATGGTCCTTAGCCACACATTTCCTCTTCTGTGAAAGGACTGTTAATATCTTTAGCCCATTAAAATTTTTCTGGGTACAATGGCTCATGCCTGTAATCCCAGCACTTAGGGAGGCCGAGGCAGGCAGATCATTTGAGCCCAGGAGTTCGAGACCAGACTGGGCAACATGGCGAAAACCCAACTATACAAAAAATACAAAAATTATCTGGGTGTGGTGGTGCATGCCTGTGGTCCCAGCTACTTGGGAAGCTGAGGTGGGAGGATGGCTTGAGCCCAGAAGGTAGTGGCTACAGTGAGCTGAGATCACGCTACTGCACTCGAGCCTAGGTGGCAGAACTAGACTCTGTCTCAAAAAAAAAAAAAAAAAAATTTTTTTTTTTTAGATGGGTTCTCACTACGTTGCCCAAACTGGTCTTAAACTCCTGTGCTCAAAGGATCCTCCTGCCTCCATTTCCCAAGTAGCTAGGATTATAGATGTGCATCACCGTGCCTGGCTAAATCATTTTTTATTGATTTGTGGGTGTTCTTTATGTGGATCCTCATCATTGGTCAGTTGTATGTGTTGAATAGCTTCTGTAATTTTGAAGCTTTTTTAATGGTGTCTTTACATGAGCAGAAATTCTTATCTTTCTCTTTCTTTGTCTCTCTCTCTCTCTCTTTCTCTCTTTCTCTCTCTCTCTCTCTTTCTTTCTTTCTTTCTTTCTTTCTTTCTTTCTTTCTCTCTCTCTTTCCCTCTCTCTCTCTCTCTCTCTCTTTCTTTCTTTCTTTCTTTTCTTTCGTCTCACTCTGTCACCCAGGCTGGAGTGCAGTGGTGGGATCACAGCTCACTGTAGCCTTGACCTCCCTGGGCTCAGGTCATCCTTCCACCTCAGCTTCCCGAGTAGCTCGGACTACAGGCATGTGCCATGCCTGTAAATTAGCCATACCTGGCTAATTGTTATTTTTTATTTTTTGTAGAGACAGGGTCTCCCTGTTGCCCAGGCTAGTCTTATTTTTCAGTTGAACAAATCCATCTTTTCTGTATTATAGCCAGCAATTTTTTGTCTTGTCTTCTCTAACCTACAGTTATAAACATTTTCTTTATTTTCTTCTAATAAAAGTTTTAAAAGTTTACCTTTCACATTTAAGTCCAAATGGAATTGGTTTTTGTGTGGTATAAGGTAGGGAGCTGGTTTCATTATTTTCCATATGGATAATGTAATAATCTGAGAAGCCACCTCTGGCCTGGAGTATCAAAGTTCCATATCCATATAGATCTGTTTCTGGCCTCTCTTTGCTGTTGGCCAGTTTATTGTCCCTGAACCAGTACTGTACTGCCTTAATTACCTTACCTTCATAATAAATCTTGATATTTGATAAAGCAAAATCTTCCCATCTTATTTTTCTTCAGAAGTATCATGTATTCTTAGCCCTTTGTTATTTAATTAATTAATTTATTTATTTTGAGATAGGTTCTTGCTCTGTCACCCAAGCCAGAGTGCAGTGGTGTGATCTGGGCTCATAGCAGCCTCGACCTTCTGGGCTCAAGCGGTCCTCCCACCTCAGCCTCCTGGGTAGCTGAGACTACAGGTACATGCCATTATGCCCAGCTAATTTTTGTATTTTTTGTAGAGACAGGGTCACCCCATGTTAACCAGGCTGGTCTTGAACTCCTGCACTCAAGCAATCCACCCACCTTGGCCTCCCAAAGTGCTGGGATGACAGGCGTGAGCCACCTTGCCCGGCCCTCCTTTGTTATTTTATTTTATTAATTTAGTTATTTGAGACAAGGTCTTGCTCTGTCACGCAGGTTGGAGTGCAGTGGTGCAGTAAGCTCACTGCAGCCTCAACCTTCAGGGCTCAAGCAGTCCTCCCACCTCAGCCTCCCAAGTAGCTGGGACTACGAGGGCATGCCACCACACCCAGCTAATTCTGGTATTTTTTTGTAGAGACAGGGTTTCCCCATATTCCCCAGGCTGGTCTCAAACTCCTGGCCTCAAGTGATCCTCCTGCCTTAGCCTCCCAAAGTGCTGGGATTACGGGGGGGTTACCATGCCCGGCCCCGCTTTGTTTTTTTTCAAACACATTTCAGAATCAACTTGTCATGTTCTATAAAAATGTTGGAATTGCAATGAATCTGTAGATCATGTTGAAGAGAATTGATGTTTATGGTGTTGAGTCTTCCTCCCTAAGAGCATGACATAGCTCTCTATTGTAAATAAATTATTGAACGTCTTTTGGCAGAGCTTTATATTTTTCTGCGTAAGGTCTACATATCTTGTGTTAGATTTATTTATTGGTGCTTTATGGGTTTGCTGCTATTATAAGTGGGATCTTTTATTGTATTTTTTATCTCTTTTGCAGGTATATAGAAATGAAGTTAGCTTTTGTATATTAGTACTATAACCATTTGCCTTATTACACTTTTCATTATTTATTTTATTTATTTATTTAAGTATTTATTTATTTATTTTTGAGGTCTCATCTTGCTCAGTCATCCAGGCGGGAGTGCAGTGGCGCGATCTCAGCTCACTGCAACCTCCGCCTCCCGGGTTCAAGCGATTCTCCTACTCAGCCTCCCCAGTAGCTGGGATTACAAGCACAGGCCACCACGCTCAGCTAATTTTTTGTATATTTAGTAGAGACGGGGGTTTCACCATGTTGGCCAGGCTGATCTCGAACTCCTGACCTCACATGATCCACCCGCTTAGGCCTCCCAAAATGTTGTTTTTTGTTTGTTTGTTTGTTTTTGTTTTTTGAGATAGAGTCTCGCTCTGTCTCCTAGTCTGGAGTGCAGTGGTGTGATCTCGGCTCACTGCCACCCCCACCTCCCAGGTTCAAGCAATTCTCCTGCCTCAGCCTCCTGAGTAGCTGGGATTACAGGCTCCCACCACCATGCCCGGGTAGTTTTTGTATTTTTAGTAAAGACGGGGTTTCACCATGTTGGCCAGGCTGGTCTCGAACTCCTGACCTCAGGTGATCTGCCCGCCTCGGCCTCCCAAAGTGCTGGGATTACAGGAGCGAGCCACCACGCCTGGCCCTAAACTTATTTTTAAGTAGGTTTTTATTCTGGAATAGTTTTAGATTTACAGAAAAGTTAGTTAAGAGATAGTACAGAGAGTTTCTGTATATTCCTCACCGTAGTACATTTATCAAAAATAAGAAAGCAACATTGATATATTACTACTACCTAAACATCAGACTTTACATGGCTTTATCAGTTTTTTTCACTGGGGTCCTTTTTTTGTTCTGGGATCCAATTCAAAATATCACATTGGATTTAGTTGTCATGTCTCCATAGTGTCCTCTGGTTTATGACAGGTTCTCAGTCTGTTCTTGTTGTTTTTTTTGTTTTGTTTTGTTTTTTCCCCAGAAGTCCATTAAGCTGAGAATGTCCTTGTTTTCATGATCTAACAGTTTTAAGGAATACTGTTGAATGTTCCTCAGTTTGTATTTGTCTGAAGTTTTGCTTATATTTAGACTGGAGTTGTTTTTGGAAAGAACACCAGAGTTTAAATGCCTTTCTTATCAGATCGTATCAGAGGTACCTGTATCCATTGGCATCCCTGGTTTTGTGAACCTTCATCTCTTGGTTAAGGTGGTGTTTGCCAGGTTTTCCCCCTGGCAAGTTGCTGCCTTTCCCTTTTCATAGTCTGTTCTTTGGAAGAATCTAGCCCACCCGCAAGGAGGCGGGAAGAATTAAGCTACAGCTCCTGGAAGGAGGGGGTGTATCTCTGTATATCATTTGAAATTCTTCTGTAAAGATTTGTCTCTTATCCTTATTTATTTACTCTGTCACTTATATCAGTATGAACTCATGCGTTTTTATTTAATAATTTGAGTTATAAATCTAATACTGTGTTCTTTGTTTTGTTGGTCAAATCAGTCCAGTTGTGGCCACTGGGGACTCTTGCCAGTTGGCTCCTGTGTCCCTTTCACATACTCCCATCCTTTGGTTTTGAGCACTGCTTTACTTGCCAGCACTTGGAAATGCTCCAGACTCATCTTGTATTTTCCTCTCTCAGTCCTGGAATCAGTCATTTCTCCAAGGAGCCCTGGTTCCTTTTAAGGTGTCTGTATATTCTTTTATGTTTTCTATGGTGACAACCATATCAGCTATAAATAATGACAGTTTTGTCTTTTGCTTTCCAATCTTTATGGCTTTATTTTTCTTGTCATACTGAGATGAGCAGGACATCTAGTACAATGATGACAGCATGCATCCGTGTCCTGTTGTGTATTTTAGAGGAAACACCACTAACTTTTCCCTATTAAGAATGATACTGTATTTGCTATAGACTTCCTAGAGGTTTTATCAGGTTAAGCAAGTTCCATCCTATTACTCTATATTAAGAGGCTTTTATTTTTTTAGTAATGAAAGGGTGTTGAATTTTTACCAAATGCCTTTTCTGTTTCTTACGATAATTATATTTTTTTCTCCAATAATCTGATATGTGGTAAATGACATTTATAGATTTTCCTTATGTTAGACCATCTTTGCATTTCTTGTATAGACACAGCTTGGTCATGGTCTTTCATTTTTTATACAGTGCTGGACTCAGGTTGGTAAACAAAAGTTTAGAATTTTGCAACTGTGTCCATGAATAAAATTGGTCTTTACTTTTCCTTTCTTAGGCTGTTCTTAATGGCTTTTGGCATTAAGGTTCTGCTGGTATAGAATGATTTAGAGTGTTCCCTCTTTTACAGTATTCTGGAAGATGCTCTGTAACTTTGGAATGATTGGTTTGGTAGAACTCCTGCAAAACCATCTTGGTCTAGTGTTCTCCTTTTTAATACTGAGTTACTATTAAACTTCTAAATTAAAATCTTTTCAAAATTGTAAATAAGAAGGTTGAAATTTGCTGCCATGTTTATTTTAGAAGCTTTATGCTTGAAATGGCTACACACAAATCCTGAGCAAGACTTTTTAATGATGCATTCTTCAAATTCTTAACAGTCGCCATCCATAAATGTCTTTCTTTGTACAAGTAGGTGATAAAATATTGAAAGCCAATTTTTAAATGTTTCAAAGATGTTTAACAATTGGAATTATATCTAACAGCTTTTCTTTTTGTTTCACTGACAAGTATATTGTTAAAACTTCTCATGACGATGTGAGTAGATTTCAAATCCAGTTGAACGCTTTCATATTAACAATTTCAAAATAATGATGAAGCTCTTATTTGCAGAACATGCATCATTATTAGAACCATCACCCTGCAGCTAGCTTGGATACCATTAAAAGGGCTCACCAGCTGCAAACGGATAAAAGTATCTGATACTCGGGAAGACAGAGTTTCAGGGTTTCTACCTGGAGCTACACCCTCCAGAAGCCCCTCCTTGGCCTCCCTGCACCCAGCCCCATCCCAGCCAGTCACAACTTGGGCTGTACGTGGTGTTTCTTGGAACCCGGAACACAGACTCCTCCAGCAGCTCCACAGGCCCCTTGTCCTCAATGAGCAGAAGACTACAGGAGCTGGCTACTGAAGAGGCTGTCCAAGTGATAGAGCACCTTCTTGGCCCTGCTTAGCACATTTACTGCAGAGCTGGATGCTACTTCTTTGTGCTCACCACCTTCAGGGACTGCAGAGGGATTTGTCAGACCCTACTTCACTAAGGGCCACCCTCTAAGGATCTCCAGAAGAGGCTGCCCATAGAGAGAAGTGGCCTGCCTAGGGTCTCCACTGCCTCAGGTCCTACCCGGACACCTCTAGGGCTGAGGGGATCAGTATCTCTTCACCTACCTGTAATCCACATACCAAGTGGAAGAATCTGCCTGCTATTTTTTTGTTTGTTTTGGTGGGAAGAGTTTTAACTACTGCTGTAATTCCTTTAGTAGCTATGGAACTGTTGAGGATTTCTTTTTCTTCTTGAGTCAATTTTCGTAAGATAACAGTTTTCTAGGAGTTGGTCCATTTTGTCTGCATTTTCAAATTCATTGGCATAAAGTTTCCTTTTTATTCTCTGCTGTGTATAAACTGTAACGATGTCTCCTTTTTCATTACTAATATTGGTTATTTGTGCCTTCTCACTTTTTTTCTTGATCAATCTCACCAGAGGTTTATCTATTTTATTAGTCTTTTCAAAGAACCAACTTTTGGCTTTGTTGCTCCTCTCTATTGTATCTTTGTTTTCTATTTCTTTAATTTCTGCTCTTATCTTTTTTGATCTCCTTCCTTCCACATTTTTTGGGTTTATTCTGTTGTTCTTTTTCTAATTTCTTTAACTGGACATTGAGCTCATTAATTTTCATTCTTGCCCATTTTCTAATTTGTGCATTTAAGGATATAATTTCCCTCTAACTACTGCTTCTCCATAAGTGTAGATATGTAGTATTTTCATTATTGTTCAGTTATAAGTATTTCATTTCCATCAAGGTTACTTCTTTTACCTGTAAGTTATATAGAAATGTGGTTTTAGATTTCCAAATGTTTGGGGATTTAAA
This sequence comes from Chlorocebus sabaeus, assembly GCF_047675955.1. Taxonomy (NCBI): domain Eukaryota; kingdom Metazoa; phylum Chordata; class Mammalia; order Primates; family Cercopithecidae; genus Chlorocebus; species Chlorocebus sabaeus. Next base: position 99,901,617 of record NC_132933.1, on the reverse strand, counting down.
ATTTTACCTCTTTGTTATTGAAATCTGTCTTAATTGCATTATGGTCAGAGGATGTGGTTCGTGTGATAACAACTCTGAAATTTTTTAGACTTGTTTTATGGCTTAGTATGTGACCAATATTTTTGAATGCTTCCTATGTGCTAATTTATAAGAATGTGTGTTCTCTAATTGTTGAATACAGAGATCTACATATGTCTATTATCAAGTTTGTCAACTGTTGTTCAATTTTTACTTATCTATACTAAGTTTTTGGTCATGATCTACCAATAATTGAAAGAGGTGTGTTAATATTCAACTGTGATGGTGGATTTGGCAATTTCTCCTTGTAATTCTATCTTGTTTCTTGCTTTATATATTTCGAGGGTGTTCATTAGGAATATTCAAATTAAGAATTGTTATATATTCCTGATAAATATGTAATGACCCTCTCTATTCCTGATAATGCACTTTTCTTTGAAACCTATTTTATCTTATATTAAATGTAGTAACACAAATTTTTCTTGTTGGGATTTGTGTGGTATATAATTTTCCATCCTTTAACTTTTGAGCATTTTCATGCCATCATGCTTTAATTACATCTCTTGGAAACAACATATAACTGGACTTTTTAAAAAATCTAATCTGATGATCTCTTTTAGTTGGCAAGTTTAGTCTGTTTATATTTACTGTGATGTATTTGGGCTTGTTTCTACCATCATACTTTTTTATTTCTGTTTACCACCGCTACCTTTTTCTATGCTTCATTTTCTCTTTTCTTGCCTGCTTTTTTAGTTTTTGAGATTTATTTTCTTATTCAGTTGTTTCCTCCCTATTTTAATTTTTTTTCTATTCTTTCTGTGGTTACCCTTATAAAGTCTAAAGTTAAACAATATTTTAGCCTCCTTCTTGAAGAATGCAGGAAGCTTAGAAACCTTCAACTCTAGTCATTCCTCTCCTGACTACATACTATTGTTTTCAAATATGTTAGTTTGTTCCTTTTTATAAACCTCACAATTCTACATCTTTATCATAGACAGTGTTTGTTTGGACTTACATGCATACATTCTTGTATCGCAGACCATCCTTTGGGATCATTTTCTTTCATTATGAATATAGTGTTTTAGTGGGTTGTTTTTTTTTTTTTTTTAAGTACAGGTCTCTTGATGTTAAATTCTTCCAGTCTTTCTTATATGTGAATGTCTTTATTTTATCCTCATTCTTAAAAGATAGTTTGTTACAGGTATTTTTACTCAACACTTAGAATATATGGTTCCATTCTCTTTTGGCTTTGAGAAGTCTTTATTGCTATTAAGAAGTCGACTATCAGACTAATTGCTGGTTTTGTGTGTGTGTGCATGTGTGTGTAGTAGAATGTGCAGAGGGTCCTGCAGTTTTACTCTAACATGTTTACATATGTATTTTTTTATTCTACTTTGGAAATGTCATGCTTCGTGGCTCAGTGGATTCATGCTTTTCATCATTTCTGGGAAATTCTCAGCCATTATCTCTTCAAATATTGCCTTTCATTTTTTCTAGTTTTTCTTTCTCAGAATACAGTTAGTCATATTTTGGACCTCCTCATTCTGTCTTCCATATCTCATAACATCTCTGAGATTTTCTATCTCCTTGTCTTCCTGCATTTCATTCTGGATAATTTCTTTAGGTATATCTTTCAGCTTACTGATTCTCTTTTCAATTAACTTTAATCTGCCCACTGAGTTTTTTATTTCAAAAGTTATATTTTTCATTTGTACAAACCTCATATATTTTACTTGCTAATCTGCCTAGTCATCCCTAATAGTCTCTTATTGCTTGGTCATCTTTGTGATTACATCTGCTACTACTTCTTTAAAACATTTTATATACTTTTTGTTCAACCAGTAGTCACCGTTTGCATGAGTATGACATTGTAAATATTGTTCACATCAAAACTACGTAGTATATTCTGATTACATATCCTTTGTTGTATACCCTTTCGTTTTCCTTGGAGCTAATAATTGTGTATTTTGTTTTCTTTTGCTTAGTGTTCTAGTACCTATTACTATTCTTCTCTGAAATTCTTTATACAGTCCAAATCAGATCATGTCCTTCCACTATTCAGAATTCTCCCATGGCTCCCACCTCCCTCAACAAAAGCCAAAGCCCTCACCATGGCCCAAAAGTCCCTGCATAATCTGGTTCCCTTTACCTCTCTTACCTTGTCTCCTATCACTCTCAGTATCACTCACTCTTCTCCAGCTACACTGGCCTCCTTGCTGTTCCCCAAGCGTGCTGGATACCCTTCCTTTTCAGGGCCTTTGTACTTGTTCTTCTCACTGCCTGGAACACCCTTCCTCCCAAATAATCTGATGAGTTGCCCTAGTACTTCCAGTGTGCCCAAATGTCACCTCCCTAGAGAAGTGTTTCCTGATCAACATATCTAAAATCGCCCCATCACATGCATTTTCTATCCCTTTATCCTACTTTACGTATGTTTTTCTACAAAGCACTGATCACCACCTGGTATATTTTATATTTATCTATTGTGGTTAGTGTTTGTCTCTCTTCAGTAGACTGTAAGCTCCATAAAGCAGGGACTGCTGTTTTGTTCACTGCTGTATCCCCAGTGCCAAAAACAACAGTGCATAGTAGATACTCAATAAATATTTGTGGAACAAACTGAATGAATGGATGAATGACTTAATTGTTAATGTGGAGGATAGAGAGATAAACGCCTGAGGAGTAGGCTAGGCACAAAGGCCTTTAATGTCATGCTAAGGAAGTTGGATATCATTTTTCATAAGGTTGGAGGCTGTGAAGAAGCAGTGAGGATAGCTCCTGGGTTCTTTAGGGAAGCAAGTTCTCAGTTGGTAGGGTTGTGGCAAAGCCCCATATTTTCTGACTGGCTGTACGCCCTAGGGCTCCTGAAGGCAGGCCTGCCTCTTACCCAAATAGCCCTCAAACTGCTGTGTTGTCATGCTGCCTGTTACCTGGTGAAAAGTAAAACCCCAACTCTCATCAGGCTTTCTGATCCCAGCTATCATCCCCCTTTCTCTTGCGCTGCGAGGAACTGTTTCCTGGTCCCCAGGCCAAGCAGACCACTCTCATTATACTTTACCTGTGGTACTTGGTGGTCGGTAGGGGGGCTGCAGGCGATAGCGTGGAAGCTGGTGTGATGATGAGCTCATAGTAAGTGTTGTTATAATGGGAGATACCTTAGGAGGGTAAGTTACAGCTCAAAAAGTTTTTTTTTTTTCATTGTCAAAGTGAGAACAGGCTATGTGGGGTTTTAGTCCTGACTTTGCCCCTAACCCTACTGGGGCCTAGTCTGGCTCCAGTGTTTCTGCCTGCCCATGACTCTGGATACTAATTCTATTGTCTAATGTGTGACCTACTCTCCTATTTCTGTCACCTACTAATTTCATCAGCATGCCATCAGAATTATACAGAATGTCATGTATAATTAGCTCCCTGTGGCATGCCAGTAGAGACCTCCCTATCCAGGACAACATCAACTTATTAATCATTAGCACACTGAGTTTAACTAAACATCCACCTAGCTATAAGTTCAGTTGAGCAAAATTTGACCACTTACTATGTGTCAGGCCTCCTCCTGTACACTGAAGACACAGAGATGAACGAGATGTGTTCCCAGACACAGAACCGTAAATTCAGGGCAGTGTGGTCAGTGCAGTAACACTGGTAGGAAGAACAGACTGTGAGAGCCCCTAAGGAATACACAACCCAGCGCAGGGGACCAAGGAAGCTTTCTTGGAAGAGATGGCATATGAACTAAATCTTAAAAGATTTAGTTTAACTTTCTAATGTTAAACTGCCCTTGCATTTCTGGGATTAAACTCAACATTTTTATGTTGTATTAAATCTTATTCATTCTGGATGTGGTTTGCTAATAAACTATTTAGGATTTTTGCATCTTTAGCCATCTGTATTTGTCTGGTTAAGGTTATAGTGATCTCATCCAATAAATAAATCAGTTTTCTAGGAATTGGTCCACTTCATGTAAGTTTTCAAATTAATTATATTCTCTTATTTTTTAATTTTTACTATATCTTTTATGTCATTCATATTATTTGTGCCTTTTCTATTTTTTCTTGTAAGTTTCTCCAAAGATTTTTTTTTAGTGATTGGCCTTGAAAAGCTTACCATACATATTTAACTAAAGTCCAAAGTTAAACATACTCCCCACCCAAACAATTCACAGACTTTATAAATCTTTAATGTCTCCCAACTTACATGTTATTATGTCTACTATTTTTGTTCCTCCCTTATTAAGGATGACACTAACAATATCATTTTGTGCAAACATTGTTTGCTTAAATACTCATTTACCTTTTATTTGCCCACCTTTCTTCTTTTACCTCAGATGTCATTTTTTGGGACGATATTTTTTCTTCTTTTTTTTTTTTTTTTTTTTTTTGAGATGGAGTCTCACTCTGTCGCCTAGGCTGGAGTGCAGTGGCATGATCTGGGCTCACTGCAAGCTCCGCCTCCCGGGTTCACACCATTCTCCTGCCTCAGCCTCCTGAGTAGCTGGGACTACAGGCGCCCGTCACCATGCCTGGCTAATTTTTTGTTTTGTTTTGTTTTGTTTTGTTTTTGTATTTTTAGTAGAGATGGGGTTTCACCGTGTTAGCCAGGATGGTCTCAGTCTCCTGACCTCGTGATCCACCTGCCTTGGCCTCCCAAAGTGCTGGGATTACAGGCACGAGCCACTGCGCCCAGCCGGATTTTTCTTCTTCTTGAAATACATACAGAACTTTAGAAAATCCTTTAGTGTAGATCACTTAATTGGAAACTCTTAGTCTGTGTTTATCTATAAATGCCTTTTTTTCCCTTTATTCTTCTTAAAAGATGGGTTTGCTAGGTACCTACTTCTAAATTACCTTTTTTAGAAGGATATTAAACACTGACACGAAGAGGACATTATGACACTCTCATCTGGTTTCCATTGTTACCGTTGCAAAGTCTACTGTCACTCTTAAGTTTTTTTTGTAGGTGTTCTTTTTCTCTGGCTGCTTTGAAGGTCTGTTGGTTATTGGTTGACTCTATAAGATCTTTTTAGTTGGTGTTGTCTTGCAAATGTTCCTTTTTATAGCTTCCTAATCTTGCCCTATGAATGCAGTGTTTTCTTGTTGCTCTGATGATATTAAATAATAATGTCTTTTTAAAAAGTGTTCTCCCTACAATTTTATGTATTTATTTATTTATTGAGACAGAGGCTCCAGACTCAGGCTGGAGTGCAGTGGCACGATCTCATCTCACTTCAACCTTCACCTCCTGGGTTTAAGTGATTTTTCAGACTCAGCCTCCCAAGTAAGTGGGATTACAGGTGCCCGCCATCACACCCGGCTAATTTTTAGTAGAGACAGGGTTTCACCATGTCGGCCAGGCTGGTCTCAAACTCCGGACCTCAAGTGATCCACACACCTTGGCCTCCCAAGGTGCTGGGACTACAGGCGTGAGCCACCGTGCCCAGCCCTACATAATTTTTGTTTCCAAACATATATATTTTGTTGTCAGCAGCAGTGAGAAACTCACTGACACCAGATTTGGCCAAAGGCACCACAGATAACACAAGCATGACATATTCTGAAGCCTTAAAAAGAATCTGTATGAATAATGGGCGGGGGAGGGGGGGCTCTACTGTGTGCAAACATGGGTCAGTGCCACAGTTCTGTCACTTGCAAGTATGTTAGTGCAGTGGACTTGAGCCAGACTGCCTGGATTCAAATCCCAGAGCTGGTCAAGTCACTTGACCTCAAATTTCTGTAGTTTCTTCTGTAAAAATGGGGATAGTAGTGTTATAGGTCTTTCAGAATTTGTCTAGCAGGCATTCTGGTTTTTGCTGAAAGCCCCCTTAAAAAATAAATAAAACAAAAATGGGGATAGTAGTAATATGTACTTCATAGGATTATTGAGGGTATTAAATGGGTTAATCTACATAAAGTATTTAGAATAATGCATGGCATGTAGTAAGCACTGTATATGTGTTTGTTATTACTACCATTATTACTTTTGCGACAAGGGGATTGAAGGAAGAAGAGCTTCTATGGTGCAATGAGGAAAGGAGTATATCCTGCCCTGTGTGTTCCCCTAGTATCTTGGATATAAAAGCCATCCACAAAAAAACAAGGTCAGGAATTCAAAGGGGTTATTTGGGCACCTTAGAGTGTGGGATATCAAGTAGGCAGTCAGAATGGGATAGAATTCTTCAGTGAGAAGTATTGGCTATTTCCTTTTTGGAGCAGAGCAGTACCATATGGGTTAATCATATGGGAGAACAGTGACAGAGGGATAATCTAGGCTCAGGGGATTTCTTAAGCAGTTAATAATGCTTTCTCTCTTAGGAACTAACCTGTCAGGTACTGAGAGGCTTTGAAGATGGCTCTTCAGGTTGGGGACACGCCTTTGTTAAGGGGCAAGACTGCTGCCTGGAGTTGATTCACATACTCAGAGGTAGGATTGACCACATAAAGAAAATGCTTTCAAGTCTTTGTTCTGAATTTTCTTTGACCCTCCGTAAGTTTGGGGAAAGTCCCAGCCTCAGTAACCACCTCAGTAACCATCCCAGACACAGTGTAGAGGATATGAGTGGGGATGAGAGGCAGAGTGGGGCATCTGGAAAACAGGTACATCGTGGGGAGGCCAATCTGAGGAGCCATTAGTATTAAAATGGAAAGTTCAAGAGATACAAAAATTCTAAAAAAACTTTATCAAATCAAATCCAATAATGTATTACAAGGATAATGAATCATAACAAAATGGATTTTATCCCAGGAATGCAGGATTGGCTTGGCATTAGAAAATCAATCATGCAATTCAACATGTTAACAAACCAAAAAAGAAAACCCATATGATTATTGCAATAAATGCAGGAAAAGCATTTGACAACATCTGACATCCATTCCCGAGTTTAAAAAACAAAAACTCTTGGCAAACGAGAAATAGAAGGGAACTTCTTCAATCTGATATGGGCATCTGCAAAATAACCCACAGCTAACATTATATTTACTGGTGAAAACTGAGTGCTTTCCCCGCAAGATCAGAAACAAAACAGAGATGTCCACTCTCACCACTTCTATTCAGCATTATACTGAAGGTTCTAGGCAGTGCAGTCAGGCAAGAAAAAGAAGCAAAAGGCATCCAAATTGGAAAGGAAGAAGTAAAACTGTATTTACAGAAAATGTGATCATCTATGTAGCAAATCCAACTGAGTCCACCAAAAATAAAACCCTACTAGAACTAATAAGTGAATCCAACAAGTTGCAGGTTATAAGATCAATATACAAAAAATTAGTTGTATATCCATATACTAGCAATGAACAATTGGAAACAGAAAATTTTAAAATACCATTTACAATAACATCTAAAAATGTGACTTAGGAATAAATCTCACAAAAGATGTGGGAGACCTATACACTTATATTGCTGAGAGAAAGAGGAGCCAAATTAATGAAAAACATTCGTGGGTTGGAAAACTTAGTATTGTTATAATGTCAATTCTCCAAAAATTGATCCATAGATTGAATGTCATTCCTATAAAAATCTCAGCAGGCTTTTTGCAGAAATTGACAAACTGATCCTAAAATTCATATGGAAAGACACTACAGAGCCTGGTACAGTGTGTGGAAACCCTGGGTAGGGTTCAACTTTCCCAGAGAATTAGGATTATCAGTGGAGCACATATAGAGAGGAAAAAAACAGTGACAGGGCCTCCAGTTGCAAACAGGTCTACAAAGGATATGAGCAAGCAATTTCCTGAAGTGGAAAACCCAAAAAGCTAACAAGCCTAATGAAAGATGTTCAAATGTATTAACAGAAAAGTCTAAAATAAAACTACAGTGAGATTTTACTTTAGATTTCACAAACAGACAAAATTTTAAAAAGCTGGATCATGCCAAGTCCTTTAGTGGGGATATGGGGGCATAGGGACCCTCTTGCATTGGGAGTGGGGACTTTGGCAGCCATCCCAGAGATGAATGTGACACTATCCCCATGGGCCCTCCAAATAAATTCTCACACAGGTCCATAAAGGGTCATGTAGAAGAATGTTCATTATGGTGTGGTTTGCAACAGTGGGAAGTCGAAGGGCATGCTGGGTGTCCATCACCAGGGGCATACACAGGGAAATAGTGATGGGTGCACTCTACAGAGGACCTCTTAACCTTTACACCAGTGAGTTAGATGTACACAGGGCAACACGATGATCTTCAACACATAGCACTGAGTGAAAAAGAATGAACCGTATAACAATACTACTCAAAAGTTACAAATATATGCACATATACACCAAATACACACCTTACAGAAATGCACACAAACAGATGTAAGTTAAACACTTTTGAAAAATGCCTATGTCAGGGAGAGGGGAGGAATGGGAGCGTGGATGACAGGGAATACATAAAACAAGAAAGCAGTGGAATTGCCAGGCACAGTGGCTCACACCTGTAATCCCAGCACTTCGAGAGGCCGAGGTGGGCAGATTGCTTGAGCCTAGGAGTTCAATTCCAGCCTGAGCAACAGAGTGAGTTCTCATCTCTACAAAAAATACAAAATTAGCCAAATGTGGTGGTGCATGCCTGTGGTCCCAGCTACCAGAGGGGCTGAGGTGGGAGGATCGCTTGAGCCCAGGAGTCTGAGACTGCAGTGGGCCGAGATTGTATCACTGCACTCCAGCCTGGGTGACAGAGTGAGACCCTGTCAAAAAAAAAAAAAAAAAGAAAGAAAAGAAAAGCAAAAAGGGAGGAGGAGGAAAAAACAAGCAGAAAGTGTCTGTTCCCTTGGCCTAGTCACCCACTCCCCATGGCATTCATCCTTTAGAGTCTACTCCACTGAGGAGGAAACAGCCACACCTACACTCTGTTAACCTGAGGCCAGAATGCCCAGGTGAGCCTGGCTCAGACGATCTGTACTCGGCTGGTTTTTGAGTACGTGCTGCTGCGGCTCCTGCACACCCTCCCACCAGCACTGCAGCTGCCTGGAGCAGGTGTGGACATGCATTTCACCCCACAGAAGTTGCCTGCTGTGATCTACTATTAAGGGTGGGGGCTGGTCACAGAGTTTGGAAGTAAAGAGTTAGAGCGGCCCACTCCCCATCAAACCATATGGTAACCAGACCATATGGTAACTAATTTCTGGTCCGCACAACAGTCCTGCTAGTGCCCTGACTATGCTGAGACATGGGTGTATTTTCCTGGCCTCATTTAGAACCTTACCCTCTGACTTCCCCAGAAGCAGCTCTTGTAAACTCTTAGGGAAACTGAAGCCAGACTCACTATGACTGAGAGATTCTCTTCAGCTTATCCTCTCCTGGACTCTTCACTTAATTGTACCAATACTGCCCCTTCCCACCAGCTAGATGCATGCTTGCCATTTGGTGTTCAAAACAAAACAATACCTTGTTCAGTGATACATACATGGGAGGTGAAATTTTCTCAAAAGCAGGCCAGGCACAGTGACTCATGCCTATAATCCCAGCACTTTGGGAGGCCGAGGCGGGCGGATCACCTGAGGTCAGGAGTTCGAGACCAGCCTGGGCAACATGGAGAAATCCCGTATCTACTAAAAATACAAAAATTAGCCGGACGTGGTGGCATGTGCCTGTAATGTCAGCTGCTCAGGAGGCTGAGGCAGGAGAATCACTTGAACCCAGGAGGTAGGTTTTGCAGTGAGCTGAGATCGTGTCATTGCACTCCAGCATGGGCAACAAAAGTGAAACTCTGTCTCAAAAAAAAAAAAGAAAGAAAAATTTTTTTTTTTTTTTTTTGCAAAAATTGAGGAAATGAGAACATAAAGGTCAAGGTAGTGGTTTCTTCTGGGCAGGGGAAGGAGATGAGGGATCCACAGTTGGCTTCTCAAACTCTATAATGTTCTAGTTCTTAAGCCAGCTGGTGGGTAGATGGGTGTTTTCTTATATGTCTTTAAACTGAACATGGAAGTTTTCAGAACTTTTTTCTATGTTGAATATATTTAAAAGTTTGAAAGCAACACAAAGAGATTTCAGACCCGGTAACATTTGCATTTATCAGAACACATAGAATCAAAGAGAATGACAATAATCACATTGGAATATCTGCCTATGAGGGGGAGGGTGTTGGAAACGGGAGTGAGGAATGAAGGTAAAGTAGAGTAAATACATGAATAAGTAAATAAAAAGATACGCATTTTACTGATCAAAGGTAACAATGTAACATGACCAGTAGAGTATAGCTTCCTCCACCTTCTGCGCCTGAGATTCAAAGGAAGAATAAATACTGAACATGATCAAGAAACCGGACCTAATAAATCTGATTGATCCAAAACCAACAGGTACAAACTTAAATCACCTGAGTACCCAAAAGATTATTATAATCAAGTGAATCATTGCAACAGAAAGTTTTCTGAGGTGAAGGATTTTGAAGGCTCCTTCAAAAGTTGGTCATTTCTCCAAAGTTTTGGCAGGCTTGCTTCCCAACATTCCTAAAGGATTCAGATGGGGCCCTCGGTTCATTAGCCCATTTCACAGTAAAACTCAAAACTCAGTGGAGAAAGCAGGGGACTGAACTCATGTCCCTACAAGAGCAAAAGACCAAACCTTCATACCTTAGAAGTACAGCCCCGGCCGGGCGTGGTGGCTCAAGCCTGTAATCCCAGCACTTTGGGAGGCCGAGACGGGCGGATCACGAGGTCAGGAGATCGAAACCATCCTTGCTAACCTGGTGAAACCCCGTCTCTACTAAAAAATACAAAAAAACTAGCCGGGCGAGGTGGCGGGCGCCTGTAGTCCCAGCTGCTCAGGAGGCCGAGGCAGGAGAATGGCGTGAACCCGGGAGGCGGAGCTTGCAGTGAGCTGAGATCCGGCCACTGCACTCCAGCCTGGGCGACAGAGCGAGACTCCGTCTCAAAAAAAAAAAAAAAAAAAAAAGAAGTACAGCCCCATGTTGAACCATGTCTTGGAAATTGCCTCTGTAGCTTCAACACAAACAAAAACCTGGCTGTTGGAAAAATGTGTTTGATTTAACCTCAGCCATCCTTAGACTACAAAAGAATCATGGGGGTTATATTGAGTCTGCTTGGATCACCCCTAGCCACACTCTTCCTCCTTTTGTCCCCTAATCCTAGTGTCCCTATCTCCACTGATGAGCAAATGGACATTTCCCCTCAACACTGAGGTCACGTATTCTGCCTTGTCTCTGCACTCAGGTTGCCTCGCCAGATCTACTGTGGGCTGCAGTTTTAGTTGAGATCATGTTAGTTAGTTAGTTCTTATCTTTTGAAATGGCTTTCTGTTACCATAGGATGCTTCGCTGAGGTATGTGCCTTCCTGCCTAACCTTGTACGTCTACTGACATATCAGATAGACGTGTTCCTTGCAAACTAAACGTAGTAATGTGCTGCAGGCCAGTTGGAGTATCACCGGATCTCCGCATGCCATTTGTGTCACCCTGGTGTGACCCACAGTAACTGTCTTTATGGGTTAAGCCCTTCCTGAAGTCCCAGCCAACTTGTGGACAGCTGACTTCAACAAGGGAGGGCAGCTGCTTAGGATGCTCCCATTAATATCAAAATCACACAGCACCTGTTGCCATCTTCTAGCCCTAGTGTCCCCTTTCCATACTGGCAGAAGAGGGAAATGAGCCTATCATCAATGTCCTCCTCAAACTGGTGTCTTAATGCCAACCCACAGTTTATACAACAGCCCTATCCTTCTGGTAAGAAAGTCAGCCACATTTATTTCTAAGAGCAGATGGGTCTGCCATCATGATCAGGACCCACACCACATTAGTGAACATATGTCACCCCTGTTCATCCCAGACTTCTGAATCCACCATCATCCCCTCTGTGAATCCAGTTCAGGCTTCTTTGGGGTTGACCTGACCGACACTATTTCCCTGTCTTAGGACATCCCAATTCCCCAAAACTCTGTTTTCACCCATCATCAGCAACAGATAGTTTGTTTCTTTTTGTTTGTTTGTTTGTTTGTTTGTTTGAGACCGAGTCTTTGCTCTTGTCGCCCAGGCTGGAGTGCAATGGCACAATCTCAGTTCACTGCACCCTCTGCCTCCCGGGTTCAAGCGGTTCTCCTGCCTCAGCCTCCCGAGTAGCTGGGACTATGGGTGTAAACTATCACGCCCGGCTGATTTTTGTATTTTTACTAGAGATGGGGTTTCACCATGTTGGCCAGGCTGGTCTTGAACTCCTCACCTCAGGTGACCCGCCTGCCTCTGCCTCCCGAAGTGCTGAGATTACAGGCGTGAACCACCATTCCCGGCCTTGTTTTTTGTTTGTTTTTGTTTTTTTGGGTTTTTTTGTTTGTTTGTTTCATTTTTAGGCAGGGTCTCACTCTGTCGCTCAGGCTGGAGTGCAGTGACATGATCATGGCTCACTGCAGCCTCGGACTCCTGGGCTCAAGGGATCTTCCTGCCTCAGCCTCCCAAGCAGCTGAGATTACAGGCGAGAGCCACCACACCCAGCATATATATATATATTTTTTTTTTTTTTTTTGAGATGAAGTTAAGCTCTTGTTGCCCAGGCTGGAGTGCAATGGCACAATCTCGGCTCACCGCAACCTCCGTCTCCTGGGTTTGAACGATTCTCCTGCCTCAGCCTCCCGAGTAGCTAGGATTACAGGCATGTGCCACCACACCCGGCTAATTTTGTATTTTTAGTAGAACGTCTCACTATGTTGCCCAGACTCCTGGGCTCCAGCAATCCTCCTATCTCAGCCTTCCAAATTGTTGGGATTATAAACATGAGCCACTGCACCTGGCCACATTAGTATACTATTGATGTTGAACCATAACAGTCTCTTTTTTTATTTTTAAAGAGACAAGGTCTTGCTCTGTCACGCAGGCTAGAGCAGCTAGGACTCCAGGTGCCTGCCACCTCACCTGGATAATTTTTTATTTTTGTTTTTGTAGAGATGTGGGTTTTGCTAGGTTGCCCAGGCTGATCTTGAACTCCTGGCTTCAAGTGAAACTCCTGCACTGGCCTCCTAAAGTGCTGGGATAACTGGTGTGAGCCACAGCACATAGCCTGAACCATAACATTCTTATATTCCTGGAGTAAACTCCACTGGGTCATAATCTGTATTTTTGAATGCAGTATTAGTGTCTGTTAGCTAACTCTTGAGGGGAGATTTTTGTTTTATAAGTGGCCCTAGGATTTTCTTTTCTTGGGTTCTCCTATCCAGTTTTATAATTTAGGTTACACTAACCTCAAAAAAAAATAGGTTTTACTTTTGTTATTTATTATGCATATGATTGGAATTAACTATACCTTGAAAGTTTGCTACAGCTCACCTATAAAACCCACTGGGGTTTTGAGAGAGAACAGTTCTTTTGATTACCATTTTTATTTCTTTAATACTTACTGGACTATTCAAGACCTTTCTATTTGTGCCATTTTTAGCATGGTGTATTTTTCTAAGAATGTATCATTTATTTTCATCTAGGTTTTTAAATTCATTGGCATGTCATTCATAATTCTTCACTTTTAAAAATTCTATTTTTCTGGTCAGGCTCAGCGGCTCACGCCTGTAATCCCGGCACTTTGGGAGGCCAAGGCAAGCAGATCACCTGAGGTGGGGAGTTCGAGACCAGCCTGACCAACATGGAGAAAGCCCATCTCTACTAAAACACATACAAAATCAGCCGGGCGTGGTAGCACATGCCTGTAATCCCAGCTACTCTGGGAGGCTGAGGCAGGAGAATCGCTTGAACCCTGGAGGTGGAGGTTGCGGTGAGCTGAGATCGCACCATTGCACTCCAGCCTGGGCAACAAGAGAGAAACTCCGTCTCAAAAAATATATATATATTTTTCCCTATTATTGTCCCCCTTATCATTCTATATCTTGGTGTTTGTTTGTTTGTTTGTTTTTTGACAGAGTTTCGCTCTTGTTGCCCAGGCTGGAGTGCAATGGCATGATCTCGGCTCACCGCAACCTCCGCCTCATGGGTTCAAGCGATACTCCTGCCTCGGCCTCCCGAGTAGCTGGGATTACAGGTATGAGCCACCATGCCTGGCTAATTTTTGTATTTTTGGTAGAGACGGGGTTTCTCCATGTTGGTCAGGCTGGTCTCTAACTCCCGACCTCAGGTGATCCACCCACCTCGGCCTCCCAAAGTGCTGGGATTATAGGAGTGAGCCACTGTGCCTGGCCTGTATCTTGGTTTTTTAATTTTCTGTTTTTTTCTTGATCACTGGCCAGAAGTCTGTCTCTCTTATTAGTCTTTTCAAAGAATCTGCTTTGGTTTGCTTGATTTTCACTGTTGTCTTTTGTTCTCTATTTTATTTCTGCCTTATTTCTTTCTTCTTTGAATTTATTTTTATTTATTTATTTTTTTGAGATGGAGTTTCACTCTTGTTGCCCAGGCCGGAGTGCAATGGCACGATCTCAGCTAACCACAACCTCCGCCTCCTGGGTTCAAGTGATTCTCCTGCCTCAGCCTCCTGAATAGCTGGGAGTACAGGCATGCGCCATGATGCCCAGGTAATTTTGTATTTTTAGTAGAGATGGAGTTTCTCCATGTTGGTCAGACTGGTCTTGAACTCCCGACCTCAGGTGATCTGCCCGCCTCAGCCTCCCAAAGTGCTGGGATTACAGGGGTGACTCACCCCGTCCGGCCTTTGTTTCTTTGAATTTAGAAATATAAACAATGTGTCATTGGCACAGAAACAGAAAAGTAGACCAATACAACAGCATAGATACAGACACGTGTATGTAAAAACCTAATGTATAACAAATCAAGGGAGAAAGGACAGTTGCTTAGTTAAAGGTGTTGAGAAAACTGGCTCATGACAGAGAACAATAAAACTGGATCCCTTCCTCATGACATGTACCAAAATGTATTCTAGGGGACGGGCATGGTGTCTCAACGCCTGTAATCCCACCACTTTGGGAGGTCATGGTGGGCGGATCACTTGAGGTCAGGAGTTCGAGACTGGCCTGGTCAACCAGACATGGTGAAACACCATGTCTACTAAAAATACAAAAAACTAGCCGAATGTGGTGGAATGTGCCTGTAGTCCCAGCTACTCAGGAGGCTGAGGTAGAAGCAGCACTTGAACTCAGAAGGCAGAGATTGCAGTGAGCCAGGATCGTGCCACTGTACTCCAGCCTGGGTGACAGAGCGAGACTCCATCTCAAAAAAAAAAAAAAAAAAAGGATTCTAGGTAGATTGAGGACCTCAATGTGAAAATAAAACTGTAATGTTAATAGAAATTGTAGGGAGATGTCTGTGACCTAGGGGCTTGGACAGAATTTTAAGACTATAACCCATATGCTGAAGAGATGATTAGATTATAGCAAAATTAAGGATTTATGCTCAATAAAAGACACCATGGACAAAAGTAAGAGATAATATGCAGACTGGGAGATGATATTTGCAATGTATAAACCAACAAGGGATTTGATACCTAGAATATAAAAAGATTTCCTGTGAATCAGCAAGAAGAGAGGTTGGGTGTCATGATTTACACCTATGATCCCAGTTCTTTGGGAGACTGAAGCAGGAGGATTGCTTGAGGCCAGGAGTTTGAGACCAGCCAGACGATACAACATGACCCTGTCTCTAGAAAAAGAAAAATTTTTTTTATTACCTGGTTGTGGTGGCACACGCCAGTCATCCTAGCTACTTGGGAGGCTGAGACGGGAGGATCACACGAGCCCAGGAGTTTGAGGTTACAGTGAGCTGTGGTCATGCCACTGCACTCCAGCCTGGGTGACAGGCGAGACCCTGTTTTTAAAAACAAAACAAAAGAAGAAAGAGGAAGAAGGAGGAGGAGGAGGAAGGACGAAGGAGGAGGATGAGGAAGGGGAAGAAGGAAGGGGAAGGACAAAAGAAGAAGGAAGAAAGAAAAAGAAAGAAGGAGAAGAAGACAGCAATGCCAATAGAAAAGTAGCCAAAGCACACAATAAGCAATTTGCAGAGGAAGAAATTTGAAAAGCCAGCAGTATATGATGAGGTGTTCAAGATCTTTGCAAATCTGAGGAATTAAAATAACAGTGAGGTATCACTTTATCAGCCCGACAAATTTAAGAAGCAGGGTAATGCCAAGTGGCAGTGGGGGTGTAAGGACCTACAAACCCTCCTGCATGGCTAATGGGAGTGTGGACTAGGGCAGCTATTCCGAAGAGCTGTCTGGAAGTACCTTGTCAAATTAGATATGCATTTACTGGGCCAGGTGCAGTGGCTCACGCCTGCAATCCCAGCACTTTGGGAGGCTGAGGCAAGTGGAGAGCCTGAGGTCACTCAGGAGTTCCAGACCAGCCTGGCCATCATGGCGAAACCCTGTCCCTACCAAAAATAGAAAAATTAGCTGGATGTGGTGGTGCATGCCTGTAATCCCAGCTACTCAGGAGGCTGAGGCAGGAGAATCGCTTGAACCCGGGAGGCAGAGGTTGCAGTGAGCCAAGATCGCACCACTGCCCTCTAGCCTGGGTAACAGAGTGAGACTCTGTCTCAAAAAAAAAAAAAAAAAAAAAGTAAATGCATTTACTGTATGACCCAACAATTCTGTTCCTGGGTACAGTAAATCCCAGGGAAGTACACAGATCTATAAGGGGCCATATGCAAGGGTGTTCATCACAGCATTAAGCACAAAAAGGGCAAAAACAAAATGTATGTCCCTCCAAATTAGAAGTTTCCAAGGGCAAAAAAAGCACAAGTCTTCTCTCATTAGTTTCCTAGCCTGTGTGCCCAGGTACCCTACAGTGCTGCATTTCAGTTCCAGGGGTGAGAGTTATCAATAGTTATAATTTTTTAAATAATTATAAATGTTTTTAAAGTATCTCTAACATTTGCAACTGTGTTTTTCCAGTTTAAAATTATTTTGAAGGCCAGGCATGGTGGTTCACGCCTGTAATCCCAGCACTTTGGGAGGCTGAGGCAGGTGGATCACTCGAGGTTAGGAGTTCGAGACCAGCCTGACCAACATGATGAAGCCCCGTCTCTACTAAAAATACAAAATTAGCCAGACGTGGTGGTGCACGCCTATAATCCCAGCTACTCAGGAAGCTGAGACAGGAGAATCACTTGAACCCGGGAGCCGGAGGTTGCAGGGAGCCGAGATTGCGCCATTGCACTCTAGCCTGGGCAACAAAAGCGAGACTTTATCCCAAAAATAAAATAAGTAAAATAAAATTATTTTGAAATTGTATTTGAACAGTGTGGTGTTTCACACAGTTCCCTCTTTGAACATCTTGGTCCAGTGCAAGATCTAGTGTGTGGCTCCTACTACCAGAGAGGAGCTGTGAGGGGCTGCAGTATACAGCACTTCTCTGACCTTCTGTGGGAATCATTCGACTTAACCTGATTTTTGCCTTGCTCCTGCTCATCAAGATACTTTGTTGGTGTGCATATGTGTAGTATTTAAATACTTATTAGATTCAATCTGCTCTTTTCACAATTTTTTCTGGTAACATGGAAGCTGTATCTTTTATTATTAGAATCAGCATCTATTATTAGGCACTGCTTTAAAGGAACATAACTATTTCATTTTCTTAGCTGTTATTTACCCCATTCTTTTATCTTCCCTTCCTCCCTTCCTCTTTCCTTTTTTCTTTCTCTCTGTCCCTCATTCTTTCTTGCTCTCCCTCTCCCCAATTTCTCCTTCTCCCACTCTCTATTATTGGATTTTTTTTTTTTTTTAACGGCAGCACTTTTATTTTTCCTTACACAATGACGTGTTGCTGGGGCCTAATGTTCTCACATAACAGTAGAAAACCAAAATTTGTTGTCATCTCTTTAAAGAATTGAGAATTATGTACAAAAAAACCTTACATAAATTAAAAGGATGAATATATCTACAGGTGTAAATCCAAACCGCTTCCAACTCAAGGCAAGTAATTGTTCTTGCAGGAAAACATCAGCTAAGAAAGGAAACTGGGTCCTATGGCTTGGACTTTCCAACTCAGACAGACCAGAAGGACAGAAACAACTGGTTCAGGAGCCCTTGCCAGCCTGTAGAGAAATCCCAGAACACTCAGCCCTGACACATTAATACCCTGCACATATTGGAGACTGCTGGCCATGCAGACTCACCAAGCCACAGACTTGTCTTCCACAAGCACATTCTTACCTCAGCCACAAAGTGGCCAAGCCACATGTACTAAAGGTTGAAATCAAAGACGCGTACAGGGTATTAAACACATACCAAGGGGAACAGTTAACTTGATTATAAATTGAATAGAAAGTCAAAATCAGCAACAAGTCTACAATGCAGTGCTGATATCAGATACAAGCTTCAAGGACAAATTTCTTTGTGTGTGTGTGGTTTTTTTGTTTGTTTTTGTTTTTTGTTTTTTGTTTTTTGTTTTTTGTTTTTTTTTTCAGACAGAGTCTCACCCTGTTCCTGTTGCCCAGGCTGGAGTGCAGCGGTGCAATCTCGGCTCACCACAACCTCCGCCTCCCAGGTTCAAGCGATTCTCCTGCCTCAGCCTCCCCAGTAGCTGGGATTATAGGCAAATGCCACCATGCCTGGCTAATTTTTGTATTTTTAGGAGAGACGGGGTTTCACCATGTTGGCCAGGCCGGTCTCGAACTCCTGACCTTGTGATCCACCCGTCTAGGCCTCCCAAAGTGCTGGGATCACAGGCATGAGCCACCACACCTGGCCACAAATTTCTTTTTGAAGGCTTTTTCCAGTTTTGTGAGGCTAGCATGAGGTTTATGCATTTGCCAGGGGCAAATTTATACTCCTGAATTAACCCATGCAGCAAACGCTGAACATCTGCTTGCAGTCCATTTAGAGGCATTTGCAGTGGACGATGGAGGGGCCAGACTCATCATACATAGCTAATTGCTAATCCACATCTGCTAGAAGGTGGACAGTGAGGCCAGGATGGAACCACCGATCTACACCGAGTACTTGTGCTGTGGGGGCATGATGATCTTGATCTTCATGGTGCTGGATGCCAGGGCAGTGATGCCAGGGTACATGGTGGTGCTGCCAGACAGCACTGTGTTGGCATACAGGTCTTTGCGGATGTCCACGTCACACTTCATGATGGAGTTGAAGGTGGTCTTGTGGATGCTGCAGGATTCCGTGCCCAAGAAGGAAGGTGGAACAGTGCCTGCAGACACCAGAACCACTTGTTGCCGATGGTGATGACCTGACCTGGCCGTCAGGCAGCTCGTAGCTCTTCTCCAGGGAGGAGGAGGAGGAGGAAGATGTGGCAGTGTCCATCTCCTGCTCGAAGTCCAGGGCGACGTGGCACAGCGTCTCGTTGATGTCGCGCACAATCTCCTGCTTGGCCGTGATGGTGAAGCTCAGTGAGGATCTCCATGAAGTAGTTGGTCAGGTCCCAGCCATCCAGGTCCAGATGCAGGATGGCATGGGGGGAGGGCGTGGCCCTCGTAGATGGGCACCATGTGGGTGACCCTGTCTCCAGAGTCTATGACAATGCCAGTGATGCGCCCAGAGGCTTAGAGGGACAACACAGCCTGGATGGCCACATACATGGCTGGGGTGTTGAAGGTCTCAAACATGATCTGAGTCATCTTGTCTCTGTTGGCCTTGGGATTTGGGGGGCCTCGGTCAGCAGCACCGCGTGCTTCTCCAGGGCCATGCACAGCTCGTTGTAGAAGGTGTGGTGCCAGATCTTCTCCATGTCGTCCCAGATGGTGATGATGCCATGCTCGATAGGGTACTTCAGGGTCAGGATGTTGCGCTTGCTCTGGGCCTCGAGGCCCATGTAGGAGTCCTTCTGGCCCATGCCCACCATCACCCCCTGGTGCAGGGGGGTGCCTGACGATAGAGGTGAACACAGCTCCGGGGCCATCCATCCCCAGCAAAGCCAGCTTTGCACATGCCAGAGCCATTGTCAATGACAAGCGTGGCGATCTCTTCTTCCATTGCAACCTGTGGAGGAGCGGGGCGGCAGAGCCGTGGGAGGACATGGTGTACGGGCTGGTGGCAGCAAGTGAGTGTATTACTGGATTTTGAAGTTAACAATTTGCCAAATACTGATTTTTGATGGAAATTCATTCTGAATTATTTTCTTTAAAAAAAAAAATAGAAAGCATATAACAGGAGAATTACTTAATTAAATTGATTCCTTGGCTCGGTGGCTATGCCTGTAATCTCAGCACTTTGTGAGGCCGAGGTGGGTGGATCAGTTGAGGCCAGGAGTTTGAGACCAGCCTGGGCAACATGGCGAAACCCCATTTCTATTAAAAATTCAAAAATTAGCCAAGCATGGTGGTGCGTGCCTGTAGTCCCAGCTACCCAGGAGGCTGAGGCATGAGAATTGCTTGAGCCTAGGAGGCAGAGATTGCAGTGAGCCGAGATTGTGCCACTGCACTCCAGCCTGGGCAGCAGAACCAGACCCTGTCTCAAAAACAAACAAAAAATCTGTCTAGGCTGGTCGTGGTGGCTCATGCCTGTAATCCCAGCACTTTGGGAGGCTGAGGCAAGTGGATCACCTGAGGTCAGGAGTTTGAGACCAACCTGGTCAACGTGGTGCAACCCCATCTCTACTAAAAATACAAAAATTAGCTGGGCATGGTGGTATATGCCTGTAATCCCAGCTACTCGGTAGGCTGAGGCAGGAGAATGACTTGAACCTGGGAGGCAGAGGTTGCAGTCAGCCTAGATTGCACCACTGTACTCCAGCCTGTGTGATAGAGTGAGACTCTGTCTCAAAAGAAAAGAAAAAAAAAAAATCCATACGTGAGTGTAAGTAATACTTTGTGAATTTTTAGACTTTTTATTAACCACCGGAGAATATTTATTACACCTGGGTGCTTTTTTTAAAGAATACTGTTTTTATTCTGAAATATGTAGACCATTTTGCATATATCAGCCAGTGTCCCTTACATAATTTATTTCATGTAATTTTCATCTTTCTCATGTAAAATAGTTACTATTTAATCTTTCCCATGTAAATCTCAGTTCAGCCACTTAGTGGATCCAAGTCTCCAGGCAGCTGCCTTAGTCTTTCTGTGTCTCAAGTACTTCTAATCCATATTGTAGAGTGAGGTGAATTTATAGATTTCAAGATCTATAAGTTCTATAGATCTATAGATGAATTTATAGATTTCAGGATTATACCTGGGTTTTTAAAAATGTTTCCATGCAATTTATTTTAAAGCACTCTTAATGCATTTAAGTTTTATTTTTAAATGCATTAAATTTAAATTAATTTTTGAACATTTAAAACATTAATTTTTAACATTTAAAATTAATTTTTCTTTTTGGTAGATACTGGGTCTCTCTATGTTGCCAGAGCTAGTCTTGAACTCCTGGCCTCAAGAAATCCTCCCGCCTCAGCCTCCCAAAGTGCTGGGATAGAGGCACAAGCCACTATGCTTGGCCAAAATTAATTTTTGAGCCCAACACGGTGGCCCACACCTGTAGTCCCAGTTACTCAGGAGGCTGAGGCAAGAGGATTGCTTGAGCCCAGGAGTTTGAGTTTGTGGCGTACGATGATTGTGCCTATGAATAGCCATTGTACTCAAGCCCGGGCAATATAACTAGACCCCATCTCTAAATAATAGTAATTTTTTAGAACCTAACATGTAAATTTAATTTATACAAATATTTATTTTAAAATTTGTATTAGGGTTCTCCAGGGAAACAGAATCAATAGGATATATATGAGAGAGCGAACTAGAGAGAGAGAAGGACAGACAAACAAAGATTCATTGTAGGGAGTCAACTCACATGATTGTGTAGGTTGACAAGTCCCAATATCTGCAAGGTGAGTTGTCAGGAGGAAGACCCAGGAGTACTAATGGTGTAGTTCCAGTTCAAAGGCTGGCAGACTCAAGACCCAGGAAGAGCTGATGTTTCCGCTTAAGTCTGAAGGGAAGAAAACGCTGATATTCTAGTTTGAAGGCAGGCAGGAGAATTCACTCTTACTTCGGGGAGGGTAATCCTTTTTGTTCTATTCAGGCCTTCAACTGATTGGGTGAGGCCCACCCACATCAGGGAGGGCAATCTGCTTTACTCAGTCTACCAATTTAAATGTTCCTATGTTCCTATCACCCAGGAGCATCCCCAAAGAAACCCCAGAATAATGTTTGACCAAATATCTGGGTACCCCAAGACCCAGTCAAGTTGACACATATAATTAACTATCACAAATCCATGCCTTGTGAACTTGGCACCCATATAACACCTCCTTAAACCATATTTAATCGTCAAATGAAGACCATAACAAGGTCATAATTCCATCTAACATGATAAAACTATTCTCCCTACAACCGAAAGCACACTAACCATTTCCCCAGCAAAAGAGGTAAAGTCCTTCACTGATGTTTACTCTTTTCTTTGATATCCTGTAACTTAAATACAATGATGTAAAGTTAACAATTCTTAAATACTATTATTTAAAGCCAATACACCTTATGTTACATGATAAGGGAATAAGAGAGGGAAGAAAACATAAGTATTTGATATATATAAACAAATATATTCGTAACAAAATAAGGAGGAAATATGACAATTGCAGCCCTTGTTTCTGTAACTAGTCACATGATAACTGATATTTATAACTACCTTCTTCCGCTACCCATTCCATATTCTGTTTACCTTCAGCAAGCAACTCAGCTAGTCATAGTTCTTTACTGGTAGGGTAACCCAAACCTTCATTGCTGTAAAATCTGGGCCATTAGTAGTTCTGCCTAGATTGGGTTGTTGTCATTTTCCATTGATCTTAGTCATAAGGGATGGTAACACTAAGAGATTCTCTAGAGGATTTCCTGTATTCTAGAATACTCTTCCTTCCCTCCATTGTGGAGTAGTAGTCCAGTTTCCCCTTGGTAGACAGGATCAATCACTCCAACCAACACCAGAACTCCCTTCTTTGCCTTAAATTCTAGCTCAATGGAATCGTTGTGTCTCCTGGTGGAAGCATTCCTCCCTTTGGAACTGAAACCTCTAGGCTAGCAGACCAAAAGGTCTCTGTAACAGGAGGAGAAATTTTGCTAGTGGGTCACTAGGGTTGATGGGGACCCATTGATTTCCACCCATTGATTCATGGATCTGTGAATCCTGGCTGTGGGAGAAACAGCACCATATATTAGATACAGATTCAGAGTATATAGAGACTTCTGGAGAACCTTACCCTAGCCCTGCAAGGTATTGTAACCTAGCTGGCACTGTAACTGAGTCTTCCAAAGTCCATTCCACCATTCTTTCAAGCCAGCTATTTCAGGATGGTGGGGAACATGGTGAGAGCAGTGAATTCCATGAGCATGGGCCCATTGCTGCACTTCTTTGGCTGTGAAGTTAGTTCCTTAAGCAGAAGCAATGCTGTATGGAATATTATGATGGTGGATAAGGAATTCTGTAAGACCATGGATGGTAGTTTAGGCAGAAGCTTTGTGTGCATGGAAGGCAAACCAGTATCTAGAGTGTCTGTTCCAGTAAGGACAAAACATTGCTTCCTTACTGATGGAAGCAATCCAGAGTAATCAACCAGATAGCTGACAGATCTCCCCAGGAATTATGCCATATTGGAAACTCAGTGATAGTCTCTGCTGGTGGTAGATTAGATACTCAGCAGTGGTCATAGGTTGGCTTTCATGAGTGGGAGTGCATGTTGCTGAGCCCATGCATAACCTCCATCGTGGCACTTTGGCCGTGGCCACTTTGTTCATGAACCCATTGGGCAATGAGGGGATAGCTGGGGAAAGAGGCTAACTGGTATTCACAGAAACAATTATTCTGTCCACTTGACTATTAAAATCCTCCTCTGCTGAGGTCACCTTTGGTGAGGATTCACATGGGACATAAATATCTTCACTTTTTTTGACCCACATAAGGAAGTCTATCCATATACCTTTTCCTCAGATTTCCTTGTCACTAGTTTTCCAACATGTTCCTCCCAAGTCCCTGACCATCTAACCAGACCATTCGTCACACCCCACAAATCAGTATATGATTGCCTATCTATCCCTTTCTCCTTCCAAGCAAAGTGAACAACTAGGTGCACTGCTTGGGAGTTCTACCCACTGGGAGGATTTCCTTTCACTGCCCTTCAGGGATGTCCTAGGAAGGGGTGATAGTGCTGCAGCTGTCCACTTTGGGGTGGTGCCTACATACCATGCAGAACCATCTGTAAACCAGGCCCAAGTCTTCTCTTCCTCTGTCAGCTGACTGTTGGGAACTCCCCATGAGGCCACAGGTGCAGACTGGGAGAGAGAAGACTGTGTATCAGGAGTGGAAACCATGAGCATTTGAGCCACTTCTTCATGTAGCTTGTGCCTTCAGGGCCTGCTCAGGCCCCATCATATATTTACCACTTCCATTTGGTGATGGAGCAGTGGTGTGCACACCCAACTTTATGGCTTGCTGGGTCAGATAACACCCAGATCATGATGGACAGCTCAGGTCACATGGTAACTTGGTGGCCTATGTCAAGTGTTGTTTCTACTAAAACCCAGTAGCAGATCAAGAGCTGTTCTCAGTAGGAGAGTGGTTATCTGCAGGAGATGGCAAGTCTTTGCTCTAAAATCCTAAGGGCCTGAGCTGTGGTTCACCTATGGGGGATTGCCAAGAGTTCCAAACAACATCCCTAAATGCCAGTGTCATTTCAAGCACCAGTCATTGGATCTGCTGGATCATATGCCTCAAGTGGCAGAGCAGCTTGTAGAGCATCCTGGAGCTGTTGCAGAGCCTTCTCTTATTCTGGAGCCCACTCAAAACTAGCAGTTTTTCAGGTCGCTTCATAAATAGGCCAGAGAAACAAAGCCATATGAGTAATATGTTGCCTCCAAAATCCAAGGAGGTCCTATATATTAGTCTGTTTTCACACTGCTAATGAAGATATATCTGAGACTGGGTAATTTATAAAGGAAAGAGATTTAATTGACTCCCAGTTCCACATGGCTGAGGAGGCCTCACAATCGTAGTGCAAGGGGAATGAGGAGCAAAGTCACATCTTACATAGTGGCAGGCGAGAGCTTCTGCAGGGAACTCCCATTGACAAAATCATCAGATCTCGTGAGACTTATTTGCTACCACAGAACAGTATGGGGGAAACTGCCCCATGATTCAATTGGCTCCACCTGGCCCCACCCTTGACACATGGGGATGATTACAATTCAAGGTGAGATTTGGGTGGGGACACAGTCAAACCATATCACCCTACTAGGTGTTGTGCCTCATTTTTTGGTTTTAGGAGGGCCCAGATGCAACAACTTATCCTTCATTTTAGTGGGAATATCTCTGGCCGGGCACAGTGGTTCATGCCGGTAATCTTAGCACTTTGGGAGGCCAAGGCAGACAGATCGCTTGACCTTAAGAGTTTGAGACCAGCCTGCACAACATACCGAGACTCTGTCTCAAAAAAATTAAAAAATCAGGCTGGGCATGGTGGCTCATGCCTGTAATCCCAGCACTTAGGGAGGCCGAGGCAGGCAGATTGCTTGAGGTCAGGAGTTCGAGATCAGCCTGGCTAACATGGTGAAACCCCGTCTCTACTAAAAATACAAAAATTATCTGGGCATGGTGGTACGCACCTGTAGTTCCAGTTACTTGGGAGGCCGAGGCAGGAGAATCACTTGAACCTGAGAGGCAGAGGTTGCAGTGAGCCTAGATTGTGCCACTGCACTCCAGCCTGGGCAACAAGAGTGAGACTCCATCTCAAAAAAAGCAAACAAAAAAAAATCAAATAGAAGGAGTATCTCAATATGCCCGACACCACTGAAGCCCTAGGAATTTCACTGAGGTAGAAGGTCCCTGGAGTTTTTTTCGGATTTATTTTCCACTCTTTGTCATGCAACTCTCTTACCAATGTCTAGAGTAGGTACTAGTTCTCTCTCACTAAATCCAATCACCATAATCTCATTGATGTCATGGACCAGTGTGATATCTCTTGAAAGGGAAAAATGATCAAGATGCCACTGGGTGCAGTGGCTCATGCCTGTAATCCTAGCACTTTGGGAGGCCAATGCAGGAGGATTGCTTGAGCCCAGGAGTTTAAGACCAGCCTGGGCAATGTATTGAGACCCTGTTTCTACAAAAAAAATTTTAAAAATTAGCCACATGTGGTGATACATGCCTGGGGTTCTAGCTACTCGGGAAGCTAAAGAGGGAAGATTGTTTGAGCGTGGGATGTCGGGGCCGCAGTGTGCTCTGATCATGCCACTGCACTTCAGCCTGGGTAAGAGAATGAGACCCTGTCTCAAAAAAAAAAAAAAAAAAAAAAAAAAAAAAAAAAAAAAAAAAAAAAAAAAAAAAAGATCCCTGTGAACTAAATTATGACATAGTGTTGGATAGTTGATGTATCCCTAATGTAGGCAGTGAAGGTGTATTTCTGGCCTTTCCAAATGAAAGCAAACTGCTTCTGATGGGTTTTATGGACAGGGATGGAGAAAAGGGCATTTGCCAGATCAATAGCTGTATACCAAGTACCTGGGGATGTGTTAATTTGCTCAAGCAGTGAAACCACATCTGGCACAATGGCTGCAATTAGAGACACCACTGGGTTAAACTTAATCTAGTGTCATCCTCCAAGATCCATCTGTCTTCCGCACAGGAGAAATAGGAGGGTTCAATGGGGATGTGGTGGGAATCACCACTGTAAGAGTTAAAGCGGAAAGAAACACAAAATGTGGCTTAACAGTTAAAGACAGATTTATTTTAGAGAAAATAAACCGGAGAGGGGCTTCTGGCCAATTTCAGTCAGGAGCACTTTCTCTTACAGACTAAGAGTTATATATTGGTTTTAGGGTGAGGGGGCTTATTACAAGCTTGGAATGTTTCTGTGTGGGGGAGAAGTTTTACGGTGGAGTTAAAATGTCTCTGGGCAGAGGGGAAGTTATCTTTGGGCTGACATCTTTCCGGCCAGAAGAGGTTTATCTCGAGGCTGGCATCTTCCCACCCAGAGGGGGTTTATCTGAGGGCTAGCATGTCTCTGGTTGGGAGGAGTTCGGGGTGTTTCTGGTTGGAGATGTTGTTTGTGGTTTACGGTCGTGCTGACGTTAGCCATTACGCTGATGCCCTTTGGATTTAGGCAGTTTTTTATTAAGGTGAATTTTAAAATGACAGTGCTTGTTCAAGATGGCAGTACTCCTGCTCTGTCAACCACACCTGTATCTTTCAAGTCCTTAATGTTGGCACTAATTTCTGCAGTCCCCTAGGAACCTGGTATTGCTTTTGATATATTGTTTTCCTAGGTAGAGGCAGTTCTATTGACTTCCACTTGACCTTTCTCACCACAATAGCCCTCACTCCACAGGTCAGACAACCAGTGTGGGATTGTCAGCTGCTGAGTATATCTGTTTCAATTACACATTTTAGAACTGGGGAAATAACCACAGCACGGGATTGGGTATCCACTTGGTCCACTGTGATATGGACATGAGCTAAAATTCCATTCATACTGTAACCTCCATAAGCCACTATTCTGACGTGATCACAGTGATATTTTGGGTCTCCTGGAGTAAATGTCAAAGCCTGTCTCCAGTAATTCCCAAAAGGTTTGATTATTTCTTTTCCTCAATGCAGTTATCCTAGTTAAAGGCTGTAGGTACCCTTTGGTGAAGGCTGAAAGATACAGCATAGATTTTAGATAGTTTTCTGGGGTTCTTACTCAAGGAAGACTCAGTCTCCCCTTCATTCAAGGTATTCTAGGTCTCTAAGCTGGCTCAAGCCTGGAAATATTTTTTTTAATAGAACATCAAATACCAAACTAAATTTATTTTGCTAAGAGAAATTGATGAACTAAAAGAGAAATAAGTACAGTCTAAATTTTAGATATATGGGGAAAAACCCTGAGATTACTAATTGTGTATCACAATCCTCTTATGTACATCCTGAAAATGATGGTATCAATATAATACGTACAGTGGATTTACATTTTAAACTTGATCTGTTACCTTTGAATATTTGTCTTACACTGAAAACAAATTCTGACATCTTCAGGAAACCAATATGAATAAGCTAAATATTGACTTAAAATAGTTAAACCCCTTAATAACTTCCTTCAAATAGTTTCTATTATTTCACTGCTTAAGTTCAGCGTTGGAATAACAAAGGTAACATAAGTACTTAAGATCTCAAAGGCCCATTACATTCTATTAATAACGACCAAACAATGTATTTACTGAAAATAGTATTTTTTCTTTGCCTTCCAGTTTTACACTTTTTAAAAACACAAAATTGGACAAGATCAAATAACTAAGTGGCAAAACACTGACTTTAAAAAATTACATCTTTAAACCCATGAGAATCATAATTCAAAGTATGGCCATTGGGGGCAACCTATAAACCTTTGACCCTTTCTTAACACTGACACTATGTGACTGACTTTTCACAAAACACAAATGCCATTAAGAAAGTGTATTTTTCCTTGACACACTCTGCAGTCTTGGTTAACAGACTCTGAGGCTCCAAACATGTAAACAGTTTATCCTGTATTATGAAAGAGCAAAGTTGTGATAGCAATATAATGAACAATAAAGTATAGTTCTCCCAAGAAAGAGCTAAAGATTGAGAAGTGCTGCATTCTTGAAGTCGGTTCAGTTTTACCCAAGCTTATTTTAGGTAATCAAAACCTAGAGCAATGAGCTTAGGTAAAACTTATTAAGGAATACTGAAAGCTAGATATATTTGCTGCATTTATCTTCATTGTGGACAACACGATTAGAAATCCCAGAATCAGAGATGAAAGCATAGTTTTTCCTGAGATTCAATACTATGCTGGAACCCCACCCCCACCCCCTTGAAAACCAATATATTCCATTTCAGCCTTTACAGGTCGACTAATAAAAAAGTCTCATAAATCAGGCACACACTTTGGCCAAGTTTAGCCTTATCACATCTCAAAAAAATTCATGTTATTATAAAACAAGTTTCAGTTCAAAAATATAGTTTACTTTTTAAGAAGAACCTGCAGGAAATATGAAAATAATTAAATCTGGTAGAAAGGAACTGTTACACCTGCCTGTAATTGAGGAGGCCGAGGCAGGCAGATCATTTGAGCTCAAGAGTTCGAGATCAGCCTGCCTAATGTACATTATAGTATCATTAGGTACAGCCGTTCTCCAGGCAGCTTATTTTACTGTTTAGACCGAGGTACTCAACACAGATTTCCTAATTCATGTTACTAAGAGGCAACCTTAAAGTGCTCCATTTCCATTGCTTGGTGCTCCAAAAACCATGCTGGCCCTGCTGCCCTGTCCTTTCAAAGAAGCATAATGGCCAGCTATTCTGGACAAAGAGCGAGATCTTTGGAGATTTTTTCTTCTAGAAGATTAAGAAATCTTTAAGACTTACAGTTTCAGACATACATTCATTACAACAGTCTAGATTGCTTCAACATATGAAATGAGGCCGGGCGCAGAGGCTCACGCCTGTAATCCCACCACTTTGGGAGGCCGAAGCGGGTGGATCACAAGGTCAGGAGATCGAGACCATCCTGGTTAACACAGCAAAACCCCATCTCTACTAAAAATACAAAAAATTAGCTGGGCATGGTGGCAGGCGCCTGTAGTGTCAGCTACTTGGGAGGCTGAGGCAGGAGAATGGCATGAACCCAGGGGGCGGAGCTTGCAGTGAGCCGAGATAGTGCCACTGCACTCCAGCCTGGGCGACAAAGCAAGACTCCATCTCAAAAAAAAAAAAAAAAAAATATATATATATATATATATGTGTATATATATATGTGTATATATATAAAATGAAGCTGAAATTAACTTTTACATTTAATTTTATACCTCAAATTTCTATATCACTAAGATGCCAATGTTTTAATGAAAAAGAAAATAGAGTATAAAATTCAGTATCACCTATTTGTCTCAACTACAAGTACAGTGAGTATTAAACAATGATAATATGGGAACGAAAACTTGTAGATTTGCCCAAATTAACTTTATTTCTCCAAATTTGAGGTGTATGGCAAGCTGAATGTTTGTTCTCTCTGCAATTGTTAGTTACATTATCAGCTTAACACTTTCAAACACTGCGGGAGGCATTTCTCTGTTCACACAGACTTAAGCACATATATACTGAGCTATAAATAGTTTGCCTTCCACGTTTGGTCTCTATTGGACTGAACGACGGGGGGCGAACATGGGAATAAAATACAAGAGACAAAAGAGTATATTTGGAAGAAGGGGTCAGGGAGTACCTTGCCTCTAGTGGACAAGGGCCCTGAGCTTTACACAGCCCTCCATATTTATTAGGCAAAAGAGCGAAATAGCGGGGTGGTGGGGGTGTGATTATCGGGTAAGTGTCAGTCGGCCGTTTGAACTACACACCCAGGGCAGTGGGGCCAGCACAAGCTGGGGCCAAAACAAGCTGCTTGGAGAACAGCAGGCTTTGAACTACATCCTTTAAATAGGCGCTCATTTTCTCCGTAGGTAACTTCAAGGAGCCATCAGGGAGTGATGTCCCTCAGCAAACCTTTTGGTGGCAGGACAGTGTGAGTTTGCCCACATCCTGCATTCATGATAAACAGTTTGCTGTTTGATCATATAGCCTCCAGCGAAATGCTGAGTTGGTTACGTCCCACGGGCCTTCAGCTCCCTGCATATCCCCCTTTTTGTTTATGTGTTAATGGAAAGAATGAAAGTCCAGGCTGGGCAGCGCTTATTATCCAATTGGTGGTCCATCAAATTTTA
The DNA here is from genome assembly GCF_047675955.1 of Chlorocebus sabaeus. Lineage (NCBI taxonomy): Eukaryota > Metazoa > Chordata > Mammalia > Primates > Cercopithecidae > Chlorocebus > Chlorocebus sabaeus. The sequence goes on along the minus strand of NC_132933.1, from coordinate 99,871,084 downwards.
CAGAAAATGTAGCATTAGAGCTGTGTCGTGACTCTTATCAGCCCTCTCTCCGTCTTTGCACTCAGGCTCAGCTGGCTCATGGCTCGTACCAGAGGGACCAGGCCCATGGTTGGCCATCCTGGGTTCCTCCAGTCTCCCGTTCCATGGTTGCATGCACAGTTTGTCCATCTCCTGTAAACACACAAGCATACCATCTTCCCCAGATCAGTAAATCCACCAGACCTTTCCATTGTCCTTCTTTTGGGGATTTCCATAACACTTTCAGATAAACTTTCCTCTTCCTCTAACACTTGCCAGTGTCTTTTTGCTGGAGTCTTACCATTCGTACCAGGAGTCAATAAATTTACAGTAAATAAGGCTAAATGTAGTTTTGATTGAGGCGGTAGTTGGCCTCATATGCCCCCTTTTGTCTTTTCAACATGCGTTGTAATGTTTGATGTGCCTGCTCTATGCCTTGTCCTCTAGGATTATAAGGAATTCCTGTTTTATGGGTTATAGCCCAAAGCTGTAAGAAATTTTGAAAAGCATGACTAGTATAAGCGAGTCCACTGTTAGTTTTTAATTGTTTAGGAATTCCCATATAAGCAAATAATGACAGACAATGTTGCTGTACATGACCAGCCGTCTCACCTATTTGGCATGTAGCATGCAGCATATGAGAATAAGTGTCTATAGTCACATGAACATAGGTAAGCTTACCAAAGGTTGCTATGTGTGTAACATCCATTTGCCAAATTTCATCATTGCCAAACCTCGTGGGTTACAGCCTTCTACAGGTGTGGCTCCAGGGAGGTGCTGGCAAATAGGACAGGCTTGTATTATAGCCCTAGCTTGACTGCGAGATAAATGGAACATGCGAGTAAGGGCGGAAGTATTTTGGTGCAGAAGTGCATGAAACGCTTGAGCTTGCTGAAACACAGAACCAATTAGTTTGTCTGCTTTCTCGTTACTTAGAGATAGTGGCCCAGGAAGTTGTATGTGAGAGTGAATATGAGAAATATGAAAAGGAGCTGTACGAGAACAAATAACTTATTGAAGTCTTAAAAATAAATTAAGCAGTTCAGGGTCTAGTGTACTTCTAATTGTAGCAGTTTTTATGCAACTGGCTACATTTATAACCTAAGCTGAATCACAGACAAGGATCTGAAGCTGTGAGCTGTAAAACCTGAATGACTGCAATTAGCTTTGAGCGTTGAGCAGAAACCCCAGAGGTCATTATTGTTTTTGGACCTTTTTGGAACAACAAATACTGGTGAATTTTAGGGACTTTTCTATATGTTCTGCATTTAATTGCTCTTTTACCAACAGATGAAGTTGATCTAGCGTCTTATGTGTTAGGGGCCATTGATCCACCCACACAGGTTTGTCACTAAGCCATGCTAATGGTAAGGCAGTGGGCAGAGGAGAAATATCATGATCCCCGTCAGAAATCCTGACATTCTAGCCCTTTTTTATTTGTTTTTCCAGTTACTGATATTGGGTTAGGATTTCATTGTAGAAATTTTCTTAAACCTTTTTCCTTTTGATATCCCATGTCTTTCAACATTTTAAATCCTGGGTTATTAAAGTTTTCATTTGTAAGTCTCATATCCCATGCTGTAAGTCAGTCTCGACCCCATAAATTGATAGCTATATTTGCAACATAAGGCGGAAAAGTATATGACTGTCCATCTGGATCAAAACAAGATAAAATCTCAGTGCTTTGTTGAACACTTTGAGCTGTTCCTATACCCACTAGGGACATAGAAGTTAATTGTAAGGGCCAGGATGGGGGCCAATTGTCTTTAAATATTACTGATACATCAGCTCCCGTATTCATAAGCCTATAAAATTTCTTTTCTTTAATTTGTACTACACAGATGGGTCTATTAGAGGCTATGGGTTAGGATAGACAGATTTCCTATATAGTTGTGCTCCCAAATCCTTTATTTCCTCGTTTCTCCTTTTGTGGAGAAGGGTGTAATTTGCAGGGAATAAGCAATAATTAGCAATATATTCTCCTGGTTCAAAACCCCAAAGATTTTGTGACATTAAAACTACTTGAATTTCTCCTTCATAATCGGAGTCCATCACTTCTGGGACTACAGTGATGCCTTGCAAGTTAAGATGGCTTTTGCCTAAAATTAGTCCCATGTATCCTGTTGGTAAAGGTCCCCAAATACCAGTGGGAACTTTGATAGGTTTGTCTCCACCAACTAATGTGATTTTTCCTCTGGTGGGTAGATTTAATTCTACGCTTCCTGGTGTTTCTGGGGTGAGGGAATCAGTGTGCCTCCGGGAACCCATTCCTGAAACGGGGTTGAGATCTGTACTGGGAATGCCCTCATTGTTTGTGGGGCCTGGGTTCAGGGCCCGGGTTCAGGCCCCTGTCTCATTTCCTGGCAGGGGGGTGCCATTTTGATGAAATTTTGAGCAGCACTGATTAGTCCAGTGATTTCCTTTGTTACAGCGAGGACAAAGTCCTCCAGTGGGGTTTTTTCCAGTGGGGTTGGGGGGTGGGGGGGAACAGCATTGTAAGGTCCTTTCTGTCCTGAGATCTGGCAACATTCCTTTTTAAAATGTCCAGTCTTTCCACAATTATAACATTTTCCCATTTTAGGGTTTCACCCTTGGCTTCTTTTAGATTTGTCAACTGCTAAATTAGCCATTGCTTGCGCTAACATTGCAGACCGATGAAGCTCATTTCCTACATCCTGACAAGCTCTGAGAAAATTTCCCAAGTTTTTTGTACACCTCCCCGGTGCCAGTGCATGTTTGCGTTCTCAAAAGCTAGAGTTAAGGTTAGCCACGGTATGAGGAATCTGATGCTTCACTGCCTCTTGTAATCTTGCAAGAAATTGCGCATAGGGTTCCTGTGATCCTTGCATGATATGTAAAAAGGATTGTACTGGGACTCCCTCTTCAGGAATTGTGGCCCAGGCTTATTTAGCAGCCTGTGCACACTGCTGATAAGCAGTTGATGTTCCAGGTCTGAGCAAGGGCCATTACCTAACAGCATATCCTCTGTAATGTCTCCGTGTCCAGCAACACGGTTCTGTCTAGCCTGGTTTGCACACACTTTTTGTCGATTTAAATTCCATGTCAGATATGCACTCACAGACACGCAAGTTCGCGCCAAGTGTTTTACATCAAAGGGCAAAAGATGCATAGCACCAAACACAGCTTCTAGCAATCCTAAGGTGAATGGGCTTTGTACGCCATTATTTACCACCCTCACTTTTAATTCCTTTAACAACTTAAACTCTAGTGGAGTGTGTTCATGAATAACCTGCTGTGGATTATTTGGATCAGGCCTTACAGAAATAGGAAAAGGGCAAGGTCCTAAGGGCACTCCAGCTATGGCAGAAGACGGTAAAATTCTTTGTATTGGGCTATTTCTGCTACCAAAGGAGGCAGTACAGATGTTTCTGCAATTGGAGGAGGTGGTATAGGCCAATTTTTATCCTCCCTCTCCTGTTTTTCATTTTCAATTTGAGCTGTAGGTGGGACAACAGATTCTTTCAGATTTTTAGACTTAGCCTGCTGTCCAGCAAAATAACAAGGAGATAATGGCAGAAGTACAGTACGAATTAAACTCCAAGGGGAGAAAACAGAAGAATCAACTTTAAGACCTTTTGGATGAGCCTGTTTTAATCCTTCTCCTGTCCTATCCCAATTTTCCACATCAAGAGTGCCTGCCTGTGGAAACCATGGGTTATGTGTAATAACCTTTTGTGGCTTCTGCAGGAGGTTAGTGTCTGCGAATTAACCTGAGCTCTAGACTGTCTCAACAGAACTTTAAGCAACTGCACATAATGTTTTTCTTTAATAGACAAATTCTTCCCCTTGTTACCCTGATTCAGAAAACTTTCCCTTCCCAGTACTTCTTTAAAGCACTGCTCCCAGTACCTCTTTATGGCACTGACCTTATATCCACTGCCGATAGACTCGTCCCGGGGTCCCCGTTTGCCTTGTCAAATTCAGTTCCTCTGCTCCAGCAGACCTTCTTCGTTCACGTCCTCGAAGTCCCTGTTCTGGGGTGCCACTATGCCGCTGACCTATTGGACTGAACAAAGCGGGGCAAACGCGGGAATAAAAGACAAGAGACAAAAGAGTATATTTGGAAGAAGGGGTCGGGGGTACCTTGCCTCTGGTGGACAAGGGCTCTGATCTTTACACAGCCCTCCGTATTTATTAGGCAAAAGAGATAGAAATGGGGATGGGAGGGTGATTTTCAGGTAATTGTCAGTTGGCTGTTTGGTTCACAGCAGGCTTGCGAGACTGCATCCTTTGAACAATAGGCGCTAATTTTCTCAGTAGATAACTTCAAGGAGCCTGGCATTACCAGGGAGTAATGTCCGTCAGCAAACCTTTTGGTGGCGGGGCAATGTGAGTTTGCCCACATCCTGCATTCATGATAAACTGTTTGTTTTCTGATCATATAGCCTCCAGCGGAATGCCAAGTTGGTCACGTCCCACGGGCCTTCGGCTCCCTGCAATTTATACCTTAAATGTCTATATCACTAAGATGCCAATGTTTTAATGAAAAAGAAAATAGAGTATAAAATTCAATATCACTTATTTGTCTCAACTACAAGTACAGTGAATATTAAACAACGACAATACAGTAACGAAAACAGAACTTGTAGATTTGCCCAAATTAACTCTGTTTTTCCAAATTTGAGGTGTATGGCAAGTTGAATGTTTGTTCTTTCAGCAATTGTTAGTTACATTATCAGCTTAACATTTTCAAACACTGCGGGAGGCATTTCTCTGTTCACATAGACTTAAGTACATATATACTGAGCTGTAAATAGTTTGCCTTCCATGTTTGGTCTCTAAGCACTAAATAGGTAGACTTCAAATCAGTCTGTGTTACCCAGTGACCCTCTCTTCAGAGGCATCAGTAATGCATTTGGCAAATGTCTCGAAACATGAATTGTAAATTGACATAGGTACAACCTTGATAGTAAGAGTCCCAAATACGTATTTTTTAAAATGTTAACCTTAGGGGGAAAAATTATAATGATCATCAGCTCTATTTCCTGAAAATTCATCTCTGCAAGTCACAGCTCCACATTTACATACAGTTCTGACCCTCTTTTTTGGCTGGGCTATGGTCAATAGAATCTGAAGATATATCTCCAGAACCTTTGATAATCAAAAGTCAGCTCTTCTCCAGCATTTTTGGTTCTCGTGGAAAACAGTGCTATTCAGGGAAGACGAATATTGTTGTAGGAGTTATTAAGAAATTATTTTAGGCAGATAGAGAGTAAAAGGGGTCCTTGGGAAGTTTTCGTTTTTTAAAGCATCTCCGGAAAAGTTTCTTGTAAAGCCCCGGCTCTTAGAGCCAGGCTGTAAACCCAACTCCTCCCAAAGTTGGTTCAGCCTATGCCCAGTGATTGGCAAGGACAGCTTGTGAGCTGGAAACAAAATGAAGTTGTTTGGGTCGGATCTCTTTCACTGTCTCACTCACAATTTTGCAATGACAGTTTCAAAAGCTACTATATCACTCCTTTGAAAATACTTTGTACACTGGCGGTTAAGTCATAACCTAATTAAGGCTCATTGGTTTCACCTCTGAGGTTACTCTTTGTAAAGTTCAAAAGCCAAACATCTTAACTGCTTGGCGTCGCTGAAGTCAAGTAAGTAACAAGGGATTTAAAAAGATTTTCTTAAAGAGCGCTCAGCTTAATTAAAAGTGAATATTCAAGTTTTAGGTATATTTAAAAGGCCTTTATGTTTTTCTTTTCTTGGATCTTGTTTTCTGGAAGAAGGTTCTTCTCAGTCGGCTGAATTATTTTTCTCCTTTTTTTTTTTTTTTTTTTTGTCTTGCCATTCTTAATGCATGCATTAAAGGCCCTGAGATAACTTCTGGTAGCATGGGACTCCTTGGGAAAAACAGAGGAGGTGCCACAGACCCCGTTTTAGGGAAAACCCTGTTTTCCTCATGAAACCCCAGGAATTAAAAGCAAATAGATCCCTCTCAAAATCAAAAGCTCTGTTCTGTTTTGCATTGTGTTATCTGATGGTTTTGAGTTTTGCGGTATCGGAAATTACTCCGCATTGTAAGAGAGCTTTGGTGTATAATAACTAGGTAAAAAATACACTGTAAGGGATGGCTAATAATAGTTATAAATCAGAAAAGCATGCTCTTGGCCACCTAAAAAATAAGGAGACATCCCCACCCCCCACTGGGAGATGAGACTCCCATCAGGGATGGGCTAATTACAAAATAAGCCAGTTGGCTTTGGGTTGCCTTGCAATGAAATGCATGGTAGAAGCACTACACTGTCTTCTCCCATAGTATCTATATGGTCTTTTCATAAATTAAGCATTGAAATAAAAGCATAGCAAGGAGGTCTTAAAACACTACTCTGCCTTTTAGTAAAAGGGTTATAAAAAGTTTGTAGAAATTTCACTTCATGGTCAAGTTGGTTAGGATTAGATAGAATGATCTATAAGGTTTTATTTAAACCAATTAGGGTTAACATTAACAAACTAATACAAGGGTAAAACTGGGCTTTAAACAGGATTTCCGTGTCATAGTAAAGGCTAATAAAATGTTTTTGCCTTTCAAGTCATCATTTTGGCAAAATAATTTATGGCAGTCTGGGAATTGTCCTTGCTAATGCCTGGCTTTTTGGATGGTTCATAGGGCCTCTGAAACATTTTTAAAAAGAGGTAAACAGGATTATTTGGCATGTTTAGTCACATGAGATTGCCAAAATGATGTCCAATCTTCTTTAAGTTATATTTTGGTGAATAATACTAATATATGTTCAAAAATTGTACGGGATTTCTAAAATTCTAATGTCTTAAGTATATGCTATCAATCATAATTAAAGGTAAAGTTATTGTAAACCATGGATATACACAAATTTCTTTTGTCAGTCATGTTTTTAATTGTAATTACCCCGGAAATGTTGCCATTCGCAGACAATTGTCTTGTTTTGTTCCTTCTTAAAAGACAGTTTATAATGAGGCTATATTAAGAACTTTAACAGGTTTTCTCAAATGCAGGTTTTTAATAGCTTTACAGATTGTAACATTGGAATAGAGAAAGAACATAGGAAACTTTTAAAGAACTGACATGGTCACAAATATCAAGCAAAACAAGAGTTAACTAAATGAGCTGCACTCAGAAAGTTAAAGCAAGCCTTTTATCTTTTGCTTGGAATACTGCTGATCCTTGTTTTGTTTTTCAGAGTCAAGGAGAAACTTATTTTAAACTATTCATGGCCTTTAATAATTGAGTAAGGTATACTCCTATGAACAAAATTTAGAGCATGTTTATTTCTCTGCCTGGTTCCTCTGGAATTTGGAAACTATCTGTGAGTACTCTTAACTTATGGCAATATAGTTGTTTGCATCGGTGCAATAAGAATCCATTTTTCTTTATCAGCGGGACACAATTGGAAAAACTGGTTATTTTACCACGGCTTTAACTGAAAGGGTGTGTTTCTCTTTAAGGAATCAAGCTTGACATGCAGAGCCAATAAAAACCCCTTGGGGAGAACTGGCCTCATACCTTGTCTACACAGTCCCTGCACAGGGTTCCTAACCTGTGGTCAGTAAAGAATGTCACTTTCTAACAGGTCTGGAAGCTCCGAGTTTATCTTGGGACCTCAAGAGGAGAGGATCACCCAGTCCACAGGTATTTGAGGATACAAACCCATTGCTAGGCTCGGTTTTAAAAGTCTTATCTGAAATTCCTTGTGAAACAGTTTCATCAAAGCCAATCCAAAAGGCCTATGTAGAAATAACCATTCTTGCTGCACTTTATGCAAATAATCAGGCCAAATATAAGACTACAGTTTATTCACAATTTGTTTTTACCAAAAATGAGGACTAGAGAGAAAAATGGTGCTCCAAAGCTTATCATACATTTGTCATTAAGTCCTAGTCTCATTAATTGTTTTCAGGCTTTTCGTCTACATTTTAGACTAACCCTGCTTATTCCTGTGAATCAAGTAGTGATCTCCTGCAGCTTGGAAGAAAAAATAAGGGATGGGTAATGTAAAAATCTGGATCAATATACTGGTTCTGGGCAATTATCCTGCAAATTCTGCCAGGTAATAAAAGTGGGTAGGGTGCCCCTAACCCGGAGGTTTCTTTGTTTAGGAAAATAAAAGCAAGAAACTTCATAGACCTCCCCAAAGGGGAATTCTATATCTTGACAAGTAAAATTTTAGATGGAAATTATCTACCACACCACACTTATGGAAATTGCTATACTCACTCTATTATTTGCAAAAGGGTTATACACAGTAGCACCTTCTAACTGAAATATTAAACAGAGAGTTTCCATCGCTGTCGTATTTTGCTTAATTATTATCCTTATAGCAGAGATAATAGTTACTAACAAAAAGGAAGCATGAAAGTTTTACTATCAGAGTCTGGTAGGACTTTTTATTGGGTTTAGTGACGCAGTTTTAAATGAAACATGCTGCTTTTGGATTTATACCTCTAGTAAAGGAAAATTTACAGGTACTTAAAAATCAAATCAAAATTATTGACAGGCTCAGGGAAAATGCCGGCTTCAGCCTCGAGTGGCTACAAACCCTTTTTAAGAAATTCCAGTCTTCTTTATGGAATTGGTTAACCCCTTTATTAAGCCCTCTCTTGCTTATATGTCTTGTATTGATATTTGGACCCTGTATACACAATACTATAACTCGAATTGTTTCTTCTCGCCTAGAAGCAATCAAACTCCAAATGGTGCTGTAAACTGAACCACACATAGACAGGCCATTCTTCCGAGGACCCTTAGATCGATCCCAGGAGGAGCCCTAGCTGCCATTCCCCATTTGACGCCCCTTTTCAGCAGGAAGTAGCCAGAAGGAGTCGCTGCCCAAAATCCCCTAACAGCAGTTAGTGTGGTATCTCCACAGGGAGTAATGTTGTAGGAGTTATTAAGAAATTATTTTAGGCAGATAGAGAGGAAAAGGGGTCCTTGGGAAGTTTTTGTTTTTTAAAGCATCTCTGGAAAAGTTTCTTATAAAGCCCTGGCTCTTAGAGCCAGGCTGGCAACCTTTGATATGCAAATGTAAGCCATTAGAAACTGGGTCCACCCAGGCCTGGCGTGGTGGCTCACGCCTGTAATCCCAACACTTTGGGAGGCCTAGGCAGATGGATCACCTGAGGTCAGGAGTTCGAGACCAGCCTGGCCAACATGGTGAAACCCTGCCTCTATTAAAAATACAAAAAATTAGCCGAGTGTGCTGCTGCATGTCTGTAATCCCAGCTACTCGGGAGGCTGAGGCAGGAGAATCACTTGAACCCAGGAGGCGGAGGTTGCAGTGAGCTAAGATCATGCCACTGCACTCCAGCCTGGGCAACAGAGCAAGACTGTCAAAAAAAAAAAAAAAAAAAAAAACTAGCCAGGCGTGGTAGCACATCTATAGTCCCAGCTACTTGGGAGGCTGAGATGGGAGGATCACCCTCAACTGGGGATCGCACCACTGCACTCCAGCCTGGGTGACAGACTGAGACCCTGTCAAATAAATAATGTATGTATGTATATATGTATGTGTGTATGTTAACCTCTTCCTAAAACATTCTCACACAACATCCAGAATAACGTTTGACCAAATATCTGGGCACCAATGGCACATTCGAGTTGACACATAAAATTAACCCTCACAGTACCATACTGTACAACTTTTGGAGTAAAGCTGGAATGTCATCGCATTTCTAAGACTAACTCAGTGTCCACAAATGATGCTTAAGTCATGAGGATCATCTCAGATTTAGATTTGGATGCCTGACAAGCCCTCACTCTTCAGCCTAAATGTCTGATTTGCATGGAAAATTATCAAGAGACGCAACAATGCCAAGCAGACTATTCCAGGTCAAAATAGTCAAATTAATAATTCATAAATTATTGTATGTTTTGAAGGTATCACAAAGTTAAAGAAAAGTTGCAAGAGCAGTACAGATAACTTTTTTCCGGAACCATTTGAGAGTAGGTTGCAGACCTGGTGCCCCATCATTTCTGAATATTGTAGTGTGCATTTTCTACAAACGACATTTTCCAGCATAACCACAATGCACCCATCAATGTCATGAAATTAATGTTGGTACATTACTACCACCTAGTCCTCAGACCCTATTCAAATTACACCAGTTATAATAATTTCTCATAATTTTTTTTTTTTTTTTTTTTTGAGACGGAGTCTCGCTCTGTCACCCAGGCTGGAGTGCAGTGGCCGGATCTCAGCTCACTGCAAGCTCCGCCTCCCGGGTTCCCGTCATTCTCCTGCCTCAGCCTCCCGAGTAGCTGGGACTACAGGCGCCCGCCACCTCGCCCAGCTAGTTTTTTGTATTTTTTAGTAGAGACGGGGTTTCACCGTGTTAGCCAGGATGGTCTCGATCTCCTGACCTTGTGATCCGCCCGCCTCGGCCTCCCAAAGTGCTGGGATTACAGGCTTGAGCCACCGCGCCCGGCAATTTCTCATAATTTATAGCAAAATGATCCAAACTAGGAGCATGCATTGCAATTTTATGAATGTTTTAAAACAATTAAGTCTGTGTAGTGAGTGAAGCCACAGTGATAGGAAGATGTAAAGGCTTTGCATCTAGAATTTGCTCTGAAAACCCTGAGATTCAAGTAATACATTATTTCATTTACTGTTTTACACAGAGAAGCCCTCATTTGTAAGAGTTTGCCTTTCTATCTGATTTCCACAGGAAATGATACTATCAATATCATACTCAGAATCTAATTACATACAAGGCACTAACCTCTCACCTGTTTTCAGTTTTGTGTAAAGACAAGGGATCAAAACATCCCTCTCTGTTATTTCATACTTAAGTGTGGGAGCTGATCCAAAGGAAGAACAGTTTCAAAAGTTTGTGAGCAAAAAAATTTAAAAGGTGAAAATTTTTTCCTTGAATGATTCTCACCTGGCAGATCTATGGAAAGATTAGCTGACTTTTTGGATCCCTGAATATAGTTGATAGAAATTTGGAAGGACCATGTCAAAATTAACTAATGTGAACTGACAAAGATTTGGGGTTCAAAGCAAAAATTAAACTTTGGAAAAGTAGGCAAGTACTTAATCAGAAACAAAAAAAAAGGAAAGGTTAGGTGAAAATGGTTTCCAGGTGCTGTTGCTGTTATAGTTTGAATCATAAAGAAAAGTTATTAAAAGTCTGCTGTAACAAACCATCATAGACTGGGTGACTTATAAAGAACAAAAATGTATTTCTCACAGTTCCAGAGGCTGGGAAGTCTAAGATTAAGGCATCAGCAGATTCAGTGTCTGGTGAGGGCCCACTTCCTGGTTCACAGATGGCACCTTCTCACTGTCTCCCCATGTGGTGGAAGGGGCAAGGGGTCTGTCTCTCTTGGTACTCTTTTATTAAGGGCACTAATCCCATCCATGGGGCTCCACCTTCATGACCTATTCACCTCCCAAAGGCCCTACCTGCAGATACCATCGTATGGGGGATTTGATTTCAACCTGTGAATTTGGGGGAAGAGGGACAAACATTCGTTTTGTAGCAAAAGGAGTAGAGTAACATCTGCAAATAACTGGAGGAAAGAATTGTTCTTTTAAAACTATTAAATTGTTCAACGGGACTTAAATGATTTCAGGAATGAAATGGAAATTCTGGTAATGGGTGGAAACATAGGTAAATTCTCCTTTCCCACTTACCACCACCTGTCTGAACAGCAATCATTTCTCATTAAGAGTCAAGAATTTGAAGAGATCATGAATAAAAAGTCTTAATCAGAAATTGTGTATAGCTGCTTCCAGCATAAAACCTTATATAAAATGCATATTCACAGAAGGTGCTCAAGTATGTCATGAAAAATATGAAGTTTATTTAAATATTTATACAAATTAAAGATTTACTGTATTCTCTAACAGTGCATATTTTCTTTTTTATAATAACTATATGAAATAAATACAAAGTAACACATTTTTACCAAGCCCCCTTCCCATCCTTCTCATCACCCTCAAACTCCCTCCAAATAGAGTCAGAGAAACAGCCAGAGGGATGTCTCCACTGAGACACAGGGAGGACTTGCACCCAGGCAGTTCAGCAGTTCCTGGGCGGGTGGCCCTCCCCATCTGAGTACCCCTCAATGTGCCTGCTCCTCCTGGGATCCTTTCTGCTCCCTTGGGCCTCTGCTTTTGGTCTGCAATGGTTGGTTATGTAGAGGGATCGGTATTGGGGTTGTCCCAAGCCAGGCTACAGGTTGAGCAGGTAGCCACATAGGCCACATAGCAGGACAGGCCCAGCTGGGGACTCTGATGTCTGCAGTTAGGGGTGGCAGGAAGTAATGGATGCACAGGCGCTGACTCGGCCTGATCTTAAGCCTTAGTCTAGGGGAAAGGTCTGGCTGTTTGCCTGCCTTCCTACCTGGAGCTGATCCCAGGACCAAACAGGATGCCATCGTGCAAGGGCAGGGAGATGAAGGGAGGCCCTCAGAAGAGAATGAGGCCTGAATGCCAGGTAAAGGGCAGGAAGGGGCTCAATCCCAGCAGCACCTCCTGGTGGTAGTTGGGGAAATAAAATAGCCAGAGAGGAGACTGTCCCTGAAGGCATCTCCAGAGGCTGAGTCCCTCCGCAGCCAACCTGATCTAAACCCCTCTGAACTAGGTCCCCTTCTCCACTTAACCTGCCTCCTCAAGAAAGATAGGATGGGGCTGGGCACAGTGTGGCTCACGGCTGTAATCCTAGCACTTTAGGAGGCCGAGGTAGGTGGATCACCTGAGGTCAGGAGTTTGAGACCAGTCTGGCCAACATGGTGAAACCCCGTCTCTACTAAAAATACAAAAATTAGCTGGGCGTGATGGTGTGCACCTATAATCCCAGCTACTCGGGAGGCTGAGAGAAAAGAATCACTTGAACCCGGGAGGCAGAGGTTGCAGTGAGCCAGGATCGAGCCATTGCACTCCAACCCGGGTGACAAGAGTGAAACTTCATCTCAAAAAAAAAGCCAAACACACAAACAAACAAAAAACCACCCTGGGCGACATGGCGAAGCCCTGTCTCTGCAAAAAATACAAAAATTAGCCAGGTATGGTGGTGCACGCCTATAGTCCCAACTACTTGGGAAGCTGTGGCAGGAGGATCACTTGAGCCTGGGAGGCGGAGGTTGTAGTGAGCTAAGATCGCACTATTGCACTCTAACTAGGTGACAGAGTAAGACTCTATCTCAAAAAAAAAAAAAAAAAAAGAAAAGAAAAGAAAAGAAAAGAAAAAAACCAAGATGTAAATAACTCCCGTAATCCCAGCACTTTGGGAGGCCAACGCAGGAGGATCACTTGAGCCCAGGAGTTCAACATTAGCCTGGGCAACACAGTGAGACCTTGTGTCTACAAAAAAATTTTTTTAATTAGCCGGGTGTGGTGTTACGAGCCCATAGTCCCAGCTACTTGGGAGGCTGAGGTGGGATCACTTCAGCCTGGGAGGTCAAGGCTGCAGTGAGCCGTGATCACGCCACTGCACTCCAGCCTGGGTGACAGAGTGAGACTGTCTCAAAAAAAAAAAAAAAAAAAAGATGTAAATAAATGGAGTGAGACACCATATTCACATGCATAAGCTGCTGAACTCAATATTACAAGAATGCCAGTTCTCCCCAAGTTGATCTACAGATTCAATGTGATTCCAGTTAAACCTTTATGGGTGGATAGGTTTGTTTTGTTTGTTTCTTTTGGTGGAACTTGACTGATTCTAAAATGTATATATTAATAGAAATGAAAAAGGTTAAGAATAGCCATGACTCCTGAAGAAGAACTATGATGGAGGACTTGATCCCTCAGACGTTAAGGGTTTTTTAAAAAAACAAAGCTGTAGTAACTAAGAGTGTAGTACTGGCAGCCGGGCACGGTGGCTCATGCCTGTAATCCCAGCACTTTAGGAGGCCAAGGCAGGAGGATCACCTGAGGTCAGGAGTTCAAGACCAGCCTGGCAAACATGGCGAAACCCCGTCTCTACTAAAAATACAAAATTAGCTGGGCGTGGTGGCACACGCCTGTAATCCCAGCTACTCGGGAGGCTGAGGCAGTAGAATCACTTGAACCTGGGAGGCGGAGATTGCAGTGAGCCGCGAACGCGCCATTGCACTCCAGCCTGGGCAACAAGAGTAAAACTCCATCTCAGGGAAAAAAAAAAAAAAAAAAGTGTAGTATTGGCACAAGGATAGAAAAACGAATCTGGCCGGGCGCAGTGGCTCATGCCTGTAATCCCAGCACTTTGGGAGGCCGAGGCAGGTGGATTACCTGAGGTCAGGAACTCAAGACCAGCCTGGCCAACATGGTGAAACTCCGATTCTACTAAAACTACAAAAATTAGCCAGGTGTGATGGCAGGTGCCTGTAATCCCAGCTACTTGGGAGGCTGAGGCAGGAGAATTGCTTGAACCCAGGAAGCAGAGGTTGCAGTGAGCTGAGATTGTGCCACTGCACTCCAGCCTGGGTGACAGAGCAAGACTCCGTCACAAAAAAGAAAAAAGAAAAGAAGGATGAATCCGTGCATATTCGCATACTTGATTTATCAAAAATGTGTCTCTGTAGAGCCACGGGAGCAGGGCAGTCTTTTCAACAAATGGTGCTGGGACAATTGGGTGCCCAGTTAAAAAAACTAAAAATAAATTGGGTATTTACTTCACATTATGCATTTTTAAAAAATCAAATAATTCCCAGGTAGATTATAGACCTAAGTGTGAAAAGCAAAGAAAGTAACAAAGAAGTATATTCTTGACATTAGAATAGTAAAAGATTTCTTTTTTAAAAAATAGAGATGGGGGGTCTTGCTACATTGCCCAGGCTGGTCTCAAACTCTTGACCTCAATCCTCCCACCTTGGCTTCCCAAAGTCCTGGGATTACAGGCATGAGCCACCACGCTGGGCCTGGGATGGTAAAAGACTTATTAAACAAAACACCAAAAGTACAAAGCATGAAAGGGAAGGACTGGTAAAATTGACTCCATCAAAAATAATAACTTCTTCACCCAGAGACACCATAAACAGTACAAAGGAAAACCACAAAATGGGAAAATATGTTTGCCTCACTTAAAATCAGATTCCATATCCAGATTGTAAGATGTTCTACAATTCAACAAGAGAAAGATAGATAATCAATAGAAAAATATGCAAAAGAGTCAAACAGTTTTACAAGAGAGTACTTGAATGACCAGTAAAAAATATGAAAAGGTAGGCCTGGTGTGCTAGCTCATGCCTGCAATCCCAGCAACTTGGGAAGCCCAAGTGGGAGGATCAGTTGAGACCAGGAGTTGAAGACCAGCCTGGGCAACATAGTGAGACCATCTCTACAAAAAAATTTTTTTAATATCCAGGCGTGATGGTGGCATGCCTGTAGTCCCAGCTGCTTAGGAGCCTGAGGCAGGAGGACTACTTGAGCCCAGCCCTGTAGTTCGAGGCTGCAGTGAGCTATGATCGTGGCACTGCACTCTAGCCTGGGCAACAGAGCAAGACCCTGTCTCTAAAACAAAAAAAATATTAAAGGTGCTCAACTTCATTAATTATCAGGAAAATGCCTATTTTAACCCACATGAGATACCATTTTGCAATCCTCAGCTTGGCAAAAATTTAAAATTGACTGTTCCAAGGGTTGGGAAGTATGTGGAATAATAGGACCTTTCATACTCTGCTGGCTGGGAGTATACATTAGTAAAACTACTTCAGGAAAGTTTAACACTAGCTAGAAAAGTTAAAGATGTGTATACCTTTTGTCCCAATAAGTCATACACCCTACAGAAATGTACGCTTAGGGCCGGGCGCAGTGGCTCACGCCTGTAATCCCAGCACTTTGGGAGGCCGAGGCAGGTGAATCACCTGAGGTCAGGAGTTTGAGACCAGCCTGGTCAACATGGTGAAACCCCATCTCTACTAAAAATACAAAAATTAGCTGGGTGTGGTGGTGCACACCTGTAGTCCCAGCTACTCGGGAGGCTGAGGCAGGAGAATCGCTTGAACCTGGGAGACGGAGGTTGCAGTGAGCCGAGATCATACCACTGCGCTCCAACCTGGGCGACAGAGCAAGACTCTGTCTCAAAAAAAAAAAAGTCTGCTTATGTGTACCAGGAAATATGTACAAAAATGTTCTTGCAGCATTGTTTATACAGTTAAAAATCAGAATGTTCCAAATGCCTTTCAAAAGTAGAATTGATAGATTATGGCAGATTCATACAATGAAATACTGTTGCCGAACACCAGGGGTTCAGCCTAGGTCTGGTTGCTTGCCGCACAGAAAGCCAATCACTGAGATGAATATTGCCAGGGAAGAACAGCTTTAATGCCAGTAATGTCAGCCAGGAGATGGGAGACCAGTCTCAAATCCATCTCTCCAACTGACTAAAGTTAGGGGTTTTTACAGTAGGGAAGGAATGTAAAACAAGAATTAGGGAGAGGTAAGGAAGAGGAGTTGGTCAACAGGCAGCAGGTGGTTGGATGAGGGGTCTGGTGTCTCACCGTAACCATATGCAGGAAAACAGAAATTTGGGAGGTATAAAGAAGAGGAGTTTGTCAACAGGCAGCAGGTGTGTCTCATTGTCTGGATGTGGTGATATGGGAGGTTTCAGATCCTCGATTCTTTCTGGGAGGCCTGATGATTGGTTTCCTGAGAAAGGAACTCAGATAAAAACAAATATAAGTTTCTCAGTTTTCGGTTTAGTGTGAAAACTGGGTTGATTTCAATAGTATACAGGCAAGAAGATAAAGCACAGCTATATGTTAAAACATGGATCAATCTTAAAAGCATAATGTTGAATGAAAGAAACCAAACACAAAAGAATACATACTGTTATGACTCTATGATGTTAATAAAAACAGGCAAAACTAAACTACACAAATAGGAAGTCATGCTTAAGTGGTAAAATGTTAAAGAAAAGTAAGGAAGTGGTGACCATAAAAGTCAATGTTTGGATCCTGAATCAAACAATCTAACTATTAAAAGATACATTTTGGTCGGGTGTGGTGGCTCACACCTGTAATCCCAGCACTTTGGGAAGCAAAGATGGAAGGATCACTTGAGGCTGGAAGTTGGAGACCAGACTGGACAACATAGCAAGAATCTATTTCTTACAAAAAAATTCAAATTAGGTGCACTTGGTTTCACAAGTCACCCACTTGGCCCTCTTCCAAGTTGTACTTTCCTTTTTTTCTTTCCTTTCCTTTCCTTACTGTTCTAAAGATTTTAAATAAACTTTCACTCCTGCTCTGAAAAAAATAAAAATTAACCAGGTATGGCGGTGTATGCCTGTAGGCCCAGCTACTCAGGAGGCTGAAGCTGAAGGATCAGTGGAGCCCAGAAGTTTGAGGTTACAGTGAGCTATGATTGTGCTGCACTCCAGCCTGGGTGACAGAACAAGACCCTGCATTTAAAAAAAAGTTTTATTTGTAAATAATTTTTCAAAATATGTTTTCAGTTAAATTGGGAACATTTGAATATAGTGATGTTCATTTGACTATGATGACAGTAAGGAAGGATTGTGAATTGTGTTAGGTGTACTAATGATTTTGTAATTACATAAGGAAATGTCTTCGTATCATGTTTCACAATTTTAAAAGGCAAATAAAACAGGAAACAATTTTTGCATGAATGCCCTCTAATTGTAACAGGAATGATCTTTCAGGTAAATAATGTCCTTGCATCTGTGAAACTTCTATCTATAGACACTAAGAAACAACAGATTCCTGTTTGGAGCAATAATCAGTTATTATGTCACTTGGTTTAAACTGACTCAGCTTAATGTTTAATAAGTAAATTGTTAAATGTTTGAGAAGGAAACAGATCTACTTGTACACGTCTTTCTGGTCTGTTCTAATGTATTCTTTGCTTTAGCTCGGATCAAAATGTTTGAAGAAAAAAAACCTTTTTTTTTTTTCAGGGTTTCACTCTGTCACCAAGGCTGGAGTGCAATGGCATGATCACGGCTCACTGCAGCCTCCACCTCCCGAGCTCAAGCAATCCTCCCACCTCAGCCTCCAGAGTAGCTGGGACTATAGGTGCATGCTACTATGTTCAGCCAATATTTTATTTTTTGTTGACCCAGGGTCTCACTATGTTACCCAGGCTGGTCTTGAACTCCTGAACTCAAGCGATCCTCCTGCCTCAGCCTCCCAAAGTGTTGGAATTATACACCTAAGCCACCATGCCTGGCCAGAAAAAAACTTTATTCTTGCTATTTCAGTGCATTTTTTAAATGCCTGAAATGTGTTCAATATGTTCTGTATCTTAGAACCTCTGCAACTCAATGTTTCCTGCTTTCAAAGCAAAGTATGGAGAACATTTGCTTGTATTGGACATGAGGGTATATGTGTATATATGGGTGTTTTAAAGTATACACATGACTGGCCTTTTCATTCTTTGTCTCTATGTGATGCTGTATTTGAGAAGCTATACTTTGTTTTAGTCTAATAGGTAGTATCTTTTGACCATTTATGAACAACAATAAATACATATTGCTGACATAATTAAGAAAAAACTCTTTAAAGGCAAGATCATAGTTGTAAACTTTTAGTTCAAGGCATGGTCAGACACTGGAGAGCTTCTTTCACTGCCCTCAAAAAAGAAATCTCCTTTACACCCTTCAAAAAATTAACTCAAAATGGATCATACACCTAAATGTAAAATGCAAAACTGTAAAACCCCTAGAAGATAACATAGGAGAACATGTTAGTGCCCTTGGGTATGGGAAGTTTTTAGGTACAACACCAAAGGCATGATCCATGAAAGAAATGATTGATAAGCGGGACTTCATTCAGATTAAAAACTTCTGCTCTGCAAAAGACACTGTCCAGGCGCGATGGCTCACGCCTGTAATCCCAACACTTTGGGTGGCCGAGGTGAGTGGATCACCTGAGGTCAGGAGTTTGAGACCAGCCTGGCCAACATGGTGAAACCCCATCTCTACTAAAAACACAAAAATTAAACCCGGGTGTGGTGGCACACACCTGTAATCCCAACACTGTGGGTGGCTGAAGCGGGTGGATGATGCGAGGTCAGGAATTCAAGACCAGCCTGGCCAACACGGTGAAACCTCGTCTCTACCAAAAACACAAAAATTAGCCAGGCATGGTGGCAGGTGCCTATAGTCCCATCTACTCGGGAGACTGAGGCAGGAGAATCGCTTGAATCCGGGAGGCGGAGGTTGCAGTGAGCCAAGATCGTGCCATTGCACTCCAGCCTGGGTGACATGAGCAAAACTCATCTCAAAAGAAAAATTCAAAATTAGCTGGGCATGGTGGCAGGCACCTAATCTCAGCTACTCGGGAAGCTGAGGCAGGAGAATGGCTTGAACCCTGGAGGCAGAGGTTGCAGTGAGCCAAGATTGTGCCATTGCACTCCAGCCTAGGTAACAGAGCGAGACTTCCTCTCCAAAAAAAAAACAAGACACTGTCAAGAGAATGAGAAAACAAACTATAGATTGGTATAAAGTATTTGCAAAAGACATATCTGATTCTTTATCTAAGACACATAAATAACTCTTAAAACTCAACAATAAGAAAAGGAACATCCCGATTTTAAAACAGGCAAAAGAAGCCTGGCATGGTGGCACACGCATGTAGTCCCAGCTACTTGGGAGGCTGAGGCAGGAGGATCATTTGACTGAGGAGATGGAGATGAGCCTGGGCAACACAGCAATACCCCACCTCATAAAAAGAAAAAGGGCAAAAGACCTGAACAGCACCTCACCAAAAAAGATATACAGATGGCAAATAAGCATGTTAAAAGATGCTCCACATCATATGTCATTAGGGTTTGCAAATTAATACAAGGAGATACCACCACATACCTATTAGTATGGCCAAAATCCAGGACACCGACAATACCAAATGCTGATGAGGATGTGGAGCAACAGGAACTCTCATTCATTGCTGGTGGGAATGCAAAACGGTTCAGCCACTTTGGAAGACAGTTTGGCAGGTTCTTACAAAACTAGACATATTCTTACCTTACCATTCAGCAATCACACTCTTTTATATTTGAAAAGTGATTTGAAAACTTACAACTACATAAAAACCTGCAATGGATATGTATAGCCGATTTATTCACAACTGCGCAAACTTGGAAGAAACCAAGATGCCCTTCAGTAAGTAAATGGATAAATTGTGGTACATCCAGACAACAGAATGTTATTCAGCAATAAAGATAAATAAGCTATCAAGCCACCAAGAGACATGGAAGAATCTTAAATGCATATTAATACATGAAAGAAGGCAATCTGAAAAGGTCATATACTATATGATTCCTAAATAATAACATTCTGGAATAGGTAAAACTATGGAGACAGTAAAAAAAAAATCAGAAGTTGCTAGGAGTTATGGGAGGGAAGTATGAATAGGTGGAACACAGAGGATTTTCAGGGCAATGAAACTACTCTGTATGATACTATAATGGTGCATACATATAATTCTACATTTTTCAAAACCCATAGAGTGTACAACACCAAGAGTGAACCTTAATGTAAGCTATGTGCTTGACTAATTATGTGCTAATGTATTGACTATAACGAATGTACCACTCTGCTGGGGATGTTGATAGTGGGGAAAGCTGTGCCTGTGTAGGAGCAGTGGGTATATGGGATACATACTTTCCACTCAATTTTGCTGTGGACCTAAAACTGCTCAAAGAAATAGAGTCTCACTCTGTCACCCAGGCTTAAGGGCAGTGGCATGATTTCGGCTCACTGCAACCTCTGCCTCCCAGGTTCAAGAGATTCTCTTGCCTCAGCCACCCGAGTAGCTGGGATTACAGATGCCCACCACCACATCCAGCTAATTTTTATATTTTTAGTAGAGGTGGGGTTTCACCATGTGGGCCAGGCTGGTGTTGAACTCCTGGCCTCAAGTGATCCACCCGCCTTGGCCTTCCAAAGTGCTGGTGCTGGGATTAGAGGTGTGAGCCACCGTGCCCAGCATATATATATAATTTTTTTAAGTAATCTTTTTCTCTCTTCCAGGCGCAGGACTGATGCAGCCTGAAATCAGACATAAAACCAAATCCTGCAGGTTGCTGAATTACAATGCAGGTTGAATTCATAAGATATCCAGGTCTCATATGCAAAAACATGGCCACTGATTAGGGAAAAATGGGACCTTGAGAATAGGAATAGGAACATCAGGATTGATTTGGATAGATCTGAGCACCCTAAACCCCAACCCTCACTGAGCCTACCTTAGCAGAAGCAGCCCTTCATCCCCAGTCTATGGGGCTGGTTCTGCCTGACTTGGGGACCCTCTCACTGTTAGGCTAATCTTTTCAATATCCACCCGTATCATCTCTCGTTGCCTCCAGACCCATTAGTGAATTCAGATTCCTGTATGTCCCAGGAAGTAAAGTCAAACCTATGAGGAGAAAGTACACACACACACACACAAATGATAAGATGTAGCTAGTTTATACTGGCAGAAACCTCCATAATATGGGTGACAGAGTGAGACTATGTCTCAAAAAAAAAAAAAAGAAAAAAAAAAGAAAAAAAGAAACCTCCATAATATGTGAGAATTGATTCTATGGATGATCGATCAGGGAAAAAGAAGTGTAATTTTTGATAGGGCCAAAGTTTTTTGTTTTGTTTTATTTTTGTTTTTTTGAGACGGAGTCTCACTCTGTCTTTGAGGCTGGAGTGCAATGGCGTGATCTCAGCTCGTTGCAAGCTCCACCTCCCGGGTTCACACCATTCTTCTGCCTCAGCCTCCCGAGTAGCTGGGACTACAGGCACCCGCCACCACGCCCGGCTAATTTTTTGTATTTTTAGTAGAGACAGGGTTTCACTGTGTTAGCCAGGATGATCTTATCTCCTGACCTCGTGATTCGCCCGCCTCGGCCTCCCAAAGTGCTGGGATTACAGATGTGAGCCACTTTTTTTTTTTTTGATACGGAGTTTTACTCTTGTTGCCCAGGCTGGAGTGCAATGGCTTGATTTTGGCTCACCACAACCTCCGCCTCCTGGTTTCAAATGATTCTCCTGCCTCTGCCTCCTGAGTAGCTGGGATTACAGGCATCCGCCACCAGGCCCGGCTAATTTTGTATTTTTACTAGAGATGGGTTTCTCTATGTTGGTCAGGCTGGTCTTGAACTCCCGACCTCAGGTGATCCACCCACCTTAGCCTCCCAAAGTGCTGGGATTACAGGTGTGAGCCACCGCGCTGGCTGGGCCAAACTTTTTTATTGTGGTAAACTACATATAAAAATTTCTGGAAGGGCGTGGTGGCTCATGCCTGTAATCCCAGCACTTTGGGAGGCCGAGGCGGGCAGATCACCTGAGGTCAGGAGTTCGACACCAGCCTGGCCAACATGGTGAAAGCCCATCTCTACTAAAAATACAAAAATTAGCCAGGCATGGTGGTGGACACCTGTAATCCCAGCTACTCGGGAGGCGGTGAGGCAAGAGAATTGCTTGGACCCAGGAGATGGAGGTTGCAGTGAGCCAAGATCTCAGCACTGCACTTCAGTCTGGGCGATAGAGTTGAGACTCGACCTCAAAAAAACAAAACAAAACAAAAATCCATTTTAACCATTTTTGAGTGTACAATTAGATGGCATTAATTACATTCACAATGTTGGGTAACCATCACCACTACAGTATCTAGTTCCAAAACTTTTTCATCATCCCAAACAGAAACTCTATACCCATTAAGCAATCATTTCCCTATTACCTGCAGCCTCTGGTAATCTCTAACCTACTTTCTGTCTCGATGAATTTGCCTAGTCTAGATAATTTCATTTAAGTGGAGTCATACAATATTTGTCCTTTCGTGTCTGGATTATTTCACTTAGAATAATATTTTCTTTGAGACAGGGTCTCACTCTGTCATCCAGGCTGGGGTGCAGTGAGCAATCACGGCTCACTGCAGCCTCGACCTCCCCAGCTGGGCTCAGGTGATCCTCCCACTTCAGCCTCCTGAGTAGGTGGGACTACAGACGTGAGCCACCACACCCAGCTAGAATAATTTTTTCAAGGTTCATCCATGTTGTAGCATGTGTCCAACCTTTATTCTTTTTGTGGCTGAATAATATTCCAGTATTTGTATATACTGCATTTTGTTTATACAGTTATCTGTTGATGGGCACTTGCGGTTTTTTACCTTTTGGTTATTGTGAATAATGATGCAAAGAATGCTGGTTCAGAAATATGTTTTGACTCCTTGTTTTCAGTTCTTTTGGATATATTCTTAGGAGTGGAATTGCTGGGTCATATGATAATTCTCTGTACCAGGACTCCAATTTCTCCCCATCTTCTCCAATACTTATTATTTTTGATTATTATTATTATTATAGCCATACTAGTGGGTATGAAGTGGTAACTGATCTAATTATGTTGAGCATCTTTTCATGTGCTCTTGGCCATTTTTATATCTTGGGAGAAATATCTATTCAAGTCCTTTGCCCATTTTTTTTTCTTCCTAATCACAAAGACATGATCCTTTTTTTTTGTTTGTTTTTTTGTTTTTTTTTGAGACAGTCTTGCTCTGTTGCCCAGGCTGGAGTGCAGTGGCATGATCATGGCTCACTGTAGCTGCCACCTCCCAGGTTCAAGTGATTCTCCTGCCTCAGCCTCCCAAGTAGCTGGGATTACAGGCACATGCCACCATGCCCAGCTAATTTTTGTATTTTTAGTAGAGATGGGTTTCACCATGTTGGCCAGGCTGGCCTTGAACTCCTGACCTCTGGTGATCTGCCCACCTCTGCCTCCCAAAGTGCTGGGATTACAGGCGTGAGCCACCGCGCCCGGCCTCCTTTGCCCATTTTTAAATTGAATTGCTTGTCTTTTTGTTGTTGCGTTGTAGGAGTTATTTGTATATTCTGGATAGCAAATCCTTATCAGATATATGATTGCAAATATGTTATCTTATTCTGTAGGCTGTCTTTTCACTTTCTTGATGTCCTTTGATGCACAAAATTTTTAATTCTGATGAAGTCCAATTTATCTGTTTTTTCTGTTGTTGCTCATGCTTGTCGTGACTGTTGCTACATCCAAGGTCATGAACATTAACTCCTATGTTTTCTTCCAGTTTTATGGTTTTAGGACTTAAATTTAGGTCATTAATCAATTTTGAGTTAATGGTATATGGTGTGAAGTAGGCATCCAACTTCATACTTTTGCATGTGAAAATCCAGTTGTCCCAGCACCATTTGTTGAAGAGACCAATCTCTCCCCCCATTGAATGGACTTGGCACTCTTGTAAAAAATCAATTGGTGGCTGGGCACAGTGGCTCACACTGTGCAAGACTTGGAAGACTTAATACTGATAAGATGTTAATACTAGCCAAAGTGATCTACAGATTCAACACAGTCCTTATGAAAATTCCAACAGCCTTTTTGCAGAAATGAAAAAGCTAACCGGGTGTGGTGGCTCACGCCTGTAATCCCAACACTTTGGGAGGCTGAGGTGAGAGAACTGTTTGAGCCCAGGAGTTTGAGGCCAGTCTGGGCAAGAGTGAGACCCTGTCTCTACCAAAAAAAAAAAAAAATAGCTGGGTGTAGTGGCACATGCCTTTTAAATCCCACCTACTTGGGATGCTGAGGTAGGAGGATCACTTGAGCCCAGGAGTTTGAGGCTGCAGTGAGCTTCAAACTGCAGTGAGCCAAGATTACGCCACTGCACTCCAGCCTGGGCAACACAGCAAGACTGTGTCTTAAAAAAAAAAAAAAAACAATCGGCCATTTGACTTTGTTCTTTTTTTTCTAAGACTGTTTTGGCTATTCATGGCCCTTTGTTATTCCGTATGAATTTAAGGATCAGCTTTTTCATTTCTTTTTTTTTTTTTTTTTCTTGAGACGGAGTCTCGCTCTGTTGCCCAGGCTGGAGTGCAGTGGCGTGATCTCAGCTCACTGCAACCTCCGCCGCCCAGGTTCAAGCAATTCTCCTGCCTCAGCCTCCCGAGTAGCTGGGATTACAGGCACAGATTACCATGCCCGGATAATTTTTTAAAATTATTTTTAGTAGATACGGGTTCCACCATGTTGGCCAGGCTGGCCTCAAACTCCTGACCTTGTGGTCCGCCCTCCTCAACCTCCCAAAGTGCTGGGATTACAGGCATGAGATACCACACCCGGCTAGCTTTTTCATTTCTGCAAAAAGGCTGTTGGAATTTTCATAAGGACTGTGTTGAATCTGTAGATCACTTTGGCTAGTATTAACATCTTACCAGTATTGTCTTCCAGTCTATGAACATGAGATGCCTTCCCATTTCTTTAGATCTTTAATTTCTTTCACCAATGTTTCATGGTTTTTAATGTACAAGTCTTTCTCCTCCTTGATTAAATTTATTCCTAGATATTTTATTCTTTTAGATGCTATTGTAAATTGAATTATTTTCTTAACTTCATTTTGAATTGCTCATTGCTAGTGTATAAAAGCACAACTACTTTTTATGTGTTGATCTTGCACCTTGCAACTTTGCTGAATTTATTAGCTCTATGCCTTTTTGATTTTTTTTTAAGAGAGACGAGGTCTCATTTTGTCACCTAGGCTGGAGTGCAGGGGCACGATCAAAGCTCACTACAGCCTCAAACTCCTGGACTCAAGGGAGCCTCCCACCTAAGCCTCCCTTGTAGCTGGGAGTACAGGCACACATCACCATGCCCGGCTAATTTTTAAAATTTTTTTGTAGAGATGGGGTCTTGCTATGTTGCCTAAGCTGGTCTCGAACTCCTGGCTTCAAGCAGTCCTCCCACCTCAGCCTCCCAAAGTGCTGGGATTGTAAGTGTTGGCCACCACACCCAGCCTGAAATGCCTTTTCTGCATCAAATGAGATGACCATGTGTTTCTTTTCCTTTGTTCTATTAATGTGATGTTATTACATTGATTGATTTTCTTATGTTGAACCATTCCTGCATTCCTAAGATAAATCCCACTTGGCCAAGACGTATCCTACTTTTAATATGCCGTTGGATTTAGTTTGCTAGTATTTTGTTGGGGATTTTGCATCTATATTCATAAAGGATATTTGTCTGTAATTTTATTTTCTTGTGATGTCTTTATCTGGTTTGGGTAGGGCCAAACTTTTCAGTATGGGTACACTCATCAGCAATCTTGGATGTACTTTGTTAGTTGAAGCAGCTAGGAGTATTTCTAAGAGTTGTTCCATTGATTGTCCAAAACCTCTACTCAATAGTAGCTTGTGTTAAATGAGGTTAAGATGCCAGAAATTCCATGGTACAGTGTAGGCAGGGGAATCCATTGTTTAGGGCAATAAGAATGTTGGAATTGATTAGTCATGTGTAACACAGTCAACTCACCCTTTTGACTATGTGGACATTGACATTCCTTTCACAGGACTTTGAGAAATACACTGTGGTAGGGACTACCTAAGTGGTCATTAAACTTGTTTCCTCTTCCTCCTAGGGACAGATTTAGACTACATTTGTCAGTGTCCCTTACAATTGGGTATGCCCATTATCTGAGTCCTAGCTAACGGAATATGAGAAGTGATGTGTGCTACATCCAGCTCACAGTAACCTCCCACATGGTCTTTTCCTCTTCTGGCTATTTAGGATGGAGATGACAATAAATACAATGATGACCATGTTTTGAAGACGGCAGACCTTCTAGACAGAAAGTGCCTAGGCCTCTGAATCATCACTTAGAAGAGGGAAACTCAATTATTAACACCTGCTTTGGAATACTACAGAAGCAAGAAGTAAACTTGTCTTAAATCCCAGAAAATTTTTTTCTGTCTCAGGAGCTAGCTTTACCTTAACTAGTATATGAATGAGTACCAGTATTATAAAGCATTGAAATGATTTATTTCTGCAGATGAGGGTCATG
Organism: Chlorocebus sabaeus; assembly: GCF_047675955.1. Classification (NCBI taxonomy): domain Eukaryota; kingdom Metazoa; phylum Chordata; class Mammalia; order Primates; family Cercopithecidae; genus Chlorocebus; species Chlorocebus sabaeus. The sequence goes on along the minus strand of NC_132933.1, from coordinate 99,844,347 downwards.
GTGAGAAATCACGAATGGGCTCCCTGATTCCAATGGAGGTGATAGGTTCATCTCCAAAGAGAAGTTGGGTCTCATTCTTATAATGGATAGCAGAGCCATAGCAATAATCAGGTTTGACCTGTGGAGGTTTGTAACAGTCGATAATTAAGGATAGTTTCCCTAGGACCAAAATAGGTAGCCTGATAAAGTCCTAGTTGTTATATAACCCCAATAATCTTCTACTCTGGAAAATGGAGGCCTGATCTTGTCCTAAAAAATGTGGCATCCCAGCCTCTTCCCCAGTTCATAGATCAGAGCCCCTTGAATGAAGGGGAGGGTCCATCTGAAGAAGGACCTGGCTACACTTTTCACAAGTGTGTATGGCAAAATCTCCCTCCTTGCTTTCCTCACAGATACCTGCAGCCACAGTCATTGTACACTGGGGACAGGGAAATATCCAGGCCTTTTGAAATAGACTGGATATTGGTTCTGAATTAATGTTAATCTCTGGTGATCCAGATTGCCGCTGAGGCCCATCGGTCAGAGTGGGATGGGGTTATACATGAAGTTTTGATCTGAGTCTTTCTTACACTGGGCCCAGAAGAAATCCTGTGGTGATTTATCCAGTTCTTGGATATACTATTAGAATCTACACAGTATAGATGGCATAAAGGGGAGGAGAACTACAGCTGAAGAGCAAGTTAAAGACTCAAGAAATGGGGGATAAAATTGGAGGTGGCAATATCGTGGTAACAGAAGTCCCAGGAGCAGAGAAAAATAAAAATGGAAAAGTGGATCTATTTTGTGAATTAATGGCTGAGCATAGGACTCCAAGTGACCCAGGCAAGCTGAGCTCCCCATGGTGAGTTGTGTGTTAACTGTCTCATCAAGCCATGAAGTTATCTATGTGCAGTAGCACTCCACCACCAAATAGAATATAGAGTTATGCAAGCAGGCCTAGAAGATGAATAAGCTGCCTGAGCAAGTGAGTCATACTCCAATCTGCTGTACTGCCATCCCTCTCTCACCCACACCTGAAGCCTCATGGGGAATTCCCTGTGACCAGGTGACTAAGGGATACAATATTCTATTCCAGCTTGGTTTATACATGGCCCTGCACGATATGCTGGCCCTGCTGAAGTAGCTAGCTGTAGCGTTACAGCCCTACTTAGGGTTGATCCTGGACAGTGAGAAGGGAAATTCTCCCAGTAGAACAACTGCCAGGTCACATAGCTGGTCAGAGGTATAGATAGGTTTCCACTGTTTCATGAATAATTGTTAATGATTCGGCTAAATAGTGAAGGACTTGGAAATAACAGGACTGAAATATTATTGACAAGGTCTGAGGAAGAGCATATGGCTGTCTCTTTTGGAATGGGGAGAGATATTCATGTCCCACATAAATGAGCACCAGAGAGAGTCCACTGCAGAAGAGGAGCTCAATCAAGTAGACAGGTAGGTGTCCTGTTCTGTGATGTCAGTCAGCCTCTTATCTATCACCCTTTTCTTTACCCAATGGATTCCTGAACAAAATGGCCATGGTGGCAGGCATGGAGGTTATGCATGGGCTCCAAAATATGGACCTCCACCAAGACCAATCTGGCTATAAGCCACTGCTGAGTGCCCAACCTGCCAACAGAACAGTAACCCAAGCCCCCCTATGGAACTATTTCTTGGTGGCAGCTGGTTACAGACAGGACAAAATGAAAAAACCCACTGGACTCCCAAAATTCTACTGGCAGGAAGCAAACTGGGGAAACTGTTCAGCTGCAAACATGCTGCCTTTCATGAAAAAGGAAGGCACGGAGGGTAAAACCAAGAGGTCAGAGGGCAGAGCCTTAGAATATTATTCCCAGGCCTTGACATCTAATCAAGAAACTTCTATTTTCCCAGCTGGATTTCAGAATTGCTTTAGACCAGTAACTCCTTTATGTCTCCCATTTCCCCTCTTTTTGAACTAGAATGTCTATAGTCATCGTTCTATGGCTATTCCACCATTGTACGTTGGGTGTGCTGGGGACAGATAACTTGCCTCTTAAGTCTCATAAATCAGCTGGGCACGGTGGCTCATGCCTGTAATCCCAGCACTTTGGGAGGCCAAGGTGGAAGGATTGAGCCCAGGAGTTTGAGAACAGCCTGGGCAATATAGTAAGATCTCGTCTCTATAACAACATAAAAATAAAAAATAATTTTTTTTTTTTTTTTTTTTTTTTGAGATGGAGTCTCCCTCTGTAGCCCAGGCTGGAGTGCAGTGGCATGATCTTGGCTCACTGCCAGCTCCATCTCCTGGGTTCAAGTGATTCTCCTGCTTCAGCCTCCAGATGCCCGCCACCACACCTGGCTTATTTTTTGTATTTTTAGTATAGACGGGGTTTCACCATGTTGGCCAGGATGGTCTCGATCTCTTGACCTCGTGATTCGCCCGCCTCAGCCTCCCAAAGTGCTGGGATTACAGGCGTGAGCCACCGTGCCCGGCCAAAAAATAATTTTTTACAAAAAAAACAAAAATTGTCTCACAAATCTAAAGATGGAGACAAATAGTAGTTAAGAAGCCATACTCAAAGAGCCTCTTTCATATATGGGCCTGATTTAGATGTTCTGGATTTTGGGGCAATGCTGTGATTGGATGAGACTTTTAGAGACTCTGGGAAGTGGTGAATGTATTTTGCAGGTGGAAGTAACATGAATCACCAGGACCAGTGGAAAAACTATAATAGTCAGTCTCCAAGATGACCCCTAATGACCCCCCCTCCCCCGCCTCCTGGTATTCACACCTTTGTGTAATCCCCTCCCATTGAGTGTGGCCTGGACCTAGTAACTGACCTACTTTTTTGTTTTTGTTCTTGTTCCCCCGCCTCCCCCAGAGTTTTCACTTGTTGCCCAGGCTGGAGTGCAATGGCACGATCTCGGCTCACCGCAACCTCTGCCTCCGGGGTTCAAGCAATTCTCCTGCCTCAGCCTCCTGAGTAGCTAGAATTACAGGCATGCACGACAACACCCAGCTAATTTTGTATTTTTAGTAGAGATGGGGTTTCTCCATGTTGGTCAGGTTGGTCTGGAACTCCCGACCTCAGGTGATCCGCCCGTCTCGGCCTCCCAAAGTGCTGGGATTACAGGCATGAGCCACCGTGCCCGGCAGTAACTGACTTACTTCTAACGAATAGAATATTGCAAAAGTGATGGGATGTCACATCTGAGATATAAAGACTATGAGTTCTGTCTGGCATGTGGGCACTCTCCTTCTATCTCTAGCTCATCTTACTTGATTGCTGTGATGAAGCAAGCTGCCATATTGTGAGCCACCCTATGATAAGGTGCACGTGGCAAGGAACCTGAGAGTGACCCCCAGCCAACAGCCAGCAAGACTGAATATGCCAACAGCCACATGAGTCAGCGTGAAAGCAGATCCTTTCCCAGCCAAGCCTTGAGATGACTGTAGCCCCAGCTCACACTCTGCTGGCTGTGAGACCCTGAAATAGAAACTCAGCTAAGTTGTGCCCAGATTCCTAACCACAGGACTGTGAAATAAAATGTTGTTTTAAGCCACTGTTTTTGAGGTAATTTGTTATGTAGCAAATATATAACCAATAGAGATAAGCGTGGAGGTTATGCACTTTGGCAATATGAACTTCTAACCTACCAAGGCCACTGTGGCCCTAGCACTGCTGAATTCCCAACCTACCAACAGCAGAGATCAACACTGAGCTCCCACTGTGAACTATTTCCTGATGGCAGGCTGATTACTTTGGACCCCTTCTGTCTAGCACAGGCCTTAGTGTCACAGAGATTTGGTGAAAATCCCAGCTCTGCCAGGCTGATACGCCTAGGTGAGGCCTGTTTTCCTAGGGGTCTGTTTCCTGTGTCTGTTGGGGACTTTGTGAAATATCTCAAATGGAGCTGAGCACCCAGGTGGAGGTTCACAAGGGGCTGTTCCCCTCCCTTTCATGTGAGTGCCCCAGGGGCAAGAACCCTGTTCCTCTGCTTCCTAACTCCTCTTCTCCCATCACAATTTCAGGTCTTCTGGGAAGCATGGCTAGTTAGCGTCTGCCCCTTCAAGGACCCACTGACCATGTACCTCAGACCCCGGGCGCCACTCCCAAGGGGTGGTATCCTGTACCACTGGACTCTGCAACGGAAAGGAAACAGAGTTCATATGCACAGTGTGAGGCTCCAACTGATGCTCCTACCTCCTTCTTTCTAAAACTAGACTGTGGGCCCTTGGCCTGGAAGTGGAAACAGACTGAGGCCTAGGCCTTGCCTTCCCTCCAGAAGCTCCAGAGCTTGGGGGTGGGAGGAGAGAGAGACCTATTAATCTTAGAGTGTTTCAGACACCATGTAAGGCACAGGTGGAGGCACTAAGGAGAAGGGGAAGAAGGGTTCAGTTGGGCCTGAAGGAAGAGTTTGGGTAAAGTCCTTAATAGAAGTGATGTCTCTTCCCATCCCCTTGTCACCTGCAGATTCAGGAGCCATCCTGAGGGATGTGGCAACATTTGGGAGGACTCAGCAGCTAGGTGGTATCTCTATAATAGAAAATGACTTTGAGGTGAGAAGATACCCACTGCTTCCCTGACCTCCTTCTCCCCAGCTCCTTGAGGTGGAGGGGGTCCCCTGAGCCAGTCCCCCTCCCTTTCTAGGGGAGTGTCTGGGAAAGAGGGCAGATTTGGAACCAGAGAAAGCTCTCTAGAAGGGGTTAGATTTGATCTGGGTCTTGCAGGATGATGGCTAGGGCCTCTCCTGCAGAGTTCATGGAATGCGTGTCTGCTGTGAAGGAGACAGTGTGAGGGATGGGACAGGGATGTGCCAACATGGTAAAAGCGGTCTGAAAACTGGTGAAGGATGGGCCTATACCTGGGAGGCCCCCAGCCAAGCAGTTCTCTAACCTGGGAGTTGCTTCAGGTTGTAGGCACCATCTCTTCCTCTCCTGTCTGGCCACTTCCTGTGGCTGACTGCCTTGGGAGTGGTAGTTAAGTGCTGAGACTGAGCCCTTTCCTGCCCATCCCAGCTCTCACACTCACCTCTCCTGTCAGCTCCTCCAACCCCCTTTTCATGATCAATTCCAGCCAAAAGGTCAGCCTTTTCCCCTGGACTGAGACCTGGAGTCAAACTGGACCCGACAGGGTTGTCCACGGACTCCTGTCTCTCCCCTTACTTATATAGTCTAGGGTCCCAACTGGGAGACTAGATGAAAGCAGGGCTGAGCCAGACCCTCCCACCAATCAAAGCTGCCAGAAGAGGGCAGGCTTTCTTATTTACCACTAGGTTCCTATCAACTGCAAATATTGGGAAGGGGGAATGAAACCCATGAACGTTCAAATGAGAAAGCAAAATAAGAGTGGCAGTGTGCTAAGCTCCTGGGCTAGGAATCAGGACCCAGCCTTTAGCCTTCAGCCTCCTCACAGCCCCTTGAGAGGAGGGAAAGCCCTTGAGGCAGGCATGATGGGAAGCTGACTGGCTTAGCAGGGCTTCCATGCTCTTGCTTCCTCCTTTGTATCCTCATATCATGGGGCAGACTCCAAACACACAACACTCAAGACCACAAAGAATGGTTCTTAGCCTTTGGAGGGTCAAGGATCCCTTTATAAATCTGATACAAGCTGGTTAGTCTTCTTGTCAGAAAAACACATGCATGCAAACACCCACAAAAACATGTAAACAATCTGTTGATGGTCCCTGATTTAGTCCAGCACCCTCATCTTAAAGACTTTGGGACTCAGAAGGGAGATCTTTCCAACCACTATGGGACCATTAATGGGCTTGAAACTACTATGTTAAGTGAAAGAAGCTAGACACAAAGGATCACATATTATACGATTCCATTTATGTAAAATGTCCCGAATAGGCAAATGGGATGAGGGGTAAAGGATGCCTAAGGGATATGGAGTTTCTTTCTGCAGTGATGAAAATGTTCTAAATTTTTTTTTTTTTTTTTTTGCAATGATGGCTGCACAACTCTGAATATACTAAAAGCTATTTAATTGTATACTTTTAAGTGGGTGAACTGTATGGTATGTACATTGTATCTCAATAAGCTGTCTTTAAAAAGTGAACTCAGGGGTTGCAAATGACCACACATCTGAGCTTTAGTCCCCATTCATCAGGGGCATAACCTGTGGAGAAAAATCAGGGAATTATGCAGTATATGGGTTAGACAGGAAAACATTCTAGAAAGAACGAGATTCTATGTATAATCTTAAGGGCAATAAAGCATCATGGAAGGTTTTAAGCAGTATATAATCAGATCTACACTTTAGAAATCCCCCAAATCACTGAATTGTACATTTCAAACAAGTGAATTTTATGGTATGTAAATTATATCTCAATAAAGCCACTGAAAAAAAAATCCCTTTGGGAGCTTGAGGAGGATAAACTGGAGGGCATCAACTGGGGGAGGCTGTGGTGTAGGAGTCTGGGTGAGCGGGCCAAGCCCATCTGTTTGGACTTGAGGGAAAATGGTTTGGAGTTAGTCAGGGGAGGATCAGAACGTCTTGCCCAAGGTTAAGAAGCTGGTGGAACTTGATTTCAGAACCCAGAGCTCCCTGGCTTCAGCTCTAGTGCTCCCGCCAGCACTACAGCTGCTCCACTGACTGGTGATGGAAGCACTGTCCTCCCCGTCTAAGAGAAATGCACTTCAGAAACATGTTTCCAAAAAATGTTTCTAAGGGTTTTATTTCTAACAAGAGGAAAATAATAAAATAAAATTAAAATAGGCTTCAGTTGGAACCAAGTTTCTTGTTTTGCTTTTTTTTTCCTTTTGAACAAATTAATTACACACCAACAATCTTTTTTTATTACAACATGAACCCAGGAGGAGGAAAGGAGACAGGGGAGGACAGGGAGGGAGGATTGAGGTGGTTGTGAGGACAAGCACCAAAAGCTTTCTTCAGATCACAGGGAGCCCTGTTCAGCTCCCCAGCCAAATTCCTTTAAAATAAAAAACTGTGAGCACGGCTATGTGAAGTTTCCTCCTCCTGGGTGGAACAGTCAGGGGAAGGGAGAGGGAGAAGGGGGTAGGAAGGAAGGAAAAGAGGGGAGGAGAGTGGGGGCAGGGGTTAGTGTAGCATGGCCTGGCCAGGACCAGAACTGGGGAAAGAAGGGAGAGGAGAGTCCCCCAGTTTGCATATACACTGGCCTTGTCTCTGGAATGGTGATGGCCCAGCCCCAGCCACCCCCCTGCCCACCAGCCCATCCATCTATCTGCCTCAGGTGTCTGGGAATGCTGGTTAGAGGCTACCAGGGAGGGAAGACTCCAGGGGCTGGCCCCCAGGAGCTGAGGTCTGAACAATACCTTGGAGTCAGAATACAAAAGTCAAGGGACTCAGGGGTGGGCGGGTAGGGGGGATGGCCACCCCCCTACCTGCCCACCCCCTAAGAAGCAGGCTTGATGGTCAGAAAGAGGATCCTTGAGGCCGGGGGTGGGGGGGTTTCTGTCAGGGTCTGTGCTAGGCTCAGCCACTGTCACAACTGTTGCTGAGGCGGCTGCTGTGGGCAGGGCAGATGCAGCCGGGGAGTCAGAGTGGAGAAAGGGGCCGAGGGGCCTGAAGTGGTCCCTTCCGCCGGTTCCAAGCCATTCTGGTTCTCCTGGGTGCTGGGGCTGCCAGTGGTGGGGATGGGTGCAGGGGGGCCCTCACCCCCAGTCTCCTCCTCCAGCTCTTCCTCCTCCTGGACCTCCTCAGCCTCTGGCCCTGAGCTCCGTACCCTCTTTGGCTCTAGCTCCTCTCGGGCTGGGTCATCGCCCTCCCCACCCCGATCCACCTTCCGCCGCCGCCGCCTCTCCAGGGCCCGGCCCCGAGCCCGACTCCCGTGACGCTCTGCCTTCTCCAGCTGTGATTACAGATAGGCAGAAAGACAGGTTGTGGGCCAGTGGTCAGGCCTGGGCTCCCTACTCGGTCTGACCTCCTGGCCCGGCCCATGACCCCTCTCCTCACCTCCAGAAGTGTGCGGATCCTCTCCAAGTCTGGGGGCTGTCCAGCCTGCAGCAGCTGCCAGATGCTGTGGTTCTCATCCAGGGTCACCTCGAGCAGGTCCCCCTCCATCATGAGCTCCTCCAAGGGGGCCCGGGTGGCCTCAGGCAGTTCCAACACAGGGCCAGTCAACTGTGGCAACAGCGAGGACAGCAGCTCCAGATCTAGGAGGTTGCAGAAACAAGCTGTGTTAAGAGGCTGCCCTTGGTCTTATCCCCACCACTACAACAGAGCTGAGGACTACATGGGTCACTCTGGTGATGTGCAGTCAACAGCCTACCCATACCACACCTAGACCTACCTCTCTTACCTGAGCCCTCCTCCAGGGCTACCTTCTCAGGACTGGTCACACTGTCTCCATTCTCCAGTAAGCCTTCGACCTGCGAAGGAGAGCAAGAATAGGTAGGGGTGACTGAACTGAAGAACCAGGCCCTATTCTTCCTCTGCCAACCCCAAACTTGAGACCCTCTGCCTTCTGGAGGAGGAGGGAAGACAGGCTGCCAGCAGGGAGCAGAGTCTACGAATCTGGACAGATGCAGAATGGAGTAGGAAGGCTGGTCCAAAGAAAACTGAAAATTGGAGAACAAGGGGCAGGGCCAAGCCTAAACTGGGGTAGGGGCTAGGAGACAAGAATCTGAGGACAAGAGCTGGGCTGAGTAGCTCACCTTAGGCATATCCTTGCCACTGCCCTCTCTGAGGGGGTCAGAAGCAGGGGCTGCAGGGTAGTTAGGAGGCTCCTCAGGTCTGGGTTCAGCCTGTAGCTGTTGGCGGAGCTCCGTCAGCCGTCCCAACAGAGCAGTCACATCTTCAGAAGCCAGAGCCTGCCTGGCGCGGCCTTGCCAGCTGATGGCCCTCTCTGTGAGGCACTGCAGGGCCTCGCCCTCGGGCAGCCGCACAGGCAGTCTCTGCAGGGCTACCAGCAGTGCCAGGATGGTCTCCAGGCGTGGGCGCCTTGAGCGCATACACAGTGGACACAGGAATTTGGTGTCCCATTCCCACCAGGCCAGCAGTAGGGATGAGGTGGGATTGGGCCTCGGAGAGCTGAGGAGGCGAGGCACTGACACACACCGCCCATGGAACCAGTCCTGACACAGGTCACACTGCAGAGCTCCCGCCCCAGCCGGCACCTGCCCACACACACAGATAGAGGTTGTAGAGGCGGCTGTGGTCGATGATGCCAGTGGACTGGGCTTGGCCGAATTGGTGCGACGCAGCTGCAGGATACCCTCCTTCTCCTTCTGTTCCCCCTCCTTGAAGGCCACGATCTGCCATACCCAGGACAGGAACAAAGTGGGTCAGCAGCCTATCCCTTCCCTTCTCTGCCCCCGCCCCCCCTTAACACCCCTACTCCCAAACCAGGAGAACTGAGGCTCAGTGGACAAGCGGTCCAGCTCAGACTCTATCATCACCAAGCCCTTCTCCCCATCTGTGTCTAAGCTCCTTACCACAGAGCCTGGGTCCCTGAGGTCCTGCGCAGACAGCCCCAGCAACTCTGTGTCAGATTTGTACAACCCCAGCTCCTTCTCCATCCACCGGCTGCGCTTGGTGCTGTCTGAGCCAGCGTCTGCACACGGGCAGAGAACCTGAGACAGGCAGACAGAGAGGGAATGACTGGGCCTCCCTTACATCCCCTGCCCTCTCCTTCCCTCCCTGGTGCCCCCACAAAACCCATGTTATCTCATGAGCCATCTCATAGAAGCCAGGGCAGGCGTTAAGAAACGCTGTAGGTCAAGGTCCCAGGCCTCACCTCCAGCAGCGTGTAGCAAGAATTTTTCTTGAGGAAGGTCTTGGAGGCCTTCTCCCTCCAGGAGTGCGCTGTCAGTACCTGTAGCTCTAGCTGTCTCAGCTCCTCCAGCCCCACAGGTAGGTCCCGGCCCACAGCTACTAGGCCCTCCAAGTCATCCAGGCACGGGTAGTGGTCACCATTCTAGTGACAAGGGCGAGAGACAGCTCAGTTCAACTTGCCAGTGCTATTGATGCTTACTCTGTGCCTGGCCCTGAGCTGGAAAGATGAACTGGGCTGTCTTGAGGGAGAAAAAAAACAGGTGTCATCCTAAGGAACACTCACTTGGCTCTCTCCCACAACACCAGCATCTACTGACTGGCTCAGCCCCAAGTATCTTGTCAGCCTTCTGTTGTAGTTTGCCTCTTCTCCTCTCCTCCACGCCCCTGCCCTGCTCAGTCCCATACTACCTGCCTTCCTGGCCCACCAATCTCATCCTAACCAGTGCCCTCTCTTCCTTCAGGCCAGCCTCACACTCTTCCTCTCACCTTGCTCATCAGGCACATTTTGCCTCCTGACTACATGCCATGCCCCCTTCCTCTCTCCAGCCAACCCAACCCATCCCAGCAACCCAGCACATCCCACTGTATATGCCATCTCTTCCCAGCTGGACTGAAGGCCTGGGATGGCAGGGTCCTCACTTGGATCTCATCAACATCAGCAATCCAGGCCCGGGCCTTAGCAAGAGCCTCCTTGAGAGCCTGGATGTTGGGCAGGTGAACAGGGATGTTTTCCGCTTCACGGATTATGGCCTCAAGTGTGGCTGGTGGATGTTTCTGCCTAAAGGTAGGGGAAAAAAAGAACACTCAGTCTGATGTGGTCTGCCTGACCAGAAGCCCAGCCTGACCACCAGATATATCTGCATGGGCCCCTTGGGTGTCTGTTATTCCTGCTGCCACTTGGGCCTACTTGCTTGCATTCTGCCTAAGGGTAGCTGCCAGTCCCTGCTTCCCCAAGACCGCATGCACCCAACTTCATCCTTCTGCCATAGCTCTTGCGCCTCTGTTTGTCTGCCAGTCTCCTGGCCTGCTGGCAATGCCTACATACACAACCTGTATTATGTAATCTGTTGCTGCAGTTTGTCAACTGCCCTATGTGGGTGCCATAGCTCTTGCGCCTCTGTTTGTCTGCCAGTCTCCTGGCCTGCTGGCAATGCCTACATACACAACCTGTATTATGTAATCTGTTGCTGCAGTTTGTCAACTGCCCTATGTGGGGTCTTTCTACCAACATCTGCCCATCTGCCTGTCACTTGGGCTTCTGGGTATGCGCACATTAGCCTGTAGCGCTAGTCTTCTAGATAATCTCTATCTGTGCATTTCTGCTTCTCCATCAGCCTCTCTCTGCCTTTAAGTATACAGTTAAAAAAAAAAAAAAAAAAAAAAAAGACGACAAGATAGGGAACAATACAGGGGAGAGTCAATACAGTAACACAGGAGTGTGATACCTAAGGCCACCCATGGGAATCATCCTCTGGGTCTCCATTCAACTTTGATGTTTGGAATAGGGCAGGGAAGAGAAGCAGCAGCTGGACCTACCTGGCCTCCAGGCAGAGGTGGGCTTTCTCCTCCCAGCGTTCAGCAATGGTCAGCAGCTCCTGCAGCTCGGCCTGGGCTTTATCCACAGCAGGGCTAGGGGCTACACTGGCACCCGCGACCAACAGTCCTCGCATGACAGCCAAGGTGCCCCTTCGGGCTGAGGGGGCCAGTGTGCGTTTCACCTCATCCAGCCATCGCGCCTGTTCCACCTGCCGCTGGAGCTGCTGGGCCTCAGGCACCTCCACCCCCAGCTGCCGCCCCCTCTCCAACAGGGACTGCAGTAGCCCTGGACTGGAGGGCAGTGAGGCCAGGGCCTCACGAGCCTCAGCCTGGAAGGCCTCCACCTGTTCCAGAATACCCTACCAGGACACAGGATGAAGAACAAACTCCTCAGCTGGGCCCACTGAGGAGTTCCACCACCAGATGGAACCTTGTCCCACCTACCTTCTTACCCTCTAAGCTTTTGGGGCAAAGGAGCCTAACATGGGCTGGGCTCTCCTTCTCCAAGCTCTAAGACAGTGGGGGTTCCTAACACTGACTGCTCATTAGAATGCCCTGGGGAATTTGTTAAGAATGCAGATTCCTGGGTCCCACCCTTAGAGATTCTTAATTAACTAATAATTATTAAACTATGCTTTATTTAACTTTTCAGAGTGCTCTGTTCTCAGGGCACCAAGAAACCTCCCTGCCCTAAAAATTGCTATGCTTAGTCCTCACATAAACCCTCGTGCTCACCACAGTGGGGTCTGTTGCCCTCTCCATCTCACTCCTCCTCCACTTTCATGAATTCCCCTCCACTTTCCAAGCCCAACAAGCACCCTGTTACCTTCTCCTCCTCTACCCCTCCTCCAGGAAACCTTACCTGGACTCTGTATCCTGTACTCATACCCTTGCCACCTGACCCTCAAGGCCCATTTCTAACAGGCAGTCACTAGACCCTTGTCTCACCCCTCCCACCTGTTCTTTTCTCACATGTGCATCCAGCCTCACCTGAACACTTTAAGCTTTTGAAAGGAGCCAAGCATAGCCTGTTGCTCAGGTCCCCCAGTCCCCTTGATCCCTCAGCAGCACTCCAAGCATCCTCACCTTGACATCCCCAATCTGGTGCATGGCACAAGGCAGGTTATTCATCTGGTCCAGAAAGGCCCGGAGCTCAGCCAGGGTCATCTGCAGACCCGCCACCCTGTGGGGACTATGGAGTATCACATGTGAGGTTTCAGGTCTAAACCCAGTGCCCTCCCTCCATGTCTATGCTAAGACCCAACACCTTTCTTCACCACACCTGTCCACCTTGATCTCGCATATTTCAAATTTGCCCCAATTGCCCAGGTTAGAGGGAAGGTTTTAAATTATAGAGCATGTTCATATTATGAGGGGAAAGAATTAGACACTAATGGGTTGTAACAAGCGCTACACTTTGCAATCCATCCTCTACTGTGAATTCTAAAGCTGTGTAGCAGGGATCAGGTTTATACATCTGTGTCCTGTTCTTACCCGTAAGCCTCCCACAAAACCCCTCAGCCTCTCTCTCAGGCCACTTCCAGGTACTGATAAAAAAATACACACTTCTAGCTTTCTTATCACGGAGGCTCTCCTCTCCTTTCTAGGTGGCCTGGTCTCCTTGCCCTCCCCAACACCTTCCAGGCCATCTCACACTCTTGTGCCTGGCAGCTTCCTGATGATGTCCATTCTGCCAAATGGTATTCACAGTCTACCCCTTGCAGCACTTTTCCTAGGTGCTGGATCCTCAGCACCTTATGTGCACCCTGACTCCTCATGCTGTCATACCCAGCTTCCTGGCCGCTGACCAGTCCCAGAGCTCGGGACACGCAAGCCTCTGCCTCACTCAGGCAGTTTTTTAGTTGCTGCAGCAGCTCACTATTAGGAAACCTCCGCTCACGGGCTTCAGACTCTAGTGCCCTCAGTTCTTCAAGGCCTGGAAGAAGAATGAGGGCAGCAAGGAGTAGGCAGTATTGAATAAAGGCAGAGGAAGGGGGTCAGAATACAGAAGAAAGGGAATAGAACTTGCCTGTGGAGTCCCTCCATCCCCCCATCACTCACTGCGCTTCCGCCCATCCTCCACCTCCAGGGCCACTCGCACTTTGTTGGCCCAGGTGTCAAAGGACTCAGCCCGAACCTTCAGCTTATGCAGCATGGCAGGAAGCTCATCCAACGTATACCGATACCTGGAGGAAGAGGGCAGGCAAGAGCATGTCTGGCCCAGCTCTGCATCCTCCTTCTTGCCCCACTTCCTCCAGAAAGGCCCACGCTCACCGCAGGTACTGCCGGCTACTGGAGCACTTGCAGAGATCATTGATGTGGGAAAGGCAGACAAGGCCGTCTGGGCAGTCGTAGCAGGCCAGGGCTGACAGGAAACACGTAGTCTTGCACTTGATACACTGGCGCTCATCATCTGGGAGCAGCTCGAAAGCCTCTCGCTCAGCCTCTGTGATGCCCTAAGGGCATTTAATCCATGTGTTATATATAACCAGAACCAGGTAGCAGAATCCTCCATCTCAGCCACCACCGACCCCTACTTTAGACTCAAATCTATGCTGAGGGTCATGGGGTTTAAGAGGCCAAACCCCAGGTAGCATACCTGCCCTTTGTAAAGTCGAGACTCTCAAAGCTGGGGGAATCAGATAAACCAGGGCAAGATCAGTGTGAGCTGAGTCGGATAATTTTATAGAGGAAGAAAAATCAGGTAAGATCCAGATCAGCAGAAAGGGCCTTGTGGGTGAGAAGTGAGGAAAGTGGTGGACCAAGATACCAGAGAGGTGGCAATGTGTGGAAGTGGCCAAGGGACAGGCCTGGCTAGTTATGTGTACTGGGGAACAATATCGGCTTCCAGTTACTCAGCGCCCACTGTGTTCCAGGCACCACGCTGGCCACTTAGTAGGCAGGAGATACTTGTGCACATATATAACTTAGAGAAATTCAACTGTATGTGCTTGTTTTCAGGGTTTAAAGAGATATAATAATTTTCTCCCAACAATACGGCTTCCAAACCTAATCCAATGACTTCATCTGTTGCTCAGATAAAGAAAAAGCACTCCATTTCAAAAATGAAAAAAAAGCTGGCTATGTTGGAGTAATCGAGAGACAACGCAGTGCATATATCTAATGGGCAATTTTAGGGATTTTAATGGGAAATGTTGACTCTAACAGTTTTTGCCTTACACACCAACTTTAACACCTAACCTCTGCATAAGTTATGAGCCCAAATCCCACTCTGCCACTTATATGCTATGTGATCATGAGTAAATCATTTAACATCTCTGGGTCTGTTTCATTATCTAGTAAGATGGAGATAAACAGTATCATCCTTGTTGGGTTGTTACGAGGATTAACAATAACAAAGCAGCTATGGAATCAGACAAGTATCTCGGCAATTAGATTCGGTATTCATCAAATACTTACTGTTATTAGCTCTAATTTTCAGATAAGAATATATATTCCACAGGTCTATCTCATTTTGCTAAGGCAGAAACTAAGTCTTAGGGTCAGTAACCTGCCAAACTGAGTTAATTTTGACTCTAAAGTCAGAGAATATTCTAAGGATGAAGTCTCTAGGGTTTTTTTTGACTATGGACTCTTGAGAATTGGATGTAAACTATGAGTCCTCTTCCCAGAAACATACTTAAATACACATACAATCTCTTACAGGATTCCAAGACTATGGTGTCCAGAATGCTTCTCTGAGGTAAGGGCCAAGTGTGAAGAATTCTGAATGTCAAGATGAGAAAGTCTATTCTCCCCACCTTGCTTCGGCTCCTTCCCACAACTTGGCACCGCCACACAGCCATCATTTAATAACAGTACTGAACAGAGTGAGAAAATGATGCCTGGAAAAGCCCAGGGACTCAACAACTAACATCACGGCTGAGAGGCCCCAGACTTCCAACGCTACTGTAGCTATAGCTCTCCCTATAGCCCACACTCACAGGAAAGCTATAAATGAGCTTTAAAATAAGAAAGTATTACCCTAAATAGGCAGCAAGGGATCCCACAGAACCAGCACTCCTTTGTAATCTTATGAAAGACTCTCACAAAGTCAATTCCCTAACTGGGCAAGTGTGAAATTTGAAGATGATGGCTGAAACTACACGAGTGGACTTTAGAGCTCTGTAGCAGCTTCCACTCAGCTACACACACAACTGACACAAGCTTACAAGAAATCAATTAAAGCAGGACCACCATCTACTTGATGATATTATTGCCCTAGCTTGAGTTACTGAATCATCTGCATGCAATAAAATAGCAATTCCTGAGAAACATTCCATATTTCAATCAGTTTCTTCATGTATTAACATTATCAATAATAGCAGCTGCAACATTGCAAAGGCAATGTTAGAGAGATGGTTTTCACATAAATCACCTTACTCTAACTTTACATCTTGCAAGTTAGACATTTATTCCCATTTTAGAGTGGGAAAGTGAGATATGAAAGATCAAGTAACTTGATACAGTCACCTACATAATCAGCAGTGAGGTTTCATATGCCAGTCTATTTTGCTGGGTCATTTAAATAATGATAAACAGCTGCTATACCAGTACCTGCCATGGGTCAGTCACTAAGCAAACATTATCTTTAATCCAATCAACTATCCAAAAAGATAAGCATTATCATAATCCCATTTTTCAGATGGGAAAACTGACAATGAAGTAAATCGACTTAAGCAAGGTTGCTGGTAAAGGGTATAGCAGAGAATGGTATGTGGTTTTCAATCAAGATGCGTCTAGTTCTTTTCACTACACTCCAAGAGTAGAGGCTACACCTTCTTGGTGCTGCTGCCTCTGCCTCCCCGAACTTCCACCAGAATAGGGTGCTTGATCTGGGGTACTCTCCCCACCTTCTCCAGCAGGGCCTTTCGTAGACGCCGCTCTTCTTGCACCATGATGAACATCTCCTTATGCACAGCTGCCGCCAGGTTCAGGTCTAGTTTCTCTGGGCAGGCAGCCATCTTGCAGATAAGCTCCTCATGGGAGAAGACGCAGTATCTCCGGAGCCGGCGGTAGTGTTCAATGCACTGGCGCCCAGCAGGCAACTGTGGGCAGGTTCAAGGTTGAGTGTGGCCAAGTCTGGCGGCCATGATGCCCCAGCTTCTCCACAACCCTCCTGCTTCTCCCCACAATCCCACCACATTCTAGACTCACCCAGTCGGCAGTGCAAAAGTTGACGGCCTCGGCAAAGTTGTAGCCTTGGTTGAAGCCGCTGTGGTAAGCACGGGGGAAGGTGATGACAAATTCTCCTGCACACTGGTTTGTGCGGACAACCTGAGGAACAAGAAAGGCCATGGCTGTTGAGACAGAGATTTTCCTGTATGCAGACCTGACTTAAGTGCAAGGTCATTAAGGAGACAAAAGCCTCAGGGAACACAGTCTGACAACAGAATCCCAGACTCTCCAACTCTTGAAAGGAAGGACCACTGGTCTCTGCTCTCAAGGTTTTGATGTGTGTTGAGATGAAAGGGAGATTTGAGATTTAAAAATGTATGTCAAAATATTCCAACTTCCTTTAGTAATTTTTGCAAAAATTATAAATATCACTTTTAATTAAGCTGGACAAGCTTTTTTAGTTATTTACTTTCATCAGTTATATATGCAGTTTCAAGAGTCAAATGGCTCTATAAAGATCTGTTATAAAATCTGCCAGCCTTGATATTCTCCCTTCCCCAGACCCAATCACTTCCACCTCTTCTGATTATTTTGGCGTTGATTATAACTACCTTAAATAACATGCTTCTAGACTATGTTAAAAATAGCCTCCTGTTCCTCAATTTGCTTAGTTTTTTATGCATATATCACTAACTTTCTGACCAATATTCAAATCTCTTTTCCTATCAATTTTCATCTTTCTGTAACAGTCTCTCATGCAACCTTCTGATCTGTTCCAATCTGGACCAGCTGTCCTCCCTGGATCATCACTCTCTTGTGACAGATCTCCTATTTCCTAGATCCCATGTCTTCCTCGTTCTTGGTTTATTCCTTTGCTATGCTTAAGAACATCCTCCAACAGTTTCCTGAGAAATGGTGTGAAGAACCTACTTTTCTTTTTTTAAAAAAAGTCTCTATTCTTACTCTCACACTTGACTGTATATAGAATCCTAAGATGAAAATCCTTTTTTTTAAACTCCCATAGTTGTTGACTCAGAAAATAATTTTAAAGGCACACTGCTCTGATCTTCTAGTGTTACTGTTGAAAAGTTTGAAGCCATTCTGATTTCTAATGCTTTGATAAGCATTTGAAACCTGTTTCTCTCTCTCGAGCTTATAGGATTCTTCTGGTCTCAGTGTTTGACATGGAAATTTACAAGATATATCTTGGTATGAATTTATTTTCACTCATGTACTGGGTAGGCCCATTGACTCGGGAAAATCGATTCTCCAGTTCAGGGAAATTTTCTTGAATGATTTCATTAATGATTTCATCCTCTCAGTTTTCATCTATTTTCTTTTTATAACTCCTATTTGAATACTGAACCTCCTAGAAAAATTCCCTAATTTTTTCTACCCTTTTCCATCTTTTTACTCTATTTTTTGGAAGATTTCCTCAACTATCTATCTTTCAGAAGTGGAAAACATACACTTTCTACATTTTTCATTTTTGCTACCATAATTTTGTTTGCATATGCTATTTTTTAAACAGTATTCTGGTCTTCATTCATGTTTACAGTATATGCTTTTCTTTTGAAGTTTATTTCTCCTTGCCTAGCCTCTGTATCTCCAAGTTGCTTCTGTTTTTGGGGGTTTATTTTTTAGGGTTTCCTCAGTTGTTGTTGTTTTTGTTTTTGACACAGAGTCTCACTCTGTCGCTGTAGTGCAGTGGCGCGATTTCGGCTCACTGCAACCTCCGCCTCCCGGGTTCAAGTGATTCTCCTGCCTCAGCCTTCCAAGTAGCTGGGATTACAGGCATACGCCACCATGCCGTATTTTTAGTAGAGATGGGGTTTTCTCATGTTGGCCAGGCTGGTCTCAAACTCCAGACCTCAGGAGATCCACCCGCCTTGGCCTCCCAAATTGCTGGGATTACAGGCATGAGCCATCGTGCCAGCCTCTCAGTTGTTTTCTGTGGCTGCCTGCTTATATTTAAGAGGAAGAGATTAAAAAGCTGAATGGAAGCTCTGAGTACACAGATGAAGCTTGTCAATTGTAAGCTTCACTGTAGGGTGATCTAGCTAAGTCATTTAGTTTGGGAAACTCTAGGTCTTTCCTCGCAGGCCAGTCAGATTCCCCAGAGAAAACCCTTTTTTTTTTTTTTTTTTTTTTTTTTTTTTTGCCTGTAGGAAAAAAGGCCTGGCAGCCAGTGTTCTAACAGCCAAGTGGAGAATGATGGCTGGGAACCTCAACATCCAGTATGATAAATCCTAATTACATTCCCTATAACTCCACCCTCAATTGTACCTAGAAGACTTAATCCAGAGACTCTGTTTTAACCTCTTCAGAAATAAATCTTCAGTCTTTTACTAGAGTGACTAGACATTTCTAGCTGCCCAGCATGGGAGATCTCATAGCCTTTTTTTTTTTTTTTTTTTTTTTGATACGCAGTCTCACTCTGTTGCCCAGGCTGGAGTGCAGAGGGGTGATCTCAGCTCATTGCAAGCTCTGCCTCCCGGGTTCACGCCATTCTCCTGCCTCAGCCTCCTGAGTAGCTGGGACTCTAGGCGTGCGTCACCACGCCCGGCTAATTTTTTGTAATTTTAGTAAAGACAGGGTTTCACTGTGTTAGCCAGGATGGTCTTGATCTCCTGACCTTGTGATTCACCCGCCTCGGCCTCCCAAAGTGCTAGGATTACAGGCGTGAGTCACCGCACCCGGCCCTCACAGCTTCTTATATAGACATGAACCAATCCTTACTTTCACCCCATCCATCTTTACCCCTAGAATGCCTGGTGCCACCGATAACAAATCTTTGGGGGATTCTGAGGTATGAACTGGGTTGGTTCTCAAGATGTCCTCAGTATTGGCTTATGTCTCAGTTTTCTCATCTATCTGTTTTCCAGTTTCAAGAATTTTATCATTGTCTCCTCTCTCATATTCTCCATCTCTGTAATTTTTTTCACCTTAAAAAATCCCTTTATGTAATTTTTGTGGAGTGTCAGTACAGAATGGAAGTAGCCATGTGTATGCTTAATCTGTCATCTTTACTGAGAAGCCTCACAAAGCTTTTTAAGGTAAACATTCAATTTTGTTGAAGACACAGTGAAGTAGGTACAGTGCCAGTAAGGGAATCAATACATTCTACTCTCTGGAAAACAAATTTGTTAATGTATATCAAGAACCCTTCAACCCAATGATTCCTCTGCCAGGAGTCTAAATTAATTTGGGGAGAATTAATATCTTAACAATATTAAATCTTCCCATTCATAAACATATCTCCCCATTTATTTGGACCATGCATCAAGCTTGCACCTCCATCATATTTTCTTCTCAAATCTACCTCTACTTAGAGGCAACATCAGCATTTCTTTCTTACCTGTATTATTGCATTGGCCTCAATTACTAACTGCCAGAACTATCTTCCAAAAAATGCAAATCTGACCATGTAATGCCTCAGCTGAGAGTCCCTCACTGGAATCCCCATGCCCACATGATTAAGTCACAGTTCTGACAGGTAAACTCTTACTCTTCTTTCAGGGAACACTGCTCCTGCAAAACCTTTCCTGATAACCCCCGCTTCCTAAATGACCTCGTTTGTTGCTCTTTTTTAGCGCCTTTAATGCTTTATTCCATTTATTTACTCCTCTGTCCAGCACTCAGCTATGCATACACAAATGCAGGCACTGGCTTATTTGCCTTCAGAGTGTTGACCAGAGAGGCCTTGCACAAAGAATGAGCTCTAGCAACATTTACTGAATGATCTAGTACCAGGCTTAATTTTATTTGCTATTAATTAATTAGAAGGGGTCTTACTATGCCAGCCTTAATTTTATAGACATGAAAACTAAGTCTCAGGTAAGCCTCAGGTAGCAGAGCCAGGAGTAGAACTTGATGCTCATAACTCTGTCTCACCCTGCACCCTGATTCTGGCAATGTCACTTTACTATTTCCTATGTGGTTATTTAGAAAAGTTCTCCTCACATTCTGCAGCTGTTAAAAATGACAACTGCAAATAGCCAAAAAGTAAAAACAACTTAAAAGGTTCATCAACTGGTGAATATTACTGGGTCATCAAAGGAATGAAGTTCTGACACATGCTGCAATGTGGATGAACCCCAAAAACATGCTAAGTGAGAGAAGAAACAAATGACCACATATTATTCCATTTTTATGAACTGTCCAGAAAAGACAAATCTATACACAGAAAACAGATGAATGGTTGACTGGGACTAGGGGCTGGAAAGGGGAGTGACTGTAAATGGGTATAAGGGATCTTTTTGGGGTGGTAGAAATGTTCTACGACTGGATTGTAGAAATGGTAGCTCAACTCCATAAACTTACTGGATTGTGTACTTAAAATGGGTGAATTTTACGGTATGTAGCAAATCATACTGCAATAAAACTTTTAAAAATGGTTATAATTCATATAGTAACAAAGCGAAAATCATTCTAGATCAGTGCTGTCCAAGAGAAATATGCTCGGTACATAGGTACTTTTAAATTCTTTTGCTGGGCGCGGTGTCTCACGCTTATAATCTCAGCAGTTCGGGAGACCAAGGCAGGCGGATCACTTGAAATCAGGAGTTCAAGATCAGCCTGGCCAACATGGTACAACCCTGTCTCTACTAAAAATACAAAAATTAGCCAGATGTGGTGGCGCACGCCTGTAATCTCAGCTACTCAGGAGGCTGAGGCGGGAGAATCGCTTGAACTCAGGAGATGGAGGTTGCAGTGAGCCCGAGAGCACACCACTGCACTCCAACCCAGGCAACAGAGTGAGATTCCTTCACACACACACACACACACACACACACACACACACACAAACTGGCGCAGTAGCTCACGCCTGTAATCCCAGCACTTTGGGAGGTCGAGGCGGGAGGATCAACTGAGGTCAGGAGTTCAAGACCAGCCTGGCCAACATGGTGAAACCCCATCTCTACTAAAAATACACAAAAATTAGCCAGGCATAGTGGCTCATGCCTGTAGTTCCAGCTACTTGGGAGACTGAGACAGGAGAATCGCTTGAACCTGGGAGGCGGAGGTTGCAGTCAGCCGAGATCATGTCACTTGCACTCCAGCCTGGGTGACAAGAGTAAGACTCCTTCTCCAAAAAAAAAGAAGAAAAAATTTTTTTAGTAGCCACATTAAAAAGGTAAAAAGAAACAGGTAAAATTAAGTTAAATATATTTTATTTAACTTAATATATCCACAATATTATTATTTCTAGGTATAATTGGTACACAAAAGTATTAAGTGAGATACTTGGCATTCTTTGTTTCGTACTAAGTCTTGAAAGCTAACATGCATTTTATACTTTTGGCACATTTCAGTGAGGACTAGCCACATCTCAAGTGCTCAGTAGCCACGTGTAGCTAGCGGCTACCAAATTGGACAGTGCAGTTCTACAACAATAAACTTACTAAATTGATTATAAAAACCATACACTGATTATTGCTATGTCGAATTTTACATAAAAAATAACAGATGGAAACATAACAATGTTTAGATGTTTAGGGTGGAGAGAATAGGGGCAAACTTTCTGTTTTCCATTTTCTGGGAAGAGGGCATGTTTATTTTATAATGAAAATAGGCCGGGCACGGTGGCTCACGCCTGTAATCCCAGCACTTTGGGGAGGCCAAGGTGGGTGGATCACCTGAGGTCAGGAGTTCGAGACCATCCTGGCCAACATGGTGAAACCCCGTCTCTACTAAAAATACAAAAATTAGCTGGGCATGGTAGCAGGCACCTGTAATCCCAGCTACTCAGGAGGCTGAGGCAGGGTAATGAGGAGGTTGCAGTGAGCTGAGATCGTGAGCCGTGATCGTGCCACTGCACTCCAGCCTAAAGCCTGGGTGACAGAGTGAGACTCTGTCTCAAAAAAAAAAAAAGAAAATAATACTTACATTACATATCTATAAAAAGAAATGGCCTTCTCCCACCAAAGGGGAAGGCAGGGCGGTGGGGGCAGGGAGCTAAAGATACCTCTGGGGGAGCTCCAGCTGGCTAAACTGCAGCCTGCCAGCATGAGAACATAAACATCACAGATGCTTCGATTAAGGGGATACTGCCAAGTCCAAAGGGCCTGGAGATGCTGGGAACTACCTATAGGAAGGGCAGGGCAGACAGAGGGCTGGGTGGCAAAGTAGTAGCTGGCCAGAGAAGACGGTGAGCCACGAGCAGCAGAAATGTTGTGGAGGTGTAAGCAAAAAGCACATATTTCAGTCTGTGATAAAGTTTTTTAAAAAGAGATAAGGATTAAACAGCTCCATGATCTTCTGCATATACACACACACACACACACACACACACACACACACACACACACACATATACATATATGCCTCTTAGCTACCCAAATCCTTCAGAGAATCCTTTTTTTTTTGAGATGGAGTCTTGCACCTGTTGCCCAGGCTGGAATGCAATGGCATGATCTCGGCTCACTGTAACCTCCGCCCCCTGGGTTCAAGCGATTCTCCTGCCTCAGCCTCTCCAGTAGCTAGGACTACAGGCATGCGCCACCACGTCCGGCGAATTTTGTATTTTTATTAGAGACAGGGTTTCGCCATGTTGGCCAGGCTGGTCTCGAACTCCCGACCTCAGGTGATCCGGCCGCCTCAGCCTCCCAAAGTGCTGGGATTACAGGCATAAGCCATTGTGCCCGGGTTTTTTTTTTTTTTTTTTTTTTTTTTTTTTTAAAAGACAGAGTCTCACTATGTTGCCCAGGCTGGAGTGCAGTGGCGCAATCTCAGCTCACTACAACCTCTGCCTCCCAGGTTAAAGCGATTCTCCTGCCTCTGGCTCCTGAGTAGCTAGGATTACAGGCATGCACCACCATACCCGGCTAACTTTTGTATTTTTAGTAGAGACTGGGGTTTCACCATGTTGGCCAGGCTGGTTGCAAACTCCTGACCTCAAGTGATCTGCCTGCCTTGGCCTCCCAAAGTGCTCAGATTACAGGTGTGAGCCACTGCACCCGGCCAAGAGAATCCCCTTTTACAGTTTTCCATGGCATTATAGACAAGGACTGATGCTGTGCTATGGGTCAGGAAGACAGAAGTCTGAGGAAAGTCAGACCCCATGTCTATTTATGAAGCAGAACTCAAGCCCTTGATCATCGAGTCCGGTAATCCTTAAATGGGGTGAGGTAGAGAGAGAAAAGGATAACTCCCTGAGTGGAGGAAGACTGCCTAAACTGTTATAGGACACCTCCTTCTGTCCAATTCCCTAGATATCCCAAGTCCTTGGTTAAATATCACTAAATTTTATAATAAAAAAATATTACTCATGGGACATATAGTATACCAAAACAAGGTGAAGGTAAGAAGAAACGCAGGTGAGAACCACTGACTTAGTCCAAAGCCCTACTGTACAGATATCTAGGAATATTTGAAGGAGACATTAATTCAATATTTATTGACTACCTCATGCATTAGAGTAAGTGGTAATGTGTCCAAGGCCAAAGAGCGTGGAAGGGAGTAGGGAAGAGTAGCAGCCCCAGATAACACTTAAAGCAGAGATACAGGATCTACTAATTCCTGTTCTTACAGGACTAGTGATCAGGCTGTTTTAAGATCCACACCAGAAAACTGGCTGATGCTAATCAATGCTAGAAATTCCCAGGAGTATAAAGTCTCTCACAGGTAAGCTACGTTGTATACCCAGCAAAATGTCTTAAAGGGTAAGAGAGAAGTACACAGAGGATAGCCCAGAACTCTGGGTTCAACTTTTGACCTGTTAAATAAAAAGACCTACCCATTGCTCTGAGAAGGGTAAGAGTATACAAAGTATGGCAGAGGTTGCTAGTTGTACCCTGATATTCATTCTTGTCTTCTGCCATAATAACATGACCTCCAGTTTATAAGCGGTACTTGACCATCCAAAATAAGAATTACATTTCCCAGTTTTCCCTGCAGCTAGATGTGGTCATATGACCAAGTTTTTACTAACAGAAGATGAATGGAAATGATGTGTGCCCTTGAAAGATTTGTCTAGCCCTGCCCTTTCCCATTTCCCTCTTCCACTGGCTGGAATGTAGATGTGATAATAAGCCGCCCCTTAGGTGTTACCCTCTATCACATGGCCCAGAGGGTATACTATCATATGGTACATCTAATCACTATTATTTTGGGTCTCTACTAGAGTAGTCAAACCTGTAGCCCAATTAAGAACAGCAACGAAGAAAGGACAGGGGCAGAATCTAGATGACAACCACCACCACCACCATCACAAAGGACATCACTAAATCATTCCTGCTGCTTGTCCCTGTTGCCTGGGTACTCACTGGCACGCCATGGGACATGAGGGTGTTGGGATTCATGAGGGTGACAAGTTGGTGCAGGAGGTCAGGCTGGCTATCAAATAGTTCAGGTGTCAGCTTCTTCATCACCTCTTCCAAATGTTCTGCTGCAAGTGAGGGCACCCCATACCAGGTCTTCGGCTCACCCCTGCACAAGTGGAAAAGGGACACACACAGTAAATCACACCTTGGTCATGCAGGGAGCCCACACTGACTTGATTCCCTGGCTCCCCAGGGCCCCACTCACCAGTGGAGGTAGTTAATGGAGTAACTCCAGTGATCCTCAATATGCCAGCAAAAGGCTGAGAAGACCATGCCCACGTAGAGCCAGGGCACCTTCATGCCAGAGATATCTGCATTGATGTGGCACAGTACAGACTGTTCCAACACCGGCATCACATTTAGGTTCCAACCACTGGTAGCATACTCCTGCCAGGTCAGGTATTTGTAAAAAGGGCATGAGGGTTATGCTAAGGAACTGAGAACTTAAGTCATTTTCTTTAGCCTAGGGAACTTTAATTTTGAGGTCAGAGACTTTTTTGAAACATCTTAAGAAACATATAGGTTTTCTCCCTACCTCTCCACCAAAAAGCATACATACAAAATTTCAATTCTATTCACTTCAATTTCTGCAAAGTTTACAGATATATCCATCTACCAAAATACCTGCAAGTTAAAAAAAGTCCTGCTCTGGATCAAAATGTACCCTTTCTTGGAAGCACAACTAAGCCCTCATTTTCTCCTGTGCATACAAACCCCACTCCCTGAACACTTCTTAAGGATGAGCCAGGATCTCATATACCTTCTCATTTAATTTTTATAACAAATTTGCAAGGTAGATATTATCCCCATTTTAGAGATAAGGAAATGGGCTCACAGAGGTGAAAGAACCCATCTCATGTTTGTACATGCCAGGTACCAGACTGTTTTCTTTCATCTCATCTGAATCTCACGGCTACATAAGATTGGCATAATTATCCTCATCTTACAGAGATATTGAGTTTTTCAGATATTAAATGATTTGCCTAAGTTCACACAGCTGACATGTAACCATGATCATCCACTCACCTCCTCTTCAGGGGTTAGGTGCCGTTTACTGTCACTGACAGGGAAACCGCTGCCAAATTCTTTGGAATGGATGTCAGCTCCATACTCAACAGTCACATCTTCCTCAATGCTATTTACCAGCCTCCAGAACTCCTTCTCCACAAGTTCTGTGGGCACCATCTAGGGGAAGAAAGGTAGCAGCTGACCATGGCCCATCACACCCTGGACCCATTGACCCAGGTGAGCTGAGACCATCTGGCACCAACACCTATGATCCTAGCCCAACACTACCTCAGCCCTCCATCACCTACATGCACGGGCATGTTGAAGTAGTCAGCTTTAAAGGAGTCGGCCATCTCGCCAAAGCTCTGCAGAGTGTATTCCCGGGTAGCCTGCTCAAAGCCAAAGGCTTCTGGGGGCCGCTTACACTCCTAAAACCCAAAGGAGAACATGTCACCAAAACAGAGGCAAAGAGGTGAAGAATCCTCACAAGCGGAACTGGAATATAAGGGGTAGGGAGGGAGAAGAGCCCTAGGTCTGCACTCAAGGCCCCTGAGGCAGGCCTTACTTTATAGCTGTACCTTTTGCTCTTACCACTTCGGCTTAGTCTTTTCATTCCCCATCATGCTTTTTTTGCTCAGTTCCTCCCTACTGAAATGTCCTTTTCCACTTTCTTTCATTGGTTCTTCAAAACTCAATTCCAGTCTCACAACTTCCAGGGAGTCATCTCATGCTCTTTTCTTCCTTTAGGACTTTATCTAAATGGCTCTGACTTTAATATGCCATCCGGTGTTCTTCTGCCACCATTTTTCCTCTCTCACTAAAATGTGATTCTATTTTTTTTTTTTGAGACAGAGTCTTGCTCTGTCACCCAGACTGGAGTGCAGTGGCACAATCTCAGCTCACTGCAACCTCTGCCTCCCAGGTTCAAGCGATTCTCCTGCCTCAGTCTCCTGAGTAGCTGGGATTACAGGTGCCCACCACCAAGCCTGGCTAATTTTGTATTTTCAGTAGAGATGCGGTTTCACCATGTTGGCCAGGCTGGTCTCAAACTCCTGACCCTGTGATCCGCCCGCCTTGGCCTCCCAAGTGCTGGAATTACAAGCATGAGCCACCATGTCCGGCCTCTAAAATGTGATTCTATGCAGGATGCTTAGGGAAGTTTTTTTATGCCCAGACTAGAATTATACAGCTGGGAAAATGGCAATGAATATCCTAGCACCTTGAAAGATGGAAAATGGGGTTGGGCATGGTGGCTCATGCCTGTAATCCCAGCACTTTGGGAGGCTGAGGCGGGAAGATCACCTGAGGTCAGGAGTTCGAGACCAGCCTGGCCACCACAGTGAAACTCTGTCTCTACTAAAAATACAAAAACTAGCCAGGCGTGGTGGCAGGCACCTGTAATCCCAGCTACTCAGGAGGCTGAGGCAGGAGAATCACTTGAACCTGGGAGGCAGAGGTTGCAGTGAGCACAGATGGTATCACTGCACTCCAGCCTGGGTGACAGAGCAAGATTCTGTCGCAAGAAAAAAAAAAAAAAAAGGAAAAAGAAAGATGGAAAATGAAGACACTGGCT
Source organism: Chlorocebus sabaeus (assembly GCF_047675955.1). NCBI lineage: Eukaryota > Metazoa > Chordata > Mammalia > Primates > Cercopithecidae > Chlorocebus > Chlorocebus sabaeus. The sequence continues at coordinate 99,817,063 of NC_132933.1, read as the reverse complement.
TTTACAGTATAAACCCTCCACTACTTCTGTTCTTGAGACTGTCTCAGAAGACAGGATGTGGGTCTACCTCATTTTGTACATATGTTATTTTAGATGAGAACGATATGTACCCCAAAATCAGACACACACCATGCTTATGTTTGAAAAATAAATGTCAGTCTGATCCACTGACTTATAACCACTTAGAGTCAAGTAGAGTCGACAGTCTTGATACTGTTGGCATCCAAACTCCTCCCCAACTAGAATCTCCACCACTACCAAGGCCAATATGCACTGCCCTGATTTTTCCTCATCTGTGTATGTCTGTGTGTGTGTATGTATGCATGTGCACACCTGGTCTCTACAACCACAGTTGAGTCCCTAAGATAAGGCGAATGTCTGCTCTCCAGAAATCCAGAGGGAAATGTAGAAGATAAGCACCAAGAATTTGGGTGAAGGTAGGAAGTTCATGAAATGTACCTGCCCAACTTCCTGGCCGCTTGGCCCTTACTGCTGCTTCAGCTGCTCTCCTTACTGCCCCTATACCCACAGTTGGCATGCTCTCCTGCTATACCTCTGTTCCTGCTAGTCCTCCACCTCCCAGTCCCGAACAGCCACCCACCTCTCTAGTTAAAGCCTGTATCACTGCCTCAGTCTAAATATAACAAGAGGAAAACAACTAAATAAATATTATACCCATGATATACCATCCAAAAAAAATTCCAGACCTTGATTAAACTTAATAATATAGAGAAATGGTTATAAAGTAACAAATGAAAATATATAACATGATCTCAAGCTTGTATAGTTACATATAAGTAACAGCAAAAAGATGAGAAAAAAATATACCAAACTATTAACAATGGCTATCACTGGGTAGTGGGAAGGCAAGTAATTTGTCTATTTTCCAAAACGTCTTTTCTTCTTTTTTTCAGACAGGGTCTCATTCTGTTGCCCAGGCTGGGGTGCAGTGGCATGGTTTCGGCACACTGCAACCTCTGCCTCCTGGGCTCAAGCGATCCTCCCACCTCAGCCTCCCAAGTAGCTGGGACAACAGGCGTGCGCCACCATGCCTGGCTAATTTTTGTATCTTTTTTGGTAGAGACGGGGTTTCGCCATGTTGCCCAGGCTGGTCTCAAACTTCTGGGCTCAAACGATCCGCCCACCTTGGCCTCCCAAAGTGCTACGATTATAGGCGTGAGCCACCATGCCCAGCCTCAAACTTTCTAAAAAAGAAAAAAAAAGAACAAAAACTCAGAATTTGAAAGAACATTTTTTTCTTAATATTCCTATCCTTTGGCTGGGCACGGTGGCTCTTGACTGTAATCCCAGCACTCTGGGAGGCCGAGGCGGGTAGATCACAAGGTCAGGAGATCGAGACCATTCTGGCTAACAAGGTGAAACCCTGTCTCTACTAAAAATACAAAAAATTAGCCAGGCGTGGTGGTGGGCGCCTGTAATCCCAGCTACTCGGGAGGCTGAGGCGGGAGAAAGGCGTGAACCCGGGAAGCGGAACTTGCAGTGAGCTGAGATCACACCACTGCACTCCAGCCTGGGCGACAGAGCGAGACTCCGTCTCAAAAAAAAAAAAAAAAAAATTCCTATCCTTCAAGTCTCATTTCTGACATTTTCCCTGATTATTACCCTTAGCCATTTTCCTCTCCTCTGAACTTGTTTATCTCAGAGCTCCTAACACACAATTTAGCCTCTGTTTATATGTCACCACATACAGTCTAATTATGATGCTTACCTCTCCAGGTGGTCTGGCAGCTCTTAGAGGACAAAAGCAAAGGCCGAATCTCCTGCTCCTTTCTCCCAAAGCTCTGCCCAGCCTAATCCCACCACAGAGACCCAAAACCTAAGACTATGGCTGAGCTAAGAAGCTGCCCTCAATAAGGCCAGATGAAGGAAGGCAAGAAAGCCCTATGACGCAGATGTGGAGTGGGGAGGCCTTACCGCCATGACACACTTTGGGCACCGCCAGACACCCTTGGGGATCTCAGGCAGAGGAGGCAGCAGGCAGAAGATGTGGTAGTTGTCATCACAGCCATCACACAGCAGGAGCTTGTCATCCTCATCCCCTCGAGAACACATCCGGCAGACATATGACTCAATCTGTCAGGGGAGAAGAGCAAAAGTTCTCCATTGGAAATCCACTGTGTTTGCTGGCTGAATGATTTACAGTCCTGTACAAGCTAGTCATGCTAGGTCTGGAGCTCAACTGCATGTATGTACCACCTCCCCAAATAAGCAGGTAGAGCTGCGAGACCAGTCTTTCATCATCCAGTCTTGAATCCTCCCATTTTTATTCATTCAATAAACACTTACTAAACCCATGTTCAGAACTACGTTGGACTCTAGCACAAAAACAAGACATGGTATCCTTCCAAGTATATACAGTACTCTAGAGACATGTGTTCATAAAAATTAAAAATTGCCAATAGCGGTCCATAAAGGGCACTGTGGAGCCTAGAGAAGGAAGCACTCAAAGCAGCTGGAGATAAGGGGGGATAGCCTTAAGAAAGGACTTCATTGAAAAGGTGACACTTGAAACTGGCTGAAACCTGAAGGCAAAACAAAACTTGGCAACAGGGCAGAGCACAGGGGGAATCTCTTCCAGGCTGAAGAAACAACATGTGCAAAGGATAGGGATGAAAAAGCATAGTGCATCTTATGGGGAAAAATGAACATACCTACAAGGAGTTCAGTGTGGCTATAGCAGAGGAGTGAGGTGGGCAGTGCTGGGGGATGAGGCTAGAGGTCAGCAGGGACTGGATCATGCATGGCAATGAGGAGCTTAGCCTTTATCCTGAAGCAATGGTGAGGCTCCTTCTCTGGACCCTTCCAGCACTTCATGTTGACAGCACTTGATCACCCTTTCTTGCTCTTTGTTCCATGTGAGTTGGCTTTGTTTCCCCAATTAAGGAAGCTAACTGAGGGCAGGGCCCATGGAGGCCCGCTTTTGTGGTTAATGCGACCTGGTCCAGTGCCATGCAGGGGAATGCTTATTGAAGGGACGAGAAGCAGAGCATTAAGAAGTCAGGGCTGGGTCCTTACAAACTGGGCATTGCTGTGGTTCCTCCGCAGCCTCATGGTCATCTTGGTGCAGGGTTCTGGGCTGTGACTCAGCTCCTCCTTGCTCTCCAGGAAGGTCTTAGGCGAAGTTGACTCCACCTTCACATCCCCACCTAACTCCTCCTTCACCACTACTGTGGGGGGACACTCGGGCCCCTCCTTATCTGGGAGAGAGAAAAATGGCTGTAAACAGAGGTCTAGGACACTTAGGGCCCTGACTTTTCTCCTCAGGTGAGGCCACCCCAGCCTGTTAGGACTTACCTTTCTTCCGCAGAGTCTTGTCCTTGGCCATGAGGCCCAGGCCCATCATCTTGGGGCCTGCCCCATAGATCTGTAGCTTTTTCAGCTCTGGATTCTTTTCAATGTCTTCCTCTGTGGGTTCCGGCTGGAAGGAAAGAAGGAAATGAATCAAGACTGCTATCTGGGGCAGACTGTCCCATCCTAAAAGAACAATAACTCAGACTACATATCACCTGATATGCTGGGGGCTGAGGCACAGATGGGCTAAGCCAAGAACTCAGTGTTGCTTTTTGGAGACTGAGGGTAGGTGAGCTGCCTCCTCGGCCCTCTCTCGGAAAGGAATAAAAGACAGGATATCTCAGTTTTCCCAACTGTAAAATGAGAATATTACCTCCTCCCTTATAGTTATGAGGGGGGTTAGGGATAATATATATGAAAAAGCTAGCAGTGTTTGGCATTACCAACAAATGGCAGTGACTAATAGGATCTGCTAAATTACATGCTTCATTGAGCCCAGGGAGTGTCCATCTTGTTCTCTGTTGTATTCCCAGTGCCAAGAAGAATGCCTCGCACATAAGCTTCTGCTTGAAGACATAGCCATAAGGAGCTGGGAACAGTGGTACACACCTGTGGTCCTAGCTACTCAAGAGGCTGAGGCGAGAGGATCACTCAAGCCTAGGAGTTCAAGATTATAGTGCACTATGATCAAGCCTGTGAATAGCCACTGTACTCCAGTCTGGGCAACATAGCAAGACCCTATGTCTCAAAACAAAACAAAAGACACAGGTATAAGGAGAAAGAAGAGTTCTACTTCTATGAGCAGAGTAAGTCCGGAAAGGAACAAAACAGGCAAGAAGAGCAGACATACAAAAGAGGCTGCACAAACAGATCAAGACCCAGCTCAGCAGCTCAGCTGAGAGGGCAGAAAAAAGCAAAAGTGAAGCCAGAGAGAGGCACACACTAACGCTCAGAAGAACTCAGAGAACAAAAGAAGGGATAGTGGAACAGGGAACACAGCCTTAGCCAAAGGGAAGGAAAGGACTCCCTCCACCTCAAAGCTCTAAGTTCGAAGAAGGGGAGTACTCACATCAGGCTGCAGTCTCTTGGCCCGCCGGCCATAGCTGTTGAACTTGGAAGGCTGCACAGACTGTCGTAGGGGGATGCTGTGGGGTTTGTATTCCTTGTCCTTCTCCTCATTATCAAATGGACGTGTGTTACACTGCTGGGGACAGGTGAGGGGTAAGGGTCAGGACATGGGACTACAGCCCGCAAAAGCAAGAACTTCCCTCTACCCTCACCCAGTGGCATCCAAAGTTGTGGTCCACTCACCTGATCCACACCAGTAGCCCCTGTTCCACTGGTCTTTAGCACTGACACAAGCACACACTTTGGGAATTCTCAGTGCCTTTGCTTGTATCACTCCTCCCTTCCAGTCACTTCCTCCACCAACCAACCATCTCCCCAACTAAATCAGACGTCATCTCTTCCCACACCTTCTTGCCCAAGCTCTCCCTTATCTGATTTCTCTATCAGTTAAAACTTTGTCACATAACAAATAAGCTAGCCGTACAGATAACTCCAGGACATCTGACCCTGAGCAGTGCAGAAAGAGAACAAGCATCACTAGGAAAGAGCAGAGTCCAACTCCCAGATCTTCAGTCCGCTAAACCAGTTTCATTAAGAGCAAGTGTGGAAATCTGTGCTGAAGGGTAAAGCCGTGCCCTGCCCCACTTTGACATCCTTACCACAAGGTTGGCTCCAGATTGGTACATTTCATAGGGATAAACAATGCGTTCGTAGTGGGAGCGTAGCAAGGAGCCAATATTTTTGCCTGGTGGGTAGTTGAGGCGCTGGGCTACCCGAGCCCACCGACGGTCCTTGCAGATAGCTTCATAACCACCTTCCTCCACCACAATCTGAAAAAACAAGCAGGAAAAGACATGGATATGCCATGTGTATTTCTGTGAGGGAGTAGGCCTGTAGAAAGGGCAAAAGGGCAATGAGGGCAACTCTAGTCCCTCACTTCACAGGAGGCTATCCCCTTATCCCAATGTCAAATTGCAGCAAGATTCCAAGATGTTCTCATGACGGCTTGTGTGCTACCAAGCTGTGCCCCTTCCATTGCAGCCTAAAGCTCTAATATTCAAACTAAGGGGGCCCCCACAGTACCAAGGATATTGGGGTGAGGTGGGGGGTGCTTGACAAAAACCTGTTCTTACTTTGCTGAGACTGTAGAGGTCCAAGATCCGCCGTTCTACATTGGGAATCTTTAAGGAGGAGCCCTGGATTTCCCAGAATTTGGCAATCTGGTCCAAGTAGTTCAGTTTCACTCTCGTCTGGGCCTGAAGAAAAAATGGCTCAAAGAGGCTGGCCACCCCCTCCCACTGACCACTATCTTTGGGTCCAATCATAGGGGAGAACAGAGGAATACAGCAGTCCACACTTTCACTACCCAGGGCTTCTCCCAATGAACCGGATCCCAGACTCTAGGCAGTGCTTAGCCCCACCTCGTTCTCACTTCTTGTTTTTTTTTTTTGAGACGGTCTTGCTCTGTCGCCCAAGCTGGAATGGAGTGGTGCAATCACGGCTGACTGTAGACTTGACCTCCTGGGCTCAAGTGATTCTCCTGCCTCAGCCTCCTGAGTAGCTGGAACTACAGGCGCACGCCACCACGACCAGCTAATTTTTGTACTTTTTGTAGCAATGAGGTTTCACCATGTTGCCCAGGCTCGTCTCAAACTCCTAGGCTCAAGCAATCCATCCACTTTGGCCTCCCAAAGAGCTGGGATCACAGGCGCAAGCCACTGCACCCAGCCACTTCTCTCTCATTTGTCACCTTCTAGTCAATCAGAGAAGCCCAAGTCCCAATAGAGAGGGTCACAACTGCCAAAAGCTTTAGATATGTCCTCTGTCAATCTCCCTGACAGGGTCATGTGAGTATTATCATTTCCTCTACAGATGAGGAAACAGAGGCTCAGAAGAGTTAGGTCACACAGCAAGCATCAAGATATTTTGGTGCCACATAACTTGAGCTTTGGCTCTCCCTCTGCTACTTATTTGTTATATTGTCTTGAGCAAATCAGTTTCACTGTGGACTCCTTTTTTCTTTTATTAATAATTATAAACGGAAAATAACTGCACAGTCCACTTACCCCAGAGGGGTAGACTTAATGAGGGGAACAGTGAAGATCCTCTGCAAATTTCAGAATTATATCTAAGCTCTAGGCATGTTTCAGAGAAAGAAAGCTCCAAAAAGGCACAGGCACCTCCTTATGTACCACCAAACTTGTTCCATGGTGGCTGAAGGGTGAAAGTGCATGCTATAATTATAGACAGAATGGCCTAGAACTAAGAGATGGTATATCAGAGTAGCACTAGCACCTGGCCAACCCAGGACCCAATGTGGGCCAAAGAGACTAGGAACAAGATATGTATCATGCTTCCCTGAAATCTCAGTAACCAAGAAGGACTCCCATAGGCCCCAAGTCTATAACCTCCTCACTCCAGTCAGAGGGCCTGGTTCTTGGAAGAACTAGATAGTCACTACCATTCACTACCTTGCCCTGATCCCATTAGGGGGAACAAAGACAGCTCTTTCCATTTCATAGCTGAGAAAAACTAAGGTCTATTTGTGCGAAGAAACAACCTACAGTTCCTCAGCTGTGAGAACCCTCAAAGGGCAAGGAAGTGCTCCCTCGACCTCAGCCCCTTAGCTTTCTGAAGTTGGCCTCATCCCTGCTCCTTCTCATTAGCCAGCACTCCCTCTATAGAAAACCTGCCCTTGTGTCATGCTAGGCAACATCTTGCCCAAGCTGTACCCCTATAAACCTGACAAGATATATTTTTCTTTTCTGAGATGGGGTCTTGCTATGTTGCCCAAACTGGTCTTGAACTCCTGGACTCAAACAATCCTCCCACCTTAGCTTCCCAAACTGTTAATAGTGCCGAGGCTGAGGAACTCTGGTCTAGAACACAAGTGAACTTTTAGGGTGTAAGTATTCAGCTGGGCCTGGGCCTAATCCCCACCCCTTGGACATCTAGTAAGATTTGTGGGTACATAATAATGGGGGAGGCAGTGGCGGCATATGCCTAACCTAGAGCTGCCATGGAAAACTCCAGGATCTTACGTGGAAATGGCTTCAGTGAGCCTAATCTCACTACCCCAGGGCATTCTCAAGCAGGGAAAACCCCACCTGTCCATGAAAAGGGCCTGGACTTCCTGTACAGAACAAAAGGGAGAAGGAAAATCCTACCTGCCTGACCCCTGGCCAAGTCTCTAACCATTCCAGCCTCCACAGAGCCCAGTTCTTGTGTTGTTCTGCCCATCTACCTAAACTCCCACCTTACCAAGCACCCATGGAAGGAAAGTAGAAAGCACAGGGCTGTGGATGAATTGGACATATAAAGCCACATTCAGCTGGCCAAGGAAGAAGGGGTATCAGCCAGTTCCATATTTCCTTTTTGTTGACTCAGCTAGGGTAGGCTAGTTCACAGGGGAGCTTCAGAAGTAACAAACCTTTGTGAGAAAGAGATATATGTCCCTAGTCTTTGGGCTATCAAATCACAAATGCTAAATGCCCCTGGCTCTTGGTTATATTTAGAGTTCTAAAGCTTCTTCCATGCCCTGGGCACACTAAAGTAATGCAATTTCACAGAAGAGAGAATAAAGGCCTAGCTAGGTAAAGTACCTCAGTCAGAGAAACTATAAGGGAAGTGGGATTAGAACTCAGGTATCCATTCTCCCAACCCCACCACCAGCTCCTAGTCTTCTCACCTCTAGCTCATTCAGCCTCTGGATTCGGGGGGTAAACCTGAAGTTGTCCACTTCCACAGCAAAGGGTGGCTGCCAGTCCTGAGAGCATAGAGAGGGAAAAGGGACTTGAGTTATCTTAGCATAGTGTAAGACCGAACTCACCAAAAGCAGCTCGGAATCTCACTGGCACCTTCCCAGACCTCTAGCCACTCCAGACCCTTTAACCTGCAAACATCCTACCCAACCACCCACCCCTACCTCCCCCCAGAACTCACAAGAGTCTAGCAGCCCTCAAGTCCACACCCAAGGCCCCATGCACATGCCCTAGGAAACTTCTCCTGAGTCCCACCCAACAGTACAGTGCCAGGATTTCAAGAAATTAAGAGATGGAGCCTCTGTTTTGTTGACCCTAAACCTTCTCTACACCCACATTAACTCCTTATCCCCTAAGCACGTGCTGTAGGACACACAGGCCTGGGAGTACTGGAAAGCACACAGGATCTACAGTCAGAAGACATGGGTTCACATTCTAGATCTGCTACTTACTAGCTATGACATTTTAGCTTTCTGAACTTGTTTTCTCATCTGTGAGGTGGGAATATGAACTCTAGCCCTGGCTTCCACACAAGACCAATAAGGAAAATTAAAACTAGTTTTCAAATGAAAATGTTATTCAAAGGAGTCATCGTTATGACCTGACGTGTAAGGCTGACCACACCTCACAATACACATGCAGGGTAGCTTAGCTCCGATTCTGGCAGGACGTAAAGGTTTGGCCCTTTAATGTTTGTTCTCTCAGTTTAAGGGCCTGAGATAGACACTGCAGGGAAGAGCAAGGAACAGGGAGCAAGTACGTGTATCACTCACCCAGTCTGGAAGGCTTCCTGTGGATCCTCTCTCATACACCTGCCTGGTACAGGAAGAGGCAGGGGAGGGAGCTCCAGGGGGTGGGGGTAAGAGCTGGGATGCCTGACCGTGGTGGCAAAGAATGGGAGGATTTGGGGAGGGAAGTCAGGTAAGGATCACGAAAGTGGGAGAAACTCTGCCCTGCCAATTTGGAGCTTGCTGTGTCCTGCCCAAAGGTCAGCTGTGAAGAGCCCACTCTCCAACACCCCTTTCCAACCTCCTACGCAGTCCTCTCCTTCCCAGAGCCCTGGTTCCTGCTGGGTTGGCAAAATGAACCTAAAGTAACCTAAACCAATGCTCGAGGAAAGTGAGGCTCAGAGAAAAAAAGTGAAATTTCCAAAATTACATGCTGAGTTAGTGGTGGAGCCAAGAACCCACGTCTTCTGACCTCTGATCCAAGGCCTTTGCACTACACCGGACACCAGTGTTCATACATATATGCATACACATAGGTGGGGGGGGAGACAGTAAAAGAGAAGAAAATCTGCTGACCTCTTCTGCACACACACTTTTAGAAAATGGGCTAGAGGACTCATACTTGCATGCATACACAAACCACACTCCCCTTCCCCTACCAGCCAAAGCAGGTGGCAAATATCTGGGGCTCAGTAAGCAGGGACCAAAAAGAAAAAAAAAAAAAAAAAAAGCAGGCCAAAATGGTATGGCTCAAATTCAGACAAGCTCCCCGTGCCCGCTTGCCTCTCATCAGGATAGGGCAGTCCCCTCAGCACAGGTAACCCAGCTAAAAAGGTGCTGAAACCCCAAACTCCGGGCACTCTTCTTTCCTGCTGAATCAAATTCTAGACAAACAGTGCAACATCAAGCACCTGACAGGAAATGGCAGCCCTGGAATGCTACAGCAGGAGCCATGGATGCAACAGATACCTGGGAAGGCCCTGCAAACCGCCTGCCTTCATTTCCAGACTACTGTATGCCAAATGCTCAGTATGTTGGTATTACTGGGATATGGTGATAAAAAAGGTTGGCTACCTGATTAAGAAAGTAAGATCCCTCCAAACTCCCCTGGGTCTACTCAGGGTACCCACAACTCTCCTCCCACCCATCTTTCCCAGGCATAGCAGTCACCTGCCCAGCAATTCAGGCCCGAAACCATCCTTCCTCCAGCAAACCTCCAATTCCCAGGCACCCACCCATATACAGGTTCCCACCCTGGGCCCAAGCATCACTTGAGCAAGTACTTCAAACTTCAACCAGAAGGCGGCCAGCTGCCTAAAGGTGTCCTACCAGCAGCCATAGAGAAGGAAAACACCAAACCAAACCAGAGAGCCAGGTATCCTGGATTAGAGGGAAGCACACTGTTGACCAGTGAAAAGAAGCAAAATAAAGGATGGCCTCCTGCTGGCCATGCACACCTGGGACATGTCATTCTTCCCCTTCCTGATCCCCCAAAGCAGGATAACAACACCGGCACAAGGCCAGCCTGCCTAAGTCAGTCCAAGATAGAAAAAAAAGGAATTCCGGCCTCAACTACCCCCATGTCAGCTACGCCTCTTTTTCCCACAGGTTTGCCCAACTACCTCAGGGAGTGCCTCCTTGAGGCCGCCCAGGACTCCTGCCTCTCCCTTCCACTAGCCTTCCTGACCCTCTACCCACTGCCACTCCCTCACCATGGACAAGGATACCTCAGAAATCTATGGCCAGACTCCAAGAAGGAAGAAATTAGCTTACCCAACACCTCCTAGAAGGTCTATCTGAAACCATCCTAGATCTGTGGCTGAGCACCAGAAAGCACCAAGTTGGATAAGAAGGCCTGTGGTGCCCTCCTCAGGTAGGAATGAAGCTTCCTATTCCATTTCAGCCAGGAGACACCCACTCAAAAACACCCTTCTCCAGCAAAGCTCAATTTCTGCGCTTGGAATCCCAAGTGATCACTGAACATTATCATCATTTTTCCACCATACCAGCAAGGCAGCAGCTTGCCCTAGCCCTTGAGGGACTTCTAGCCTGAAGCCAGGCCTAGGAGGAAAGCCATGGCCTTTGTTGCTGACCCCTGTGAATCATGTTCCAAAGGGGACAGAATTCCATGGCTCCATTCTGTTCTGAGGGCCCAAGAGTGCCCTATCCTCTGGGATCTCCTACATCCTGGACCAGAACAGAGTAGAAATCTTCTGAGAAGGACTCACACCCCACCACCAAGCTGACTGGTCCAAACATCTCCATAGGAAGTCAAGTCTGCGGGATGATGTGCAGAAAAGGCCTTGACATTGCCTTCGATGAGGAAAATAAGAGGACAATTCCCTGAACCCACCTCAAGGGAGACAGAGCAATCCCTGTAAGACTGATTTCCTGACTGGTCCAGCAGGCCAGGATATTATCATAGATGAATTGGCCTGGCAGGGTATGAGTAAATATGAGTCAACCTACATAGGAATAAACCAATGACCACATCAAACACCCTCACAGTCACAATAATTACCACTTATCTAGTGCCTACTACATACAGACGCTACCTAGTTTAATTCAGTCCTCTAAATAACCATTCCTGGGACCCATTTCACAGGCTCGGAGAGATTACGTCTACTTTCCCAAGGTCACACAGCTGCTAAGCTTCAAAGTGGAGTTTTGAACTCAAGTCTATCTCCCTTCAGGGCTGCGATCTTTCTACTAATACTATACCATGCTGTCTGCCTTAAGGGAAGTGATGACAACAGATTGGAGAAACGCCTTATTTTTACAGCCTCGACCTAGGTGGCCCGGGCTAACTAAGAGATGTGCGGGGTGCCTCTCTGTGAACTCCCTCCGGCCCACTAGGAATCCCGGTCTTAAACCAAGAGTGATTCTGAAGAGCCGGAGTGGGGGTAGATCTCTGACTCCAGGTCACCTGTGGGCCTCACACAACGAGAGGACCCCTGGCCCAACACCCTTTTTCCGATCCGCGCCGCATCCACAACGGTCCCAGCCACCCACTCTCCCCACCTCGAGCTGCCCTCCGCCCCAGACTTCGCCGCTGGCTATCCTACTGCTTCATTCCCCGTCTCGCCGCCGGCGAAAACCGGCCCCGGGGCTTACCGCAGGTGGGCGGATCTTGCAAATGCCCGATTTCTCTGCGATGGGCCTGATTTTCGCGATGTAGCCAAGAGGGTCTCGGAACTCGGCCCAGCTAGGCTCGAACACTGGGCACTCCGGCGGCGGTAGGAAATCGTCGGACCCCGGCTCCATGGTGGGCCCTAGGTCTGGGCCAGGGATCAGGAGGGCTTGGACCGCCCTTAAGGACTCATGGCGCCGCCGCTGTTTGAAGCCGAGGCAATGCTCGGAGGCTAGGCCCTAAGCGGGACAGCCGCCGCCCGCCGAGGGCCTAGGGGGGCGTGTGGCCGTCGTGCTCTGAGAGTCTCAAGCTGACGCTACTGCTACCGCCTCTTCGTCTTGCTCCGTTTCTTCCAAACTGTGTCGTTGCCTCCCCACTACCGCAGCCTTCGCCACCACAGTTACCTCCCAAACACCGCGGCCTTCATCGCCGCCGCCGCCGCCATCTTGGTTTGTCAGCGTCTCCCCTCCCCACACCACAACAAACCGGATCCTTCCGCGCGGTGTCCTTCCGAGCCTCGTATACCTTGCGTCACACCAAGCCCTAGGAAATCTTCATGTAGTGGAGACCGAGCTAAATAGGCTGCTATGGGTTCTATTGGGAAGGGGTTACTCAAAAGTACCACCCCCGATTGAGAGAAAATAGTTCATTGCAACGGCGGAGGAACAAGATTGTAATTAGTTTGCCGGATCCTCTTTCCGGATGGACCGGCGGTGCACGTTTAAAGGCCAGTGATGCGCATGCGCATTATGGAGACCGGAAGAGGAGCTGGTGTCCGTGGGTGGTGGAGCCAAACCGGCACTCCCTCGCAGACCTCAACCGGGTCGCTATCCTGGCACCAGCGTTCTGTGTCCCTTCTCCCTGGTCTTACCAGTGTGGGCTGCGGAAGGCGGCTTTGGGAGCCTGATTGCAAAGGACCCCTTCTGCTGGCCCGCGGGGTGGGGAGAGATGTACTAGGCTCCAGCTCTAGACACTGACACCTCTGGGGCTTTGAAATAAGGAAGGCAGGAAGCTGCTTACTCCCCGGGGATTATGGATTTTTAGAATCCTGAGTCCCAAGTAAAGGAGGAAATCTTTATTTCATCCAAGGTTACAGGTGGAGCGATGGGGTTTCGATTCTTACCCCCCAAAAGTCACTGGGAGTCAGCATTTTAATGAATGCTTTCAACTCTTCTGTATTCACTTCTACCGTGTACACATTGTTGCATACACTCCGACAAAATAAGCTTGTTTAACTATTGGATATTTAGCAACGGCGTATTTATTCAGTGTCTACTGTGTAAAACACCTGTTTGCCCATTTGTGAGCCTGCAGTGTACTTTCCAAACATCCGTGTACTTTGATTGTATTTATTGTGTATAGCCCCTGTGCATTTGGTACCAACTGTATGTACATTTAGTCCTATTGTGTGCATGTTCCTTGAGCAGTTTCTGAATAGGTTCATTGCAACTACAGTACTTTGAATGAGTATCAAACCAGTACTTTGTACACATACATCAGACATCTACTGATTGGAGGATCATCTATGTCATTCATCAGCTGTGGACCTACTGCATATAGTTTGAACACCTACTGTGCAAATATTTGAGTACTTGTGTACATGCTGATTAAGTAATTTTGTTTTCCCCCATCAGACTATGAATTCCTCAAGGGCAGGGACCATGTGGCCTTATACCTCCTTAGCACTTGGCGTGTTAAGCAGTAAATTAATGTTGAGTAAACAAAAGAAAAATGAATAAATGTCCTTAGCATATATTGACTGGAAAATATGTATACTTTTTGCAAACATTTCCTGTTTAACATATTAAACATCCACTGTAAGCTTAAGGCAGGTAGGGAGTGTCATACCTTCGTGCAGTTAACTGTTCCTAATCAGATACTGTGCCAATTAGGTCCATCCTGCCTACTTCAGGACTGAGCTAAAGACATCCTAGCTGAGGGAACAGGGCACACAGGTAGGAGCTCATGCCCTGGGCTCAAAGAGTCATGCCTTACAGTCCCACCAGCTCTGCCATTTTCTAGTTTGTAACCTTGAACAAGTCCCAACTTCTGTAACTGAAATGGGGATACTACATACCTTGCAGAATTGCCGTGTACTTGGCACATAGCAGGCCCTCAGTATCTGGTAGCTGTTATTTTTATTTCTGAGAGTCAACAACCAATATGCCAAAACTCATTAAGAATCTCCTTTGTGTCAGACACTGTGCTAGTGCTTTTATATTTTTTTATCACCTGAATCCTTATATTACCTTCAGTGTTCAAGATCTTTATCCCCACTTGGCTTGTGTGGAGACTTGTCCCAAGTAACAAAGATATTAAGTGACATCTTTCCAGTTTTCTAGGTGTCAGGGGAAACCTCAGCCCCTCTCCACCAGAAACATAGGTGGATGGTCCAACTGAACAGCTGTCTGGACAGGAAGCAGGAAAGCTAGGCAAAGTGATGCTAATCACAGTAATATCACTAGCCTCTCACATGGATAAGCATCTAATTGCCTACATGGCTAGTTCATGCCAATTATTTCCCTTAGTCTTTGCAACAGTCTTCGGAAAGATGTAGGTGAATTTACCCAGTCTGTAGATGAGGAACCAAGTTTCAGAAAGATTAAACAACTTGCCCAATGTTACACAGGAAATTGCTGACTCTGGTCAAATGCTCTTCCTGTTGTTTGCCCTCACCAGGAATAGAGGAGGTGAGGGAAAAGGGAGCTGCTGGGGTGAGAGGTAGGGTGGTGGGGCAGGGCCCAGTCCTTGGCAATATGGGGCATGCAGGGTCTGGAGCTTGGACTGCCCATCGGGCAGCATCCCCCGGCCACCGTGGCTGTGACCGTGATGGTGGTGGTGGTGGTGGTGGTGTGTGAAAGAAGCAGATGAAAAGGAGGCAGAGGCCTGGCCAGAGAAGGATGAGGAGAATCTAGAAGGTGGGAGAATACGGTAGATCCTAGGCTGAAGGAAGTTCAGCCTTTCCATCCACAGGCAGTTCAGGGAAGGACAAAGAGCATGAATCAGGAATCAGGAGGCCAGATTTTGGGTCTCAGCTCTGCACAGTCTTCCTACAGGCTTCTTTGAGGTACTTTAGCCCAGACACATCCCTGTCCTGGAAAATTAAATAGAAATCACGTAGTCTTTGAAGCCAATGAGATAGAATTTATTCGTTTACAAATATTTATTAAATTTCTATTATGCACCAGAAAATTTTCTGGGCACTGGGAATATAATGGTGACCAAGACAGACGTAGTCTCTACTTTCCTGGAGCTGACATGCACCCAACTGAGATCTGCCAAGTACCTCACCTTCCTGAGCCTTTTCTCCTTTATATAATGAAGCTAAATAATCCCTTCCTCACAGTGTTGTTAGGAGGATTAGAGATAATGATGACTGCTATTCATCAAGGGCCAGGTGCTATGAAGTAGGAATTGTTATCCCCATCCTACAGATGAGGAAACTGAAGCTCAGGGAAGTGTAAACTTATTCACGTCACATGGCTAATAAGTGCAGGACCAGAACTCAAACTCAGGTCTGTCTGACTGTCATACAACTCTACCTGTAAAAGTCTCAGATGATGCTCCCAATGTAGTAAGGCATTCAGGAAATGGGTTTGTTCCCCAAGCCATGGGTCTTGCTGGGGGCCAACCAGAGTCTAGGTGCTGCGGACTTAAGAACTGGGATGCATCAAGGAGCTCACCCCAGGCTGGGGGCTGGCTTGGCCTCACCTATCCACCTGGGAGACAGGGTCTGACATGGAGTTGGTGCAGAGCAGTGACTGGAAGGCTCGTCTGGGCTCAAAACCACACTCACCCCATTCGTGTTTTGTGTATCAACTGGGCGACACTGACTTTGTGTCGCACTTTTTTGGTTTGTAAAATATGGTCTCTTACAGTTCTGAAGTAGGTTTGAGCTGTTGGTTCTGATTCCTAAATAGCTCTAGAATCCATCCCCTCCTCCTCGCCATCTTCCACTCTTCTTGTGAGCCTTTTACTATCTCTAGCCTTTACTCTTAAAAGAGCCTCCTCAAGGTATCTGTGTGAACTCATGGTTTATTAGACAGAGGCAGAGAGAGAAATATCGATGTCTGGTATAGAAATATAGTATGTGCTTAATACATATACATAACAACAAAATGATTTATCCAAAATAATGTTAATTCAAAATGAA
This sequence comes from Chlorocebus sabaeus, assembly GCF_047675955.1. Lineage (NCBI taxonomy): Eukaryota > Metazoa > Chordata > Mammalia > Primates > Cercopithecidae > Chlorocebus > Chlorocebus sabaeus. The sequence goes on along the minus strand of NC_132933.1, from coordinate 99,800,911 downwards.
TTATGACAGTAGTGGATTACAACTCACTGGTTAAAATAAAAATCCATGACTCCACATTGATATAAGTAAATAAAGTGAGAGAAAAGGGAAAGTAGAATTCTAAATTATATAGAAGGAATGATGGAGCTAGAAAATCATCAATGGATGCTCAAACCTTTACAAAATAAAAGAGCAAGCTCTTCAAATATTGCTGTAACACCTAGTGCCCAAATCTTGGTTTCTAAATGTCATTCTCTACTAAAAAAAAAACCAGGGCTCCTTGGAAGGGCTCAAAAAAAGATGGAGATGTGCCACAGGACACAGGGGCTTAGAGGGCTTCTTACTGGCCAAATCTGGGGTTGTGAATATCAAAATAAAGAATGATGTTAATGGGTTATATATAAACCATTGAGTGAAATAAACAATCATTAAGTCCATAAGGATATAAATAAATAAATGTAGAAGGGAAAGCCCTCCCTTATAGTGGAAAGCCAACTAAGACATGCCCAGGCCGGGTGCAGTGGCTCATGCCTGTAGTCCCAACACTTTGGGAGGACTGCTTGAGGCCAGGAGTTTGAGACCAGCCTGGGTAACCTAGCAAGACCTCCATCTCTATAAACATTTTTTAATTAGCTGGGCGTGGTGGTGTGTGGCTGTGGTCCCAGCTACATGGAAGGCTGAGGTGGGAAGATCACTTGAACCCAGGAGTTCGAAGCTGCAGTGAGCTATGATCGCACCACTGCACTGGGCAATGGGATGAGACCCTGCCTCAAAAAAGAAAAAAAATATACATATTGAAAGAATGATGGCATTTGAAAATCACCATTTGACAACCTCAGCCATAATAATTGTTCCAGTGAACGCTAAAACTAGTGAGTGAAAGTTTGAGAGTAACATTTCCATTCATCTCTCCACAAGATACTCATCCACTACAATGGGGAAGTGGTAACTTTACAGTGGAGATATTAGATAGCCCAATTTGTTACCTGGTCTTACTTTAGCTGCTGCTGAGGCCAGCGTGAGAAACCTGTTGGCAACAGAGTAACAGGGAGCAGCTGGGGAGACCTGCCTGTCTCCACGCTGCACCATGTGCTGTGCCCACCACTTGAGCTCCAGTTCCCATTCCTTTCTTACTGTGCTACTAACACATTGCATTCGCTCACACCTCCAGGCCTTTTCATGCGCTGCTCCCTCTAACAAATGCCCTTCTCTGTCAGGCTAAGTCCTACTCACCCTTCAAGACTACTCCACTAAAAGGGGGGGGCTCCAGAAAACGGTGCCTGACCCCACCCACACACCCCAAGTTGGTTTTTCCCCTCCTCTGTGTTCCCACACACCCAGGGCTTCCTTCTGGGCATGTACTTACTTTATCATCTTCACATTATCCCCACCAGGCTGTCTGTCCACTCCTGAAACTCTTGTCCTACACTGTCTGACGTGGTAGCCACTTACCCACATGTGCTTATTTATTTACATTTAAATTTAATAAAATGAAAAGTGCAGTTCCTCAGTTGCACTAGCCACGTTTTGAGTGCTCAGTAGCCACATGTGGCTAGTGGTTACCATATTGAACAGCACAGGTATGGGACATTTTGCTTATCACAGACAGACCTTACTGGACAGCACTGGAGAACAAACATAAGAACTCTGAGATTCTAGGACCTTTGTCCTTTGTGTTTGTTTGTTGGTTGGTTGGTTTGTTTTTGAGACAGTCTCCCTCTGTCACCCAGGCTGGAGTGCATTGGCGCGATCTCGCTCGGCTCACTGCAACCTCCACCTCGCGGGTTCAAGCAGTTCTGTTCTTTGTTATGTGTTGTCTCTCCCCATCTGTATCCCCAGAGAGATTGGCAGCAGCACCTTTGATATAAGAATAGTCAATGGGCTTGCTGTCTTCAGGTCCTCAGAGAAATGGGGAAGTGAGGAGATGAACTACCCCTCCACAGTCTGGACAGTGCATTTCTGGAGGGGTGGAGGGGGTGAGGAGCACAGACAGCCCAGCACTGGGACTGCAATGAGGACTGGAGGAGGAGAATTTAGGAAACAGTTGAAGGAAGCATGAGGAGCTCCCAGAGGGGCCCGAAAACTTGGTACACAGGTTGCATCAATCAGTAAATCAACCAATGCAAAGATATCTAACTCTGAGACTTAGAAAGAACCGTTCGTTCATTCATTCGATCAACAAAATTTTAGTACCATCTGTGCTGTGCCAGGCACTATATGGGGCAATGCTCTGGATGGGGATGATTCAGACCAGTGTCACTCCCACGCCACTTAAGGTATGGTGGGGAAGGATCTCAGAGAATGTGATGAAGGGCACATTTTGTGAAGGATGGGTTCTTCAAGCCCATCTTGCAAGGGTTGGGAAAACCTTCATCAGGGATGTTGGGGGGAGTATTGTGGCGGGGGGAAAGGCACAAGTAAAATGCTGAGTTTGGAAAGTACACAGAGGCATTTTTGGGGAACAGTAAGTGGATGGCCAATGTGTGGGTGAGGAATGAGAGTTAGGACCACAGAGATTGGCTGGGCCACCTTGTGGAACATCTCCCATGTAAAGATAAGTGGTCTCTGTAGGTGGCTTACTGTGTGTCTGGCCATGAGGTAGGCACTTCACATGCATCTGTTAACTGTCCTGCAAGGTTATTATCCCCATCTTACAGGTGGAAAGCCAGGCTCTGAAGGGCTAGGTGACTTGCCAAATGCAGCACAGGCCAGGATTTGAGTGCTAAAAGCTGAGCTTTGGAAAAATGCGACCAGAATCAAGCTGAAGGTAGGGAAACGATCGTGCAGCTTGGTCCAGGAGGGAAGAAAACTAAAAAATGTTGATTGGACTTGATTCAGGACCTTGTGGGTCTAAGCTCTTCAAACCCTCACGTCTGGTCCATAAGGCAGCATCAAATGTGTAGGTGGCCCCAGCTGCTGCTTTTGCTAGTTGTCTTCCCTGGGACACCTTTAAACATGCATACAAGGAAGAAAACAAATAATTGGTCCGAGCTGCTAAGAGCGAGGCCATCCAAACCATTCCCTTTTAGAGGCCATTCCAGATTCTAGGAAGGCAGCAAAAATAGTGACTGAATGCTGCTTCTGGGGACCCTGCTGACTTTAACCAAGAACCATGGCTCAACCCCACTTCTCCTGCGCTAGGCTAAGATCCAGGACATAATCAGTGATGCTAGAAACACGTCCGTTTCAGAGGGAAGATGTTTGGGAGGACTGGAAAGGGCCCTGGGGCTGGAAGTCAGGAAACCCCATCCTGACTTGCTGAGTGGCCTCGGGAGAGACTCTTCCCTTCTCTCAGCCTGTCCCCTTCTCTGTAAATGAAAGGGAGTCCAGCTCTTTGTTATCTAACATCCCAAGTATATATGCAGAGCTCTTAAAATGTATCTAGCCCTGTGCCTTCCAAATCACTCTCCCACCCTCAAGGATAGAAATGTGGCCAGCCATTGTGGGGATGAGGGAGAAGCTCCCAAGCCAGGCCAGGCCAGCCACATCCAGGGTGAGAGGAGATGCCCCAAGAGTGGAAGGAAGCATCCATCCTATGAAAGGAAGAGAAGGGAACTAACTTGCTCAGCTCTATCCTGGCTCCTTGGCATCCATTACTCCTGGGAATCATCATCATCTCCATGTGGCAACGGCTTATCAGCTCAAGTTTTACACTGAGGAAACGGAGACTCAGAGAGGGTGACTCTCCCGAATTCACATGCCTAGGAATGAAAACCCCAGGATGTGAACTGGATCAACTCCAAAGCCCATACTCTTGCCACTCTGTCACGCAAACTGTGCATGAAATGAGATAGAAAAACCTCCCTCACTCCCACCTCCCTCCAAGCAAAGCATCTCATCCACCCAGGTGCCTGAATTTCTAACATTAGCGCATCACCTCCCTGGGCTAAGGCCTCTCTCCACGGGCTCCACAGTGGGGAAGGGGCGCAGAAGTAGGAGGCAGAGGCAGGAGGTGAGCACAAGGTCTTTTATGAGGCATCAAATATACATTCTTATATACAAGGAGGAAAAAAGACAATGCCTGAACCCCAGCTCCTCTCCATACAGCCCCTTCCACTGTCACCCTCCCCCGCCTCCAAGCCCCAGTGTCCCTGGCCCTTCGTACAGCCAGGGTCCCTCTGTCTGTCTGTACTGTAGCCCATGGTGGAGAGGGGAGAGGGAGACAGGAGCTGAGTGAGGAGCTGGATATGCGGGGCAAGAAGAGGAGCTGGGGCTTGTAAAAAATATATTTATAATAAATAAACAGGGCTGCAAAAGGGCTGGAGAGGCAGCGGAGATTCTGATGGACAGAAGGACTCAGGCATTCTGGCTCCCAACCCCAGCTCTGATGGCTTCAATCTCTGCCTCAGGAAGGACATCTTGGGCTCATGGTGGCCCTTTGGGAGCCTCTCTCCCCAGGGCTGATGCTGGGTGCCCTGCCCCAGCGCGGTGTGTATGGGCGATATCTGTAAAGTGCATTGTCTTCAGTTGTAGGTGGGGTAGGTGTAAGGGAATGGGGGGGCATGCAATATGGGTGAGGGAGGGCAGTGCCCTTCTCATCCCAGACCTGAGCCCCCCCAAAACCTGTCTGGACTTTGATCAGGATAAGAACGTTGCAGGGCGAGGCAAGTTCCTGAAGCCAAAGAGGTCTGGGCTGGGGCCTACTGGAGAAAGGGCATAGACTGGCTCGAGAGAGGAAGCACTGCCCCACGTGGGGCCAACATAAGCAGGGTCCCACCCACCGAGTGCATCGACAGTCCGTGTCCTCCAGCAGGCAAAAAGACACATGGAAGTGTGTGGCCAGGCCCTGAGGTCAGAGAGAGGGCCAAGCCAGCTGAGGTTTGGCCACAACTCTACAGAGCGCTCTCCTAGCCCCACACGGCCAGAGGAGCCCCGAGGAAGCCTTCACCTCGACAGCTTTGGACACCTGCCCTTCTCCGCCAGCCAGAGCTGACAGGGAGCTCACACAGGCCCAGAGGTCTGAGGCCACAGAGCTAGACCTCCAGGGAAAAGTGGGGAAGAAGAAGACAGGAGAAAGAGAACGAGGATCTCTGGAAGGCCCTCACCACTCCCCAGCGCTGGAGCACCCTGAGTCCAGGCTTCAAGTGGCAAGGATCCTTGAATCTGGAAGGAAACCCCATGGCAACTGCTGGGGGTGAGGGGACGGGTCCCAAGGCAGGGAGGACATGGGGAGGAGGACGTTGCTATGTGTATATATATTTTTGAAAAAACCGAGGAAGCAAAGAGGGTGTAAGGTCCCTCTCCTGTGGTTCCCCAGACTTTCCTGTTCCCCAGCTCACTCTCTCCATTCATCAGACCACCGTGCTGATCCGGCTTGGCTTGGCCTTGGGGTTTGCACTAGGGGGGTTGGCTGTGCCAGGGGGCCCAGAGGCGTGCAGCGGGCCATGGGGGGAGGTGGGCGGAAGGGGTGAGTGCGGGGTGTGGGGGGAGGGTGGGGGAAGGGGTGGGTAGGAGGGGTGGGGCGGGATGGGTGAGTGTGGTGACAGTGGTGACTGGGGGTGGTGGGGGTGGGAGTAGGAGCCCCCTGGTGGCCGGGATCCAGGGCCCCCAGCCGCACCTGCTGCTGGCATCATCTGTGGGTGGTGGCTGAAGATGAAGTGTTTAGGGCCCTGTTTGTGGGCTGGAGGGTGCTGGGGAGCAGGACTGTACAGGGGCAGTGGGGATGTGGGCTGGTGCAGGGGGGTGGCGGCCATGTGGAGCAAACTGAGGGTGTCCTCCAGCTCCCCGTCTGGGTGCCCTGCCTGGCCGGCCCAAGGTATAGTGTTGGGGCCCTGGGACTGGGCCATGGGCGTGGAAGTGGCGATGTGGCCCCACAGGTGGGGCTGAGGCGGGAGGCGGTGGAATGGAGCCTAGCTGGGGCAAGGGTGGGGGCTGCTGGGGAGGTGGGGGAAGAGATGGCTGCTGGGGTGGGAGGTAGGGGGGCGGGGCAGGGCCTGGTCCTTGGCAATACTGGGCATGCAGGGCCTGGAGCTTGGACTGCCCATCAGGCAGCACCCCCAGGCCACCATGGCTATGGCCGTGGTGATGGTGGTGGTGGTGGTGGTGCGTGGAAGAAGCAGATGAAGAGGAGGCAGAGGCCTGGCCTGTTGGCGGTGGTGGCATCTGGAAGGGCCCCTTGCCCCGCTTGCTTCCAAATAGGGAGCCCAGGAAGGATGAGGAGTTGGAGACGGGCCTCTGGCTCTTGTACTCCTCTGGCGGCGGGGGTGGGGGCGGAGGTGGCATCCTCTGGTGAGGGCGTGGACTGCTAATAACAGACCCCTGGAAGGGGGGAGGGGGGAAGTCAGGCCAGGCTAGATGCCCTAAACCCCCAGCCCTAAATTCCACCCCTGTCCCTGAGGGCTGGAGCTGGGGAGATAGCGAACCCCAAGTTGTAATAAAAACCAAATCACAGTCCTGTACTCATATGTGGAGCTCCCCAGCTTGCAAAGCTCGGCTGTCACATCCACTATCTCATCTGAGCCTCAGCTGGGAGAGGAGAAATTAGCAGTACCTCCTCCTCATCCCCATTTTGCAGGCAGGGAAAAGGTTAGGCCCAGAGAGGCAGAGTGACTCGCCCAGGGTCAAAGAGCAGGACTTGGAGGTAAGAGCTTCTCGTGGCCCAACTCCAAGGGCATCCCTACTCGCCGTCGGCCCTGGGGTTGAGAGGGGGCACGGGAGAGTGGAAGACAGGCTGAGAGACAGGCAGAATGAGGACAGACAGAGTTGAGGACAGATGGAGAGAGTGGTTGGCTGGGAGAGGCAGCCGCACGGTTCTCAGCAGGGAAGGGGGGAGCAACAGGTCCCCTCCTCCTCTGGGTCTCCATGGCCGGGGCAGGGCTCATGCAGAGGACGAGTGGGGCAGGAGCTGGCACTTACTTCGATGGTGCTGTCCAGCGATCCCACGCTGTTACGCCGCCCCCGCTTCCCTGCACCCACAAGCAAGGAGCCCAGCGTCAGAGCAGCAACCCCCCCTCCCTACCCTGCTGGGCTCCAGAGCTGGGCACCAGGCCTGGGCCCCTCCCGGGGACAGACACCCCATTATCCCTTTCCCCCATTGAAGAGGGGGAGGTGGGGAGGAGGAGAGGTGGAGAAGGAGGAGAGAGAGGAGGAAAAGATGGAGAAGGAGGAGTGGAGGTACAGGAGAGACAGAAGAGGGAGAAGAGGAGGAGAGGTGGAGCAGCAAGAGAGAGGCACCAAGACTGTGGCCCCACTTCACATTCCCTGGCCCAAACGCTGGGCTCCCCCTGCTCTGACCTGGCTCCCAGGCCCCCTGTGGCGCAGCGCCCAGGACTCTGGGTGAAGGCAGGGTGCGTGTGTGTGTGGCAGGTGGAGGGAAGGCTGGTGGCCAGTGACAGGAGGCAAAGAGGACACCTGGTCCCGTGTCTCCCCAGCCAGGGCAGGGGCCCAGAGGGCTTACCTGCATCAGAGAGGTCTCGCAGGGAACTGCTGAGTGCGCCCCGTTTGAGCCCATCGCCTGCCCCGTAAGTGTCCTCCAGGCTACTGCGGGCCATCGTCCCATTCACTGAGTCCTTGGCCCCTCCAGGCTGTGAGGCGTTAGGCCGCATCATACCTTTCTGCTTCTCCAGCTCCGCTGGGTGGCAGTCGGGGAGACAGGGAGCAAAGGTCAGGAACAGGAGTGAGAGCCCATCTGACTGACCCTAGCCCTCCGTCCTCCTTCCTCCTCCCTCCTCCCTCCCTCTGTCCCCAGGCTTCCTGTATTGCCCCTTGGACGACCAGCCCTTGTCTCCCCCAAAACTGCAGCTCCATCACCGAAGTACCCTTAGTGCCCAGCTCCTGTCTTGCACCCTCCCTTCCTGCTCAGCCTTCCCTTCATCCCTCTTGGTGCCTGCTCTCCCTGTTCCATTTCCCTTCCTTTCACTCTTATGACTTCTCCCCTCCCATGCCCTCTTGCAGTCAGGTCTCCCAAAGCACCCCTGCCCTTCAAAAAAGAGCTTCATGGCAGATGGTTCACAGTAAGGATGGGAAGGCCCTTCTAGCCTATGGCAAAGGGCAATCTTTCCAGAGTTCAGTCAGTTCTCAGATACCTTGCTCCAGAGCAGAGGAGCTCCTGGAAGGGCAGGAGCAGGAAACTGACAGGAATCAAATCCTCTATTAAGTGCCAGGCAGTATGCTGGGTGCTACACATACTTGATCTCTCTCAATCCTCACAACAGTTCTGAGGTCAGTATTAGCATCCACATTGTGCAGAGGAGGAAACTGAGAATCCGAGAAGTCTTAGAACTTGCCCAGGGTCATACAGCTGGAAATGGCGGAGCCGACATTCTGGAAGCAGGTCTGCCTGATTCCAGAGCTTGGGTGCTTCCGGCCTCCTTACAGCCCCACCTCCCCACAGAGCTCATAGAAACACGTGTCTACTGGCCTCCCCTTGTCTTGGGCTGCTAATCCCTCTCTCAGGATTTTCCCAGGGTCTCAAAGGATCTGGCGAACTGAAATTTCTATCCCTGCCTCGCTGAGGAGTAGAGTGGCCCTGGAGCTGTGAAGGCCTCACCAAGGAGCTGTCCGCCGCCTCGTCTCTCTCTTTCTGTCTGCCTGCCTCTTTCTCCTTAACACCATGTTACTTAACTGTGACTGCTTAGCCTGGAGAAGAGAAAACTTGGAGGGCATCGGAAGGAATGAGATGTAATCACTATTTTCCATTTTATATATATGATCAAAATGACTTGGTGTGACCCCTGGAGAGGATAGGCCACTGGGACTCAGCTCAGGAATTGATATGTGCGCAGAGGAGGAGAGAGAGTGGGACAAGGAATACAGATTTTTTGAATGCCTAAGATGTGTTGGGACATTTCGGCTACCTTGTCTCATTTCATCTCCTTGACTCCGTGAAGGAGACTTCATTACCCCAAATTCATGTAGGAAGAAACTGGGGCTAGGCGGGTTAGGCAATTAGCTCCAGTTCACCCAGATAATGAATAGCATACCTGGGATCTAAAACTACAGTCCTACCTCTAATACTCTGATTCTTCTCCCTGATACCTTTCACTAGAAGGAATAGTTGGCTCATAATTAGAGTTTGGGATAATAATGGGGCTGGGAGGTAATGAGCCCCTTGTCACTGAAGGTGTTCAAGCAGAGGCTGAAGAATTCTTGAAATGAGCATGGGAAGGTTGGACAAGCTAACCCTCAACTCTGAGATTCTCAGAGGATAGGATTCTTGGTTTCTGCAGGGCACTGTTTCAGGAGATGGGGGAGGAGACGTGGCTGGGCTACTCACACTCCACACGGTATTTCTCCATCTCCTGCACCTCCGCAATGGATTCGCGCAGGTCGGATGTAAAGCGCAGCCGGTCCTGGAGGCTGGGGGCATTGAAGATGATGAGGACTTTTCGCTCCCCACCAGGTACTGCAGACAGCAACTTGATCCCAAACTGGTAATCTGTGGAGAAAGGGGAGACTGGGCACCTCTGTTGGGATTGGTGGAGGTGGCTCATACCTAAAATAATTTTTCTTTTCTGTTCTTTTTTTCCTGAGATAACATCTCTCTGTCACCCAGGCTGGAGTGCACTGGTGTCATCATGGCTCATTGCGGCCTTGAACTCCTGGGCTCAAATGATCCTTCTGCCTCAAGTCTCCTGAGTAGCTGGGACCATGGGCACGCACCATATGTGCAGATAATTTTTTTTATTTTCAGTAGAGATGGGGTCTTACTATATTGCCCAGGTTGGTCTCGAATTCCTGGGCTCAAGCAATCCTCCTGCCTTGGCCTCCCAAAATGCTGGGATTACAGGTGTGAGCCGCCACACCTAGCCCATGAAATAATTTTTCTACTGTCTAACTCTGATCATGCCTCTTCTCCATTTGAGCATATTTAGCAGCTCCCCTTTGCCCCAAAGCCCTCAAATTCCTGGTAGCTGTGGCCCCCTTACTTCCTGTACTGCAGGATGTAAAGGCATACAACTCTGCACTGCTGTCTTGAAACTCTTTTCTTCTCACCTCTACCTCAACTCACATTGCTACTGCTGCCCAGAGTACCATGAAACAAAGCTCCTCCTGGTTCATCCTTCAGAGCACAGCGTGATCACCATCTCTTTGGCCCACCAGAGAACACATGCACTGTGGTTCTCTGCAAGACTATGAGCTAACCAGGGGCTAGACCCGAGTCATACTCCACCCTGGCCTGCCCCTCATCCTGGGACCAAGTAGGTGCTTTGAAGACCCTTAGCCTGGTTGTAACGGACTCCAAAAACTGGAGCTGGTAGAGATAACGGGTGAGCATGGGGGCCATGACATAGACTCTCAGGAGCTGGGATCCAAGAAGGGACTCACATGAATTCTGGAAGAGCTGCATGTGCATTTCCACGAGGGGGAAAGACTGACGGAAACTGTACGTCACCAAGATCTTCTTCTTCTGGAAAATTTTGGTGACCTTCGGCAGGGGTGGGAAAAAGACAAGAGGCAGCGTTTTGGGTGGGGAATTTCCACGTGGCACCTATTTCTGGTAACCACCCTCCCCTCCCATCCCATTAACAGACATACACACACAAATACACATGCCCACAAGCTGGGGAGAATGGAAGCTTGAGGGACAGAATGGGAGACATGGAAGAAAACGCAAGTTCCTGATGTGATGACCACGCACCACAGACATTTACCACATTTCCAGGAACTAACTGAATCCTGCTCCCTCCAGGAAGCCTGCTCCAACATCCCACAGAGATTTGTAAACCCCTTTTCTGAGCTCCAGAATGATGATTCAGTACCTTTCCCTTGTCAGGCGCTATGCTAGTCCTCTGAGTGTGTGATCACCCCCTGCTGGACTGGAAGGCAGGAGTCTGGTTATCGGGTTCTGTCACCGGGCCTCACCAGAGCCTGCACTTAAGGGCAATCTCTGCTGAACCCATGTAGAGAGTTAACAAGTCTTCCTCTCAACAACCCAACGTCTTTGTCGAGTACTTGGGCACTCTGGACTCAACTAACATAGGTTGCAAACACCTCAGGCGGTCTGCAAGTGGCTCATAAAAGGAAATGTTTTGATTTCAGGATGGCATAATGACACAAAGCACTTTTTTAGGTCCTTTGGGCTGTGAGCTCCCTGAGAACAGGGACTCATTCTGATTCATCCTGGCATACGCAGTGCCTAGCATACAGCTGGACACACACCAGTTTCAGTACCTGAGGGATGTCTACACATTGACTGTGTGGGCCAGGTACTCCTTGGGGTGAGGCAGATTCCACATATAACCTCTTATTTCATTTCATCCTCATAACAACCCTGTGAGGTAGGGGTTAGCTCCATTTCACAGAGGAGGAAACTAAGGCTCAGAGGGAGAATGGAAATACTTCAGCTAAAGCAGCAATCCTCAACTGGGGGTGATATTGCCCCCAGAGGACATGGAGCAATATCTGGAGACATTTTTGGTCGAAGGGTTGCTACTAGCACCTAATAGGTAGAGACCAGGGTGCTGCTAAACATCCTACAGTGCACAGGACAGTCCCTGCAAAGAATTATCCAGCCCCAAATATCAACAGTGATGAGACTGAGAAACCCTGCTCTAAAGGAGAGACCACAGTGGGAACAGGATCACTGTCCTCAAAACCCTGGAGAGTTGTCTTGGAGCAGAAGGACAACACTTGTTCTTTGTGATGCCAAAGGTTAAGTGCAGATGGTTGGAAGAAACCCACAGGGAGACAGATTCTAGCAGTCGGAGCTGCCTAACAAGGCAACTGGCTGCCTTAGAGGAAGGCGGTTTTCTGTCCCTACAGTCATACATCCAGTGGGCCATCTAGGAAGCTGGACCCTGAAAGTCCCTTCCAACCAGCAAAGTCCTAAGAGTCCCATCCCTAAAAGACAAACATCTCTATTTGTAATGAGCTCAGTTTTAAGAATCACTTCAAGCATCTTTTGTTTTTTCTTTTTTTTATACAGAGTTTCACTTGTCGCCCAGGCTGGAATGCAATGGAGAGATCTCAGCTCACTGCAACCTCCGCCTCCTGGGTTCAAGCGATTCTCCTGCCTCAGCCTCCCCAGTGGCTGGGACTACAGGCACGGACCACTATGCCCAGCTAATTTTTTATATTTTTAGTAGAGATGAGGTTTCTCCATGTTGGCCAGGCTGGTCTCGAACTCCTGACCTCAGGTGATCCACCCGCCTCGGCCTCCTAAAGCGTTGGGATTACAGGCATGAGCCACCGTGCCTGGCCCAAGCATCTTTTTCAAATTTTGTTTTTATTATTTGTGTATTTATTTATTTATTTAATTTTTTGAGACAGGATCTGGCTCTGTTGCCCAGGTTGGAATGCAGTGGTACAATCACAGCACACTGCAACCTCTGCCTCCCGGGCTCAAGTGATCCTCCTGACTCAACCTCCCAAGTAGCTGGGACTACACACAACAGGTACACACCACCATGCCCAGCTAATTTTCGTATTTTTTGTGGAGACAGGGTTTCGACATGTTGCCCAAGCTGGTCTCAAAACTCCTGGGCTCAAGTGATTCAAACTGCCTTGGCCTCCCAAAGTTCTGGGACTGTAGGCGTGAGCCATGGTGCCCGGCCCACTTCAAGCATCTTGATTACTGAAGATTTCTAGACTGACCTGGGGGTCACAGGTTCACCCCTCTTCACACAACCCTATGGGCTACTGAGGTGGACAAGGATATTCCCTACCACTTCCCAGGTTGTAAGTCTGTCATCCCTTTGGTCCTCATATATTCTGTCCCTGTGCATCTGTTACTATCTCCAAATGAATCTGTGAGGAAAAGGAGGGGCAGAGAAGGCCTGGGCCTTGCCTGAGACCATGCAGATGGCATGGCAGAGCACCTCGCCTGCGACACTCCACACACCACACCACACACCAACATCAACATGGTTTACACCAGACTCAGGTGTCAACCTCACTATCCCCCTTCCATCTCCTCCCCCACAGTGCTCATACCACAAGGAGATCATTGAAGAGGAAGACCTCTCGCTGATGCAACCCTAGCCTCTGGGGGCGGTTTGGATCTGGTACCTCGTAGAGCTGGCAGCAGCAAACCAGTCGACGGTGAGGGAGAGACAGGACCTAGACAGGCATGGAGAAACAGGTGTCAGCAAGGCCAGCCCACAGCTTCAGGCCTCCTGGCACCTTAAGTTTCAACCGCAAAAAGTTTACCTCTCATACATGTGTATCACTCTGACACAAGGGGTATCAGCAACTAAGGCCTAAACTTTTCTTCTACCTTGCCTTTGTCCCTCTGTCTGGAATATCTTTCTTGTCCAGCTCTGCATGGTCATATTTCAACTCCCCTTCAAATTTCCATCCCAGCCAGGCACAATGGCTCATGCCTGTAATCCCAGCACTTTGGGAGGCCGAGGTGAGCGGATCACCTGAGGTCAGGGGATCGAGACCAGCCTGGCCAACATGGTGAAACCCCGTCTCTACTAAAAACACAAAAATTAGCTGGGTATGATGTTTGGCGCCTGCAATCCCAGGTACTCAGTAGGCTAAGGCAGGAGAATCGTTTGAACCTAGGTGGTGGAGGTTGCAATGAACCAAGATCATGCCACTGCACTCCTGCCTGAGTGACAGAGTGAAACTCCATCTCAAAAAAAAAAAAAGAAAAGAAAAATTCAATCCCAAAATTATCTCTTCCAAGAAGCCTTCCCTGATTTCTCCAGGCTGAAAACGGCCTCTTTCTCCTTTCTCCTCTCCTAAACTGGACCATAAGGCAGAAGTATTATATGTGTCTTTGTCTCACACCCCAACTGGTCTGTGAGTGCCCCCAAGGACAGAGACCACGTCTGACTCATATATATGAATGCCCAGCACCAACTCTGGTGCCCAGTAAAATGTTGGGCTCAGTGGAAAGGCATCCACAAATGTTTGTTGGCTAAAGCCTGTTCTTCTTTTTTTTCTTTTTTTCAGATGGAGCCTTGCTCTGTCACCCAGGCTGGAGTGCGTTGGCATGATCTCAGCTCACTGCAATCTCCACCTCCTGGGATCAAGCGATTCTCCTGCCTCAGCCTCCTGAGTAACTGGAACTCCGGGCATGCACCACGACGCCTGGCTAATTTTTGTATTTTTAGTAGAGACAGGTTTTGCGATGATAGCCAGGCTGGTCTGGAACTCCTGACCTGAGGTGATCCGCCCACCTCGGCCTCCCAAAGTGCTGGGATTACAGGCACAAGCCATTGCACCTGGCCTAAAGTGTGTTCTTGATTTGGTTTTCTGATAACCATTAGCTTGGCCCTTCACTTAGGATGGACAGGCAAAGCCAGAGGCGAAAACGACGTTAATATTTATACAGTACCCACTATGGGCCTTGGAATGTGCTCGATGCATTCACTCTGCATCACAGCCTTCTGAGGAATGCATTATCACCCACTCCGTATTGCAGGTAAAGGCACCTGGGGCTCAGGGAGGTGCAGTGACTCAGGAGGTGCACTTAGTGGCAGAGGCAGACCTGAACCCTGGCCCCTCTGCAGCCTTCCAAGGCACTTACTGGTTTCTTTCCAACAATCATGCGCTCCACAGCCTGCACCTGGGACACATGGTCATCGTTGGTCCGCAGTTCACGCCCCTGGATGCGCTGGTAGATGCCCACCAGGAGGTCTCGGGGGATGTCTTCACCATTGTCAACCCCTGGGGGAGGGAGTAACACAGGGATATGTCACATAATTATGGGCACTGGGTGGTAGGGATGCTCCACAACTCCCACACCCAGGCACGGGCCATGACAGTCATGACTGAGGGTCAGTGGGTATCCTCAGCCCCTTAGCCAGGATTGGGGCAGGGAGGATGTCCTTCAACACAACAGCCAGTTGCTGTCTTCCCCGGGGTGGGGAATTTTCTCTCAACAACTCAGAATACACTGTAATTAAAACAATGAGATACCATTGTTCGCCTTTCTAATTAGCAAAAATAATTTTAAATGAAATCCAGTGCTAGGAAGAGTGCAGGGAAGTGGGCATGTATGGTAACATAACTCTTTTGGAAGGTAATTTGGCAAGAATCTAAATGTTTGTACACAGTGATTCTTCTTCTAGGAATCTACCTTAAGGAACTACTCAGAAATATGTGCAAGATGTATGTGCAAGAATGCTAGTGCAGGCCGGGCATGGTGGCTCATACCTGTAATCCCAGCACTTTGGGAGGCTGAGGCGGGCAGATCATGAGGTCAGGAGATCAAGACCACCCTGGCCAACA
Organism: Chlorocebus sabaeus; assembly: GCF_047675955.1. Classification (NCBI taxonomy): domain Eukaryota; kingdom Metazoa; phylum Chordata; class Mammalia; order Primates; family Cercopithecidae; genus Chlorocebus; species Chlorocebus sabaeus. Next base: position 99,785,809 of record NC_132933.1, on the reverse strand, counting down.
TGGTGAAACCTCATCTCTGCTAAAAATACAAAATATTAGCCAGGCGTGGCAGCGTGTGCCTGTAGTCCCAGTTATTCGGGAGGCTGAGGCAGAATTGCTTGAACCCGGGAGGCAGAGGCTGTAGTGAGCCAAGATTGGGCCACTGCACTCCAGCCTGAGCAACAAGATTGAGACTCTAAAAGAAAAAAAAAAAGAAAAAAAAAAAAAAGATTGCTAGGACCGGTGTAGTGTAATCCCAGCACTTTGGGAGGCTGAGGCAGGTGGATCGCTCGAGCCCAGGAATTCGAGAGCCAACCTGGGCAACATGGCAAAATCCCATCTCTACAAAAAATACAAAAATTAGCTGGGTGTGGTGGCACACACCCGTGGTCCCAGCTACTTGGGAGGCTGAAGTGGGATAATAGCTTGAGCCTGGGAGGAGGAGGTTGCAGTCAACCATGATTGCACCACTGCACTCCAGCCTGGGCAACAGAGCAAGACCCTGTCTCAAAAAATAAAATAAAATAAAAAGAATACTCACCAAGTGTTACTTATGGGGACAATTTGAAACAACCTAAATTTTAACAATAGAGGAACAGTTAAGTAAAGGATAGTATATCCATTTAATAAAATAATGCACAGCTATTAAAAACTTGACATTTACAAAAACATTTCGATAGCTTGAGAAAACTACAGTAGCAAATTATGTGAAAAGAGTAAGACAAATTGCATGTATGGTATGATCTGAACTATATAAAAAGTTACATATGCATGGGGGAAAAGATTAGAACGCACCAAAACATTCACTATGATTGCCTCTAGGGGGCAAATTGTGGGTGATAAAAAGAAATTTTCTAATTTTCTGAATCTTCCAACATTTCTGAAACAAGTATGTATTACCTTCATTTATTTGCTTCTTTATTTAATAATTAGAGGGGAAAAGATACACACACACACACACACACACACACACACACATATTGAGAGACAGAGGGAAAAAGAATGGATGAATGAATGATGGCAAAATTATAGGAGACAGCTCCAAATGGCCTCTGATCTAACTCCCTCCTCCCATCTTCACCATCCTTCTCCATTTCTGATTGCTGAGTGAAACCTACTCACTCTTCTCTCTAAATGCTCTACTAGAGAAAATGTTTTCTGGGCAGGATGTGGAGGCTCACACCTGTAATCCCAGCACTTTGGGAGGCTGAGTTGAGGCAAGGAGTTTGAGACCAGCCTGGGCAACATAGCAAGACCCCGTCTCTACAAAAAATTTAAAAATTAGTTGGGCATGGTGGCCCGCGCTGATATTCCCAGCTACTCAGGAGGCTGAGGTGGGAGGATCGCTTGAGCCCAGGAGTTCAAGGCTGTAGTGAGCTCTGCTAGCACCACAGCACTCCAGCCTGGGTGAGAGAGTGAGACCCTGTCTCTGAAAATAAAAAACCAAAAAACAGAAAACAAAAAGGAGAAAATGTTTTCTTCCTTGGAAATGCCACATCTCCTCCTTGGACAGGTGCTAAAGGAACATTCTATATCACACTGACTTTCTTACCAGAGCAGCCACAGCTGCACAAATCCAATGGGCAGCCAATTTGTCTTGTTTTCAGTTTGCTTTTTTCCTTTGACTCTATTTCCCTCTTTCTTTTCTGCTTAAATAATCTTAACATCTGTACCATTTTTAGTAGGCTGCTCTTTGGTGATAGGGAGGGCTCGACATCAGTAGAATAAGCAAAAAGAGCAAGGTGACACCTTTCATCTGGCATTCAAGGCCCTCATATATTAGTTCCATATATTAGAACCTCATATATTGGGACCTTCCCAACCCATCAATGACCTCATCTCAATTGTTCTTCTTTTTTTCTTTCTGAAGACAGAGTCTTGCTCTGTCACTCAGGCTGGAGTGCAGTGGTGCAATCTTAGCTCACTGCAACCTCTGCCTCCCGGGTTCAAGTAATTCTCCTACCTCAGCCTCCTGAGTGGCTGGGATTACAGGCATGCACCAACATGCCTGCTAATTTTTGTATTTTTAGTAGCGACGGGGTTTCCTCATGTTGGCCAGGCTGGTCTGGAACTCCTGGCCTCATGTGATCCACCTGCCTCAGCCTCACAAAGTGCTGGGATTACAGGCGTGAGCCACCGTACCCAGCCCTCAGTTGTTCCCTAAAGAAAATAAATGTTCCTGCCTCTGCATCTTTGGTATTCTCACTGGTAGGTAAGCCCTCCTCTATCTCTATTGTGTCACCTTCTCCATGCCTTCAAGACCCACCTTAAAATAAAAATACTGCCTCCTCCGGGAAGCTAGCTAGAGGTGGGCTCTTCCTCCTTTGAGCTCTGACTGCACTTTTGGCCTCTCTGATGTCACTGTTCACTTTCTGTCTTATGTTAGTTATCTGGGTGCTACAAGTCAGCCTCTCCCACACACGGGGAGCTCTCTCAGAACAGGGAGTATGGCAGATTCCTCTCCATTGTCCTTGGCACCCATCATGGGGCTTGGCACACACTAAGTGCTAAGTGTTGACTGGCTGGCTGGTTGTTTGGTCAAGCGATAAATGAATGCATGAATAGAGGAAAAGATACGCAAAATAATTAAATGAGTCCTCATGGGCATAAATAAGAGAGGGAAAGAGGGAGTGAGGAAAAGAGAAGTGAATGACTGAATGAATGAATCAGAATAAAGCCTTGTAAGAGTCAGGACTTTAATCTATCATGTTCACTGCTTGAACCCCAGGACCTAGAAACCTGGTGCACAGTAGAAGCTCAGTACAATGGGCAAATGACGATTTGAGTGAATTAATAAGTGAATATTCTGGGAACATCCAGCTAGGGCAGAAAGTGACAGCATCACCAATTAATTTCCAAGGAACAGATGGGATCTCCTGCATCCTTCCCCACCTTAACCCCCACTTTCCCTTCCCAGGTGAAGGGCAGGAAAGGCTGATAAGGAAGTCACCTCTCAGGTTCTTGATGAAGTCATCTAGTTTCATCTTTCGTTCAGCCTTGACGCTGGGACTGTACATGTCGGTATTGAGGAGGATGATGGCAAAAGCAAGGATGAAGATGGTGTCTGGGTTCCGGAACTGGCGCACAAGGGCTGGGTTACAGACACAGTACCGCTGGCTGCAGGGCAGGAGGGGTCAAAGCCAGACTCAGGAAGCAGCCATCTCTGCCTACCCACCACCCACCCAGTCTGATACCAGCACCCCATTCCTGCAAGAAATACTTTCTTGATCTCTGGGTCTGTCCTCTTCAGAGCTTCCCCTAGACCAGCATGTAAAAATTACAATCGCTACCTTTTACAGAGCTCTTCCAGGGGATTTATGTACATTGTTTCATGTAATCCTATCATAATCCTGCAAGGTAGCTATTGGCAGTCCCATTTTAAAGATGAAGCGACTGAGACTCAAAGTGACAAGGTAACTCGCCCAAGGTAACAGAGCTGGTAAATGGTGAAGCCAGGATGAAAACCCAGATATTTCTAACTGCAAAGCAAATCCTTCCCCCATTGCGGGAAACAAGTTCTCAGCAACTCCTGTTTCTCTTCTAAATACCCTAAAGTGGCAGAGCCAGGATTTAGACCCCGGCCTACCTGATCTCCAAAGCATTTATAGTAGAGTAAAATGGTTAAGGGCATGGATGGATCATGGACTTAGACACATACAAGTTCAAATCCTGGTTCTACCACTTATTCACTGTATGACCCTGGGCAAGTTACTTAACCTCTCTAAACTTCTGATTTCTCCTCTGTAAAATCGGAATAATAATAGAAGTGCCTACTTTATGGGGTGGTTGTGATTATTCGGTGAAATAATCGTGTAAAGTGCTCAGCTCAGCACCTGATACCTAATAAGTACTCCGTGAATGTTAGCTGTTATTGCTGATGTTGTTGTCACTTATCGAATGCCCATGTCCCAGAGGCTGAGCTAGATACTTTACATGCACTACCTCTGATCCTCACAATTGCCTTGCAAGATAGGATTTATCATTTCTGTTTTATGGTGAAGAAAGTATGAGGCTCAGAGAAGTGACTTGTAAACACATACTACGTCGATGCCCACAGGAGGGAGGGGCAGCTTCACAAGTGGGAGACAGGCACACCTGAAGGCTTCGATGAGTCGCTCCACTTTCTGGGCCTCACCCTGAACCCGGATATGGGACTGGAACTTCCGGAGTGCATCATCCAGATCCATTGAGGAGAAGTCCATCTCATCCACCACACAGCTAAGGAGCAAAGAAGGGGGTGTGGTGCCTTCAATTCCTCTGCAGAAAACCTCTGACCCACCTGGACCTGCTCAAATGGACCAACACCCCCACTGATACACTCCCAAATTCAGGACCCATGGCCCGAGCAAGTACACATGAGGACAGAATGTTTGAAATCAAATCCATCTCAGAAAATTGAGGCAAGGCATGTGGTCACTAAAGGCCCTTTCCATCGAGCCACTCATTTCAGAGACGGGCAAACTGAGGCCCAAAACAGGCCACAGGATGAGCACGTCTTGACCAGGGCCACATAGAAGACTTTAGGAATAGAGCCAAACAAGATCAGACCCCTTTGGGGCAGAAGGGTACGGGGGCAGGAAGGTCTATTCATCCTGTTTTGAAAAGTTTATTTGAGCTAAAGGGACAGGCTGCCCCCTTCCTCCCTCTTGCTGTCCTTTTCCAGGAATCCCTGGCCCAGCCTGCCCCATCCTGGGGTCCTCACTCCAACACGTCTCTGTTGAACTGCTTCTGCCGGTTCCCTAGGAATTCCCCTATCATCTGCCGGCTGAGGCCTTTCCGCTCCAGGATGAAGTGAGCCACTCCCACCGGTGTGTCTGACAGGAAGCCCCGCTCGATCAGATACTGGATACCCTTCTCTGGCTTCCTGCAGAAAGAGGGGAGGTAGATGAGATGACTGTCCTCCTGGAACTGTGCTCTCTGTCTCATTTGTTGAACTCATTTTGGGCCCAACTAAGTCCGGCCTCAGAGGACCAACGAAGTCAAATACATAATTTGATCCAATCCCATCATGGCGCAAATGAGAAAACTGAGGCCTAGAGAGAAGAAGCCACTTGCCCATTTCGAGGAGCTTCAAAATCCCAAGGTATCTTGAACCCAACATCCCCCTTCACTGGAGCTACACCACAATAGAAAGAAAATCAGTATCTAATGAGAGCCCGCTCTACGCCAGGAGCTCTGACCTTCCCAGCAAGAACCAAGGAGCAAGGTTGAGCACCTTCCCTGTGAGTCACAGACCCTCAGAGTAGGGAAGAAGTGAAGAGGTTACTTTGTTCCATATCCCACATCCCACACAGGCAGGTCTCACCAACTTCCTCTGAGTGTTTCTATAGACAAGGTGCTCCCTAGATTTCCAGGGAGCTGGGCCAAAATCTGGGTCACAGTTATCCCATATTCAGAACCCCAGAACCTTAGGACCCCACAAGGTTAAAATTTAGAAGGGACTGGTGCCATAGGAGTCTCAGATCCGTCACTTCCCAGTTGTATGACTTTGGACAATTCCTTTTACTTCTCCAAGCCTTGGTTCCTTATCTACAAAACAGGAACACTACTGCCTGCCTTGCTGAGTTATTGTAAGAATTAAATATAGGTGGCAGTGTTTAATAAGCTATAAAGATGTAAGGCATTCAAGTAATGGCTTATATTACATTTAATGTTTTCTAATTACATCTCATGTTTTCCAATATTTTCTAATCAAATGTCACACTCCCACCTCACTCCTAAACACCTGGCAGAAGACCAGGCACCTAGGAAGAGCTTAGTCACAGTCACTGAAGGGTCCAGCACACCACCCTGCCCCCAACATCTCTCACATACACATTCTGCTAGTGGTAGGTGGAAAAATAGAAGCCCAGGGGAGGAATGCACCTTGCCCAGGGCTATGCAGCGAGTCTGGCCAAAGGCCCACTCAGGGGCCAGATCTCCTGTTTCCCAGGCTAGGGCTCTTTCTACATCATATCACCTCCCCTCTAAAAAGGGAAGGTGGGGAGGACAAGTTTCAGAATCCATTTAGTGGGGTCATCTCACCCAAGATCACACAGTCAGCCAGAGGCAGTACTAGGACTGCCCAGGTGTGTTAAGGGACTCTCTGCTCTTTCACCCTGTTGCCAATCCTCTTCCCTGAATGTCTGGGGAGAAATACCGTTCCACAAAATGAAAGGATGACAGAACTGGGATCACTGCGTGGAGTTCTGTCCCAGGAACCCAAGTACCCGTGGCAGGGTAGGAAAGGGCGAGCAGGCTAGAATGGGCAGCACGCACTTGTTGAAAAGGTTGAGGCCGATTCGGTAGTGCCGCCTCTGGACCACATCATTGTTGAAAGCTGGCGAGTCCCAGCTGTGCCTTGTCTCCCGCTGGTAAGTCTGCTTGCACAGGCCAGTGGCCGGAGGCTCCCTTAGACTGTCCCGAGAAGAGGAGCCGGAGCTGCAGTTGATGGTCTCATTGGAATTGCTGGAGCTCTCGAGGCTCTCATTATCTCCACCATCAGAGTTCTCGCCTGCTGCCTCGCACTTCCCCAACCTCCGACCCCCAGCCACACCACTGGGCCCAGTGCCACTGTTGGGGGCTGGTGGCAGGGGCCCTGGTGGGGCTGGGGCTGGGCCCTCAGGGGCTGGGTAGTGGCGGTGTGGGATCGGGGCCCTGCCTGGTGGCCCCTTGTGCTTCAGGGTCCCATGGGGGCTGCAGCCATCAGCCTCATACACCAGCTGGCGGTGGACAGAGCCGCGATCTGAGCGGTCACTCAGGTCCACGGAGCTGTCACTAGGAGGCTCAATGGTAAGCAGGGGAAGGTGGGCGGCCCGCAGCCGGAAATCCCGGCACTCCAAGCACCCGGGACCCCTGCGAGTGCCTTCCTCACGGCTACCGTCTTCCCGGGTTCCTGATGGCACTGGTGGAGGAACTGGCGGGAGAGGGGCTGGCGCCCAGAACTCGGGCCGGCCCTGGGGTGGGGGTTCTGTGCTGGGCAGTCGCTCAGGGGATTGTTGGGGAACTGTGTCATCCAGGTAGAGGGGAAGGTCACTGAAGGATGTGGCCGAGCTGTCCTCTTGCTGTTCCTTTGACTCCCGCTTCTCCAGCTGGGCTGACCCTGGCTCCTCAGACATGGGCCCTGACGGGTGGCAGTTCAGGGCTTCGTCGATGGATTCAGCCAGAGACTTTACCTGTGCAGGCGGGAGAGGAGAGGAGGGAAAGGGAGAGAAAAGAAAGAAAGATAAAGGGAAGAATAGTGGAAAGTGGGAATGAGGGAGGGGGTAAGGGAAAAGGGGGAGTCTTCCTGGTAGGTCAGCAAGGAGGGTGGATTCCCCTCCCCCAGCCCTTACAAACTCTCTGTGGTCTATAAAATGACTCCCAGGGAACCATTGTGAGCTCACAGGAGCTGGGACTAATGCCCACGAGTTCCCCCACTCAGCTCACACCCCGATACATCCTTTGTGTCCATTTAGACTCAAGCCAAATGTTACCTCCTCCCTGATTCAAGCCACATTCTTGCCTCTGCCATCCCCCAGGGTCAATCAAAATCCCAGCTTCCTCTGTGGGAATTCTCTTAGGAAATCCATAACATTTGACCTTGAGCGTCTGGACCACAGCTGGTAATGCTCTTTCCCTGTGGTATCCAGACTCTAAACTGACCGCTCATGATCCCTGCCTCCTGGTATTCACACCCTAGGGTACCACATTGTACCAGAGTTAGTCTGTGTGACAAACAGCATATGGCAGAAGTGAATGTATGTCACTTCTGAAATTAGGTTTTAAAAGACTGCAGAGGCTGGGCATGGTGGCTCATGCCTGTAATCCTAGCACTTTGGGAGGCCAAGATGGGAGGATCCCTTGAGCCCAGGAGTTCAAGAAAAGCCTGGGCAACATGGCGAGACTCTACCTCTACAAAAAATAAAAACATTAGCTGGGTGTGGTGGCACACACCTGTAGTAGTCCCAGTGACTCAGGAGAGTGAGGCAGGAGGATCACTTGAGCCCAGGAGTTTGAGACTGCAGTGAGTTATGATCACGCCATTGCACTCCAGCCTGGCAACACAGCAAGATCCTGTCTCTAAAATTTTTATTTGTTTTTTTGAGACAGAGTCTCACTCTTGCCCAGGGTGGAGTGCAGTGGCACGATCTCAGCTCACTGCAACCTCCAACTCCCAGGTTCAAGCGATTCTCCTCCCTCAACCTCCCCAGTAGCAGGGATTACAGGCGCGCACCACCATGTTTGGCTAATTTTTATATTTTTAGTAGAGACGGGGTTTCGCCATGATGGACAGGCTGGTCTCAAACTCCTGACCTCAGGCAATCCGCCTGCCTTGGCCTCCCGAAGTGCTGAGATTACAGGTGTGAGCTACTATGCCCGGCCAAAAAAAAATTATTTAAATTTAAAAAAAAAAGACTGCAAAAAAATGTTTTTTAATTTACAAAATTAAAAAAAAAAAATTTAAATGACTGCAGCTTCCATCTTGAGCACTCTTGGTCGCTTGTCACTTGTACTCTTTCTCTCAGACCCCCCAACCTGGGGAAAGCCCATCACGAACAGTCCTATAGAGAGGCCCACAGGGTGAGGCATTGAATCCTCCTGCCAACAGCCAAGTGAGTGAGCTTGAAAGCAGACTGCCAGCCCCAGTCTAATCTTCAGATATTGCAGGCTCTCCCTACAGCTTGACTGCAACCTCATGAAAGGCCCTGAACCAAAACCACTCAGCCATGCTATTCCCAGCTTCCTGGCCCCCAGAAACTGTATGAGATAATAAATGTTTATTGTTTAGGCTCAGTCTCTTGGGTCAGTTTTAAGCTACCAAATTTGGGGGTAATTTGTTACACAGCTAACAGATAACGGATATACATCCCCATCAGACTTCAATAGCACTCAGAGCTGGGACCAGACCTGGTTCCCAGACTGATCTCCTATTTCCCATTCCTCCCTTGAGGGATGGATCCAGGCCTGGTTTCTCTTTCTAGCTCAGCTCAACACATTGCTTGACACAGAAGAGATGTTCAATTAAATCGTTGTGGTATGAATGAACAGATAAATGATATAGATCTTCCTTTCAATATTCCTGTCCTTCCCTCCACCTCTTCACCAGGTCCAAGGAGGCATGCCCAGGCTGATGGCAAGGCCAGATCATAGAGGTTAGAGCAGAGTGACTTTTTCTCTTTTTATTTTTATTTTTATTTTTTTTCTGAGACGGAGTCTCGCTCTGTCCCCCAGGCTGAAGTGCAGTGGCCAGATCTCAGCTCACTGCAAGCTCCGCCTCCCGGGTTTACGCCATTCTCCTGCCTCAGCCTCCCGAGTAGCTGGGACTACAGGCGCCCGCCACCTCGCCCGGCTAGTTTTTTGTATTTTTTAGTAGAGACGGGGTTTCACTGTTAGCCAGGATGATCTCGATCTCCTAACCTCGTGATCCGCCCGTCTCGGCCTCCCAAAGTGCTGGGATTACAGGCTTGAGCCACCGCGCCCGGCCGTGACTTTTTCTCTTATAAAGCTTCATCCATTCATTCAACAATCTCTACCAAGTACCTTCTTGGTTTTAGGAAGAAAACTAACATGTACTTAGCAGCTACTATGTACTAGGCGTTTTCATATATATTACCTGTATAGTTGCACTGAGTCTTCCAAATAGCTCTAAAAGGGTTTTCTCTCCATTTTATTTTCTCTCCATTTTATTGATCATGTTTCCGTGTGGTTAAACAGTTTGCCAAGGCCACACAGTTGGGAAATGGCAGAACTGGGATTCACACCTGGGCAAGTATGTTGACACACCCCAACCCTAGAACGATCTCCCACTACCTTTACTGCGTTACAATCCCACCCCTCCACGCTTTTGCTGATGCAACGCCTATGTAAGCAACACCCTTCCAAGTATTTCTAACTTGCTAAATCTTTTCTGTCTGGCAAGGCCCATCTCCAGTGCTGTTTTCTCAAGTGGGTTTTCTGTGGTTCTCCCAGAAGAAAGTTTCCTCCCCTTCCTCTGGGTTCCCAAGGTACCATACATTGTACTATAGCCTTTCTCATGACTCAGAGCACACTCTACTTCAGGAGACAGTAATGCACACATGTCTGCCATTTCCTACTGCACTGGGATCCTTGAGGATAAGGACCAATTCCAGGTCCTTAGCCTCAGTCTCCTCCTCTATTAAATGGGAATAATAATCCCTGTCTCACAGGTCTGGTGTGAGGCATACACAGCACTGGCACACAGTAGGAGCTCATTACCTGTGAGTTAAGCTTTATTTTATAGTAGATCAAGTTCCAAGTAGTGAGAACTTTTTTCTTATTTGTTCTATACACCCATATATATTTTTTCCCACAAGAAGGGAACAGCATGGAACACCCATATTTGTAACTTGCTTGTTTTAACAATGTAATTTCTGGCCAGGCGCAGTGACTCACGCCCGTAATCTCAGCACTTTGGGAGGTCGAGGCAGGTGGATCACCTGAGGTCACGAGTTTGAGACCAGCCTGGCCAACATGGTGAAACCCTGTCTCTACTAAAATACAAAATTAGCTGGGCATGGTGGCACATGCCTGCAATCCCAGCTACTCCAGAGAGTGAGGCAGGAGAATCACTTGAACCCAGGAGGCGGAGGTTACGGTGAGCCAGGATCGTGCCATTGCACTCCAGTCTGGGTGTCAAGAGCGAAACTCTGTCTCAAAAAAAAAAAAAAAAAAAAAAAAAAAGTAATTGCTATCTTGCCAGTTCTTTCTCATTATTCTCACAGTCCCAACTCAAATGGTAGCTATTTGCTGTTATTAAACGCCTGTCACGCAACTTCTTTCAGTTTGCAATCTAGGTAAAAAGTAGCAGGAGTAGCCAGAGCATGGGGATGGAGAAGAAAGGCTCTTTTCAGGGATCCTGACCTGTTTGGAGAAGGAGTCCTCTAGTTCTGTGATGTCATTAGAAAACTCTCCAGATGTGGTGACGGAGCTTCCACCACCATCGATGCCCCCACCACAGGAGCCCCCATATGGGAGCCCCCGTTCAAGCCGGTGGCTCCGGGCACCAGCCATGGCACCCTCGTCCAGCGAGGCAGGCTTGCCCTCGAAGTACGCGGGGTTCTGTGCCTTCTCATACTCCTCAAAGGAGAACTGCATCCGCATGTTGGAAAGGATGATGCGGCGGGACATGCGGCTCTCTGAGGCTGAGCTGCGTAGCCGCTCAAAGTTCTTGTTCATGCGGTACTGGCGGAAGGCTGTCTGGATGGTCCTGGCAGCTCTGCGGCTCAGGAAGGAGCCCCCATACTTCCTCTCCAGCATTTCCACCTGGCAGAGAAGGGTCGAGGGGAACAAGGTCAGAAAGTCATGGCAGCCTCATCTCCCTAGGCACTAAACCACACCACCCCCACTGGAGTCACCGCTGACTGCTTACAGCCACCAAAAGCGCCAGGCTAGGTGCTCAGTGTTGTCTCCTCACTTGAATTTCAGATAACACTGGTCAAATGGGATTGGATTATGTTTTGTTTTCTTATTTGCAAGAAGAACATATTGATCATTTGAAAACAGGAAACAAACAGAGAAGCCGATAAAAAGAAAGCAAGGTAAAAATACATGGAGAGCAAGAAGGAAAGAAAGGAGGAAGAGAGAGAATGAGAAAGGAGAAAGAGAGAGGGAGAGAGAAAGGAAGAGAAGGAAGGAAGGGGAGGAGGGAGGAGGAAAGGGAAGGAGGGAGGGAGGGAGGGAGGAAGGAAGGAAGGAAGGAAGGAAGGAAGGAAGGAAGGAAGGAAGGAAGGAAGGAAGGAAGGAGGGAATTACCTCCATTCCAAACACCTAACTAGAATATGTCCTTTGGTTTAGGGTATATGTTTTCGTATATGTCCTTCCAGTTTTTTCCTATATGTAGTATTTTGTTTTCCCTCCACCTTTTTTTTAGCTAAATAATCTATTGTATGGCACTCTTCTGAAAAGGTCAACTGATATGTGTGCTTCCCGTTAGACTGAGTTTTTTGGGGACCAGATCCAGGACTCATTCATCTTTACATCTCCAAGACCTGGGCAGGGAGCTCAGTAAATGTTTCTTGAGTGAATACAAGCCTCAGTGGATGGGTGGTGAATGAGTGCATCCCCAGTGGGGTGAAGGGTCCTGGGCCAGTCTTCTCCAACTCCAGCCTCATTTTCCCTCCCTGATTCCACCCCTAAGAGCCACATCCCAAACCCTCCCCTGGCGCTCTCTTGCATCCCGACTCCCATTCCCAACCAGACTGCCTCTTCTGCACCTTCTTGTCCTGCAGGTCTGTGGAGAGTTCATAGCTGTCCGATAGGGCCTTGGAGCGCTTTATCTCCTCCTCCTCCTGCTTCCTCAGGGCGACACTGGCTGGCTGGAGGCGTGCCCGTTGAGCCCAGGGAAGGCCCACTCCAGCAGGGGGGCCCCCCATGTGGCTGCTGGATGGGGGCAGCTGGCTCAGCCGGTAGGGGGGTTGGCTCCCAGGACTATCAACCGCTGTGCTCAGGTCACTGCCTGGGGCATCACCCTCCACACTGTGGGGATGAGATAAGATGAGCCAGGATGTTGGGACAGGAGAGGGGCCTACTGGGCCAGACTGAGAGTGGGTGAGCCAGATCCCTGCCCCCCCATCCCATCCACCCCAGCTTCCTCACAGATATAGGGACCCAACACTTACAGGCCAGGGTGAGTCCTAGCTCTTGGACTGTCTCCCCACTCCCACCCAAGTCCCTTCCCTTCCAGCCCCCTTGCCTTCACAGCAAGATCCTCTTAGACTCCTTTCCCTCAAGGATCTGTTTGGTCCCGTCCTCCTCACCCCTCACAGCCTTCTCCCCGAGACCACTCCCCTCCCAGTCTTGTCTCTTCATGCCCTTTTTTCTGTCCCCTCACAGCTCCACCCCTCCCCACAGACCTCTTCCCCTTACAGCTCCATCCCCTCCTGGCCTTGTCCCCAACACAGTGCGCTGTGATTTCCCTCCCAGTCCGAGTCCCAGCACCACCCCAGATTAGCTTCTTCGAAGCGCCACCCCCTCCCAGCCCTGTCCCAGCTGTGTGGGGCCCACCCCTGCACCCTGCCCACCCAGACTCTCCCCTCACCTACCCAGCCCTGCCCCCTGCAGCCTGGCCCCTGCCCCCTGGTGCCTGAACTCCAGGCCAGGCCAAGCCAGTTCCCAGGGTTCCCTGGCTGCGAGGGCAGGGCCAGCAGCAGGGCAGGGCGAGCAGCGACAGTGGGAGGCGCCTCCCATGCAGCATCCTCACAGGTAAAGAGCAGCCCTGCGGGGCAGCTTCCTTTTTCTCCTCATGGCCTCCTCTGCTCAGCTGGGGAAAGGGGGCAGGGGGGTCTCCACGCGTGGCAGGAGCTGGGCCCCGGGATTGCCCGCCCTGGTTTCCCAGAGCTGTTGTTCCACCAGAACTGCTCCCATGGTGCCATGGCAACCAGGCTGCCAGGGAACCCAGGTGGCGACAGAGCCCAGGCGCCTTGAGCCGAGCCTGCATGGTGAAGAGCTACAGAGGTGGGGAAGACAGGGAAGGAGTCGGGCGGGAAGGAACACGAAGGTGAGGCATGGAGGAGGCTGTGGGGGGAATAGGTGTGGCTGGGACCCAGAGAATGGTCTCATTATGGGGGGCACAAGGTTGGAGGCTCTTGGCTGATAAACAGGCAAAGGGGTACTCCCCAGCCCCTATTTGGCAGAGGGGAAGGCAAAGGGCAGAAATGGGCTGGGGTGGGTACTGGGGGGGACCCTACCAGTGCAGGAGCTTGAGCTGCAACAGGCCTGCCAGCCTTGCAGCAGAGCGCTTTGCACTGGGGGCTGGATGTGGCGTGAAGGCTGCGCCCACGAGGCCCGGTCTCGGGCTGCAGCACTGTGGAGCTCGGCTCCGCCCTGGGGGGAGCTCCCACCCATTGCTCACCCTCCACCCCAAATTCTCTTCCCTCCGGGGCCTGGGACGGTGGCCCTGACATCACCGCCGCTCTAGGGTTCAGCCCCAGCTCAGCCCACCCCCGGCATCCAAGATGTTCCTCTCCTCCCTGCCAGAACTGCAGGATCATGCCCACTAATCTCTCAAACCTCCCCTCCCAGCACACGGCTCAAGCCCAGTTTTGATCAACTGTCTCCTGTATGCATGAACCATCATCTATAACTTCCACTGCTCAGAAGAGATAGCCCAAGTCCCTTATTCTGGCATTTGAGGCTTCTCCAAGATACAACAGCTAATATTTATAGATCATTTAGTACATTTAGGTACCATTGTTACCACTTCACACTGAATAACCTGCTTACTCTTCAAGACAACCATATGATATAGGTACTGTAATTTATCTTCATTTTACACTTAAAGAAACTGAGGCCCAGAGAGGTTAAGTAACATATCTACGGTCACACAGCCACTAATGATAGAGCCCGGATTCAAATCCAGGCAGTCTGACTCCAGAGCCCACACTCTTAAACATTAAGCCATACTTCAGGGTTGGCTGCCAGCCCCCTACTCCATCCACCTGTCATTCCAGCCTGGCCCAGATCCTGCTTTTCCCAAATGCTCCACTGCTTTCTATCTCCAAAACTGCTCATACAGTACCTACCACTTGAAATGCAATCCCCATCGTCTCCGCCATCTGCAATCTGAGAAATTCCCCCACATCCTAGTTCCGTCAAGATTCAGGTCATATGCCACCACTAAGAAGCCCTCCTGAATCCCGCCTCCAGCCAGAAATTATTGCTGATCCTGTTCAGAGCTCCCACACACAGCACATGTCTGTCCTGCTTTTTATGGCACAGGTTAGCTTTGGCAAAGCGTGACAGCTATTTGTGTTCATGACTCCCAGAATCCCAGCTCAGGAAGAGAGTTTGATAATCTCCCAGCTAACACAGAGCACACAGCCTGGAACACAGTAGGTGCTCAATAAAAACTGCCGTCCAGAGGGAGTCAATGAATGTGCTCAGGAGGCTGCTCTAAGAAATACTTTCTCCTGAACTTTTACCATAGCCTCCAATCTCCTCTTCCAACCCAGTCTTTACCCTGTGGCCAGTGAGAGCTTTCAAAAGTACAAATCTGGGCCAGGCGTGGTGGCTCACTCCTATAATCCCAGCACTTTGGGAGGCTGAGGCGAGCATGAGGCCAGGAGTTCAAAACCAACCTGGGCAACATGGCGAAAACCCGTCTCTACTGAAAATACAAAAATTAGCCGGGCGTGGTGGTGGGCGCCTGTAACCTCCTGCTGAGGCAGGAGAATCGCTTGAATCCAGGAGGCAGAGGTTGCAGTGAACCAAGATCGCGCCACTGCACTCCAGCCTGGGAGACAGAGCGAGACTCTGTCTTAAAAAAACAAACAAACAAAAAACAAACAAAAAAAACCCAACAACAACCAAAAGTACAAATCTAGGCCAGGCACCATAGCTCATGCCTGTAATCCCAGCACTTTGGGAGGCCAAGGTACGTGGATCACCTGAGGTCAGGAGTTCAAGACCAGCCTGGCCAACATGATGAAACCACATCTCTACTAAAACTACAAAAATTAACTGAGCATGGTGGGCCTGTAATCCTAGCTACTTGGGAGGCTGAGGCAGGAGAATCACTTGAACCCAGGAGACGGAGGTTACAGTGAGCTGACATCGCACCACTGCACTCCAGCCTGGGAGATAGAGTGAGACCGTCTCCAAAAAACAAAAAAAGTACAAATCTAGTTGGGCACAGTGGCTCACACTTGTAATCCCAGCTACTCCAGAGGCTGACATGGAAGGATCACTTAAGGCCAGGAGTTGAAGACCAGCCTGGGCAACATGGCAAAACCTCATCTCTACCAAAAATACGAAAAAATTATTCGGGTATGGTGGCGGGCCCCTGTAGTCCCAGCTACTCGGGAGGCTGAGGCACAAGAATTGCTTGAACCCGGGAGGTGGAGGTTGCAGTGAGCCAAGATTGTGCCACTGCACTCCAGCCTGAGTGACAGAGCGACACTCCATCTCAAAAAAATAAAATAAAAATAAAAAATTAGCCAGACGTGGTGGCACGTGCCTTTGGTCCTAGCTACTAGGGAGGCTGAGGCAGAAAAATCGCTTGAGCCCAGGAGGTCAAGGCTGCAGTAAGCCGTGATGGTGCCACTTCACTCCAGCCTGGGCAACAGAGTGAAACCCTGTCTCAAAAACAAAAACAAAAACAAAAACAAACCATACTAACCTAAATTCTCTCACTAAAACCCTTCCACAGTGCCAGATAACTCACTCAACAAACAACAACTGAGCACCTTCTGTATGCCAGGCACAGTGCTGGGTGCTGGAAATATACTAGTGAGCAAAATGCACAAGAACATTCTCAGGGAGGTGATGTTCTAGCGAGGGAATGGGTGTGGCTGGGACCCAGAGAATGGTCTCATAATAGGGGGCACAAGGTTGGAGGCTTAGAGAAGAAAGAAACAAGTAAATATATCCTGCCATTTCAGGTAGTGGTGAAGTGCTAGGAAGGAAAATAAAGCAGATTGCAAAAAGGTGCTATTTGAGATGTGGTGCTCAGGGAAGGCCTTTCTGGAGCAATGGCATATAAGCAGAGTGCTGATGGAAGTGAGAGTAAGTTGCAGGGCAAAGGCAGTAGCAGTCCAGAGAGAGGGTACAGCCAGTGCAAAGGCCCGGAGGTAGAACAGAGTGAATGAGAGGAGATAGGAGATAAGATCAGAGAGGTCATGGGGGCCAAATCGGAAAGGGCATGAGCCTACAATAAAGACTTTGGTGTTTGCTCTGATTGAGGTGAGCAGAGGAGGGACATGATCTAACTTGGGTGTTCCAGGAATCAGCAGCCATGGGATAACCTTCAACTTCCTCAATGTGGCCATGGATGGCTCTCCTGACTTGTGCCCCCACCTCATATATTCTCTGCCCCATTGCCCCAACCTGGCTACCTCCTGCTCAGCCTTCAACACTCAGCTCAGGTGTGCCTTTCCATGCCTGCCTGCCTGCTCCACACAGGCTGCCTTACACCAGCTCCTCTCGGGCTGCTGTAGGGCCCTGTTGTCACCTCTAATTCCTAGGACAAAGGCACTACTTAGCTCATTGAATTCTTGAAACTTATCAAGGCAAGCACCATTAGCCTCATTTTATAGATGAAGACACTGAGGCTCAGAGAGGTGATATAAACTTGCTCAAGGTCACATAGTTATTAAGTAAAAAAGCTAGGATTCAAACCCAGGGCCCAGGCTTTTCATGACATCTTGCTGCCTCTCCTCACTCCCAGCTCTGTGCTGCCCCTGGCTCTGCACTCTTTGGCAATTCCTCCCTTGAGAGCTCACCCCCTGTTTTGGTTGCAAAGGGAATAGTGGCAGGGAGGTCGGGCTGTCAGCACAGCCTCCCACAAGGGAGCCTGGCAAAAAAAAGGAGGGTGCTTGAGGGTGTTGCTTCTGATATCACACATACTGCTGAAGAAACAGCACTGGGGATGTGGAATCCCTCAAGTCAGAGCCCCCAGAACAACACTTGGGAACATGCTGATCACATGGAAAATCTCTCTTCTTCTTTTTCTCCCGCACACATACACACACATGCGCACACAGAGACAGAGAGAGAGCCTGTTGTAGAGTAAGATGCTGGGCAGGCCGAGGCTCAGGTCCTGACTGCCACTGACCAGCTGTGTAAGCCCAGGCATGTCACTTTTCCTCTCTGCACCTCAGTTTCTCATCTGTGCAGGGTCAAGCAAAACCAATTCCTTCTTTGGATTCCTGGACTTCAGAAAGGGTCTGGGAGCCGCCCGCCCCCCCCGGACTCTTCCCAGCCAGGAGCAAAACATCTGCATGTGCACACACACACACACACTCACACACATGCACGCAGAGGTACAATAACACAGACACATCCAAAGGCAGACAAACCTAGAAACAAAAACACATCCACAGACACATGAAAATAGACACAAACACATGCAGACATGCACATATACAGACATGATCACACACACACACACATGCCCATGTGCACTGTCTGCTGGGCTATTCTGTGGGGGAAATTGGAGAGCATCCTCTGCAGAGGGGGAAATAAGCTATGTTACACAAATAACCACAGTACAAAGCAGAAAGTTATCAGGGCTGGGGAACAGAGGAAGTGCTGGGGGAGTGCAGGAGAGAGATCCCTTCTGTTTGGGGGTGGTTGAGCAGAATAAAAATAAACTCACACTTACTGCGCACCTTCCCTGTGTCAGGCATTTTCCACACATTATTTAATCTGCATGGCAAACGTGAGGGAAGAATTAGGATTCCTATTTTGCAGATGAAGAAAAAAACTCCAAGAGGGGAAATGACTGCCAAAGGTCTCAGAGCTAGCAAGTGGCAGGACAGGGATTCAAACCCCAAAGCTTGTGCTAGTTCCTCTGCTGCCTGGAAGGCTTCCTTGGGGAGGAAGCTTGTGGACTGGGTCTTGCCTGGAAGGAGTTGGTAGAGATGAAGAGTGAGGGAACATTGTGTGCCAAAGCACTAAGATGGGGAGAAGCAGTGTAGGATGTTCCACAGGGATCTGGGGTTGGCCTGCCCATGGCAGGGGCACTAACCCTCCTCGAATGCTGCTCCTAATGGGAGGTCTTCTCTCCCTCCTTCCCTTTATTGGCACTGCCCGGAACCAGGCAGCCAGCAGGGGATGGGATCAGGATGCAGTTGCCATGGAAACGAATGGGGGCTGTTGCCATGGATATCATAAGATGAGGGCAAGAGGAAGCTAGGGATGGTGAGGACTATCCCCATGACAACTTAGGTGGCAGTGGGGGGAACGGGATGGACCGGAAGTAGAGACAAGAAGACAAGACGAGGAGGTCATTGCACCTGGATGGGGCCAGGGGCTTTGGGTTCTGGAAGGAGCAGACTGGGCCAGAAGACTGGACCCAGTGGCAGGGGAGAGAGGAGGCAGGGGGACTGCAGCCACCTCTCCCTCCAATATTTCTTCGGCAAGCTAGTTCTGCTGCCCAATCCCAGTGTCACAGGGATTCTAAGCCCGAGTCCAGCCTCGCTTCGCACAGGAACTGACAGGGGAGAAAGAAGCCTTTGAAGGAGCTGAGCTGACTGGGTATGCAGTGGGCATACACAGGCTTTGGGAGCGCACAGACCCGGGTTTGAATCCCAGCTTTGCTGCTGTGCAGCCCTAAAAATAATAGTTGTCATTTACTGAGTTGTCATTTTGCTAGGCTGAGCAACTTTGCAAGGTCTGGGTTGTTCTCTCTGAGGAGGACAGCACAGATGATGAAACCTGCCCGAAACCTTGAAGCTTGGCACTGGTAGAGCCAAGATTCAAACAAAAATGTATCTGAACACAAAGCTCGTGCTCTTAGCAGCACCCCACCCTCTGTTGCAGGCACTACTGAGCAGTCCCTCCAAGGTGCAGTCCTTGTATTCTTCATCTCCCCGTGCCTTCCCACAGTGGCACACAAGGGATTGGATGCTGGGTAAATATTTGTGGAGTGGGTGAATGAGGAAGCAACCCAGGAGGAAGCAGGAAGGACTGAGTTTAGATGGAAGAAGCTCCTGACTTCAAGAGCAATGACTCATGGATGTGGCTGGCCAAGGGTGGCAGAAGATGCACAGAGCTGGGATGGACTGGACGGACTAGGCTTTATGAACCATCCAATCCCACAGACCCAAATGGAGGTCCAGAGAGTCAAAGTGACTTGCCCAGGGTTGCACAAGACAAGAATCCCCCTCACTTCTGGCCAGCATCCCACTCTTAGCTTCAGAAGCCCCTCTGAATCGGGCCTGTCTCCCCACTTCTCACCTCCCACCCTGCCCTGTAAGTTCCTCAATGTCATAGGCAACAGCAGGCTACTTGCAATTCCTATACTACAGCAAGCTGATCCACATCACCAAGCCCATGATCATACTCTTCCTTTGTTTCTTCTGCCCAGAATGTCCTCTGTCTCCCCTTCACCCCTGGACTTGTTTGGTCTGGGTGAGCTCATCTTCATCTTGCAGTACCCTGAGCAGGTTGGTCCTTCTGGGAAGTCAATGCTGACTCACTCCTGCCCCTCGCAGAACATGACAGGGTCAGTGACTCCCTCCCCTGTGTCTTGTGCATACCCATATATCACAGTCAGTCTTTCTCCCTGGCTAACTTGTGGTTCTCTCTTAAAGTGTCCGTCTCCTACCCCAAACCCCTGTCCTGTTTCCCAAGGGCAGCGACCCGGTGTGATTCACCTTTTCGAACCTATGGCGCTCATGCCAGAGCTAAGCACACAGCAGTTACTCAGCAGCCACCCTGGGTCCTCGAAGACCACAGGTAGAAATCACGTGTGTCTGTGTGTGTGTGACCATCCTGCCTGACAACTGTCACCCTAAAGGCCACAGCCTCACATGCTTAAAAGCCACCCACACCCAGCCTTGTGATTACATCCACCAGACACACACATCAAGGCTGCCAGGTACATAAAGCCACCACTTCACACAATCAACCTCACACTCAGAATTCCTCACACCCAGTCTCACATCATCACATTTCCTCAGCCCTGCAGCAGTGTGCACAGTCTCGCGACCGTGAGACCTGCAGAGCCTCGTGCAAAGACATGTGTGAGGATGCCCGGGCACATGGAGACCATGCGTGCACACATATTTGTGTCACGGCTGATCAAAACCCTGCCCCCTTCCCACAGCACAAGGCCTCTGCCCGATTCAGTCAATTCAGTTGCCCACAGGTCGGGAGGGCCATCTGACCCTGACTTGCCTCCTCCCTCCATGTAGTTGAACTCCCATCCTCACCCCCACACTTGCTTCTCTCTCCATTCAGTGGAAGGGTGGAATGGTCTCCTCGTCCCCAGTCCCAGGTCTCTTACATTCACACACCCTGGAGAGCGGAATGAACAGAGTAATGTACCCACCATTCCTCTGCATGACCCTGGAGTTCTCCCCTAGGTTTTTGTCTATGTGGTCCCTGTCTCCTGTAATGCCTTCTCACCCCTTGCCACCTCTTCAAACCCTTACCAGCCTTCAAGGCTCAACTCTTGCACCGCTTCCTCCAGCAAGCCCTCCTGGACACCACATCTCCCCACCCACCTTGACATCTCCTTCCTTTCTGGGCCAGGGACAAAATGTGCTCGTTACTGAAGCCATTCCTGTCCAGTCATTTTAACCCTTTGCATCCTTCCTACTTTCCCAAAGGATTTCTCATCTCCCATCTCCCCCGGGAGATGGAGAACTCACAGAGGACATAGCCACTGTCATGCTTTCAAAAAAAAAATCTTTTTGTAGAGATGAGGTCTCACTATGTTGCCCAGGCTGGTCTGAAACTCCTGGCCTCAAGCCATCCGCCTGTCTCAGCCTCCCAAAGGGCTGGGATTACAGGTGTGAGCCACCACACCTGGCCTCTGTCTTACTTTGGATCTCTCACAGTATTTAGCGTCAGGTCTTGTACCCAGTAAGGGCTCAAACAATGCTTTGTTGGGTAGAATGAGGAAGAGTAAATAAGAGAGACAGGCAGGGAGGGAGGGGAGAAATAAATGAGACTTTGAATGGGTGAATGAGTAGATGAGTTGAGCAAGTAAGGCAATAAGTGAGGGAAGGAGGTGAGGTTCTAGGAAACCTAGAGGTTCAATGTGATAGGGATGCTGAAGGGAGGGAGGAAAGAAAAGACAGGAGAAAACTCTCACTTGGGCCTTAATCAAAATAAGAACCACCAATCACAGCACACTTGCCCAAAAGTGCACAAGCCCCTATGCTGGACTCGTTGTGTTCTTTCTTGTTAATCTTCATGACAACCCAGAGAGGTAGATACATTCTCACTGTACTCAGGAGGAAAACAAAGCTCAAGGAGAAGAAAAAACTTGCTCAAGGTTATACAGATGTAAGTGGCAGAACCAGAAGGTAAACTCAGATTTGTCTAATACCAAAGGCTCAGAGAGGAAAAGTCGGGGGTATGAGCCCACTTTGGGGTCTCCCGGTTGTGCTCCTAACACAGACACATCATGGAAAGTGTGAGTCCTACAAACCCGTAAAGGACATCTTCCACCCTCCAGTTGACAGCCTCCAGGGAGTCTTAGAACCAGCCTCTGGCCAAGTGCAGGGAATATTTAGGGTTGCTGCATAGGGGGGAAATGGCTTCCTCTCAGATTCAGAGATCCCTAAAGTTGTAGAATCAGAACCTTAAAAGTAAACGATCAAAGAATCTAAACATTGCAGAATATTAAAATTGCATCTTCAGAATTTGTTCAAATGGTAGAATTATGCAATCTTAAAACCACAGGATTGGAGAATCCCAAAATCATTGCATTGTAGAAATAGAAATCATAAAATTGCAGTGGAATGTGTCACTGAATCATTGTCTATTAAATTCACATAATCATAGCTTCTTAAAACTGTAGCATCTCAGATTCACAAAATGTCACAGCTGGAAGAGCCATTGGAGACCCTCTAATCCAACCCTTCTCCTTTCTACAGATGGGAAAACTACATGTCAGAGAGGTCACGCGACACGTCCAAGGTTAGTCTGCCCGTGTTGGGAGTCATTCACGCATTTATTGAGTGCCTCCTGGGTGTTGACGAAACCACGAGTCAAACCCTACTCTCTTTCCCGGCCCCTATTCCCAGTCCTGAATAGGAAAGAGGGCAAGGCCCTGGTGGGGATGGGAAGAGGGAAGTAGGGGTGGGTGGAATATACATCAGACAGAGAGAAGAGATCAGCTTTTATTGATGGAAATTCCTTTGTACACAGCAACACGTACTCTGAGAGGCCTTTTCCTCCTGATCATATTTACAGAGCACTATGGGAGTGGCAGAGGGCGTGGGGTGAGGCCTTCAAGCAGTGGAGGAGATGGCAGCAATGGCCACAGCAAGGGAACAAATGACAGGGAACTAGACAGGCTGGGTCCTGCCCCCGTCTGGTCCTCTGAGCCCTAGGCACCCTGCATCTCTGTTTGTGCTCACAGAGGACAGAGGTAGGTCCTTGGGATGTCATTTGGAGACCTCTCCAGTAGTGGCAGGCTCCAGGGTGCCTGGGAAGTGGGAGTGCGGGTACAGGAGGGTCCAGGTTCCAAGCTCCAAGCTCCAAGTTCTGCTTCTCCCACATTTTAGTCGAACCTAGGGCTCCAGCTCTCTTTAATTCAGGGGCTGGAGTCCAGAGGAGACAGCAGTGGGGATGGGAATTCCAAGAAGGAGGTGGGGGGAGAAAGGGGTATGATGCTTGCCCATCTGGTTCCTGAAGCAGGGGACAGGGTCCCATGGGGGATCTGTGTGGGCATGGGCAGGGGGAAGGAGGGGCTGGTTAAGGCTTTTGCTTCTGCATAGAAAATGGCCCTTGTCCTCTCAGTTACCGAGAGGAGGGACTACTGCACTCGGAGGCCGGACAGCAGAACTGGTGAGCGTCTTCCTCTTCCTCTTCCTCAGTCTCCTCCTCCTCCTCCTCTTCCCTGGGGCCAGGAAGGGCGGGGTAGAGGCCACAGGCGGCGGGTGACAGAGAGAGGCAGAGGCATTAGTTTGCAGAGCAGGGGAGATACGCAAAGGGCCAGGACCGGAACCAGAAGTTGGGACGAGAATGGGGGTCAGGGTCGGGAGGCCAGTGTGATGGATTATCCAGGGCCACACCCAACTCAGTGTGCTGGGACAGCCCTCCCCCACACCCAGCCTGGGCTCAGTCTTAAGGTCACCCTCAGCGTATATCAACTCCCTTTCTAACCCTGCCAGGTGCCTGACCCTCATTTTAACATAATAACAGCAACCTGCTCTCATTTTGCACGCATCATCTCACTTAGCCCCTACAACAGCTCTGCAGAGGAAAATTTTAGAGATGAGGAAATTAAAGCTCAGAGAGGTTAGATAACTTGCTCCAGGTCACACAGCTGGGTAAGTGGTAGAGTCAGGATTTGAACCCAGAGTTCTTAGAGCTCCAAGTCTCAGACTCATCCCACTAGGTCCTTTGGGTGAACTTGGCACTATCTCTAGAAACCCACCCCGTTCTTGAAGGACGAGGATTTGTATTTCCTGAAGGTTCAGGCTCAGGAAAATGGGAGATACTTGGAAATGGAGTATGGGAAGCCCACAGCTTTGGAGGCAAACAGACCTGGGTTCAAATCCCAGCTCTACAAGTGGTTCCAGGCTATATGCCCTCTAGCGCATTACTGTCACTCTTGGAGCCTCAGTTTCCTCGTCTGTAAAAATGGGGCTCGTGATGTGAACCTCCCAGGACTGTTGCAAGAACTAGAACATATATCAAGTGTCTGGCAAACAACAGCAATGGGAACATGGTGGTAATTATTGTTAACTACTCGTAAGCCAAATCTAATTCCCAAAGTGGCCGTCTGCCCACACAGAAGCAGCCATAGCAGTGGGAGAAGAGTCGCTGAAGGAACAAGCACCTATCCCTAGGGTGCTGCTGAGCAGTACCAGGGGCCAGGCTGCACGTGGCATTCACTGGTGCTGGGCTACAGTTTCATATGGTGGATGGACAGACAGTTGGGATGGGAGGGGACCAGGTGGCTTGGGAGTGACAAGGCTGAC
Organism: Chlorocebus sabaeus; assembly: GCF_047675955.1. NCBI lineage: Eukaryota > Metazoa > Chordata > Mammalia > Primates > Cercopithecidae > Chlorocebus > Chlorocebus sabaeus. Next base: position 99,761,468 of record NC_132933.1, on the reverse strand, counting down.
CTTCTGGGGACAGGCAAGGAAACAGTTACCTTCATTCCCAGACCCCTTGGCTCAGGGGATGCAGGAATTATGGAATCCAGGAAACTGGAAGAATGGGAAGAGGTGGGAAGGAATGCAGACAGGGAAGGGAAGGGAAAGGAAGGGAAGGCACTGCTGTCCATCTGATGGACAGACAAGCACACACATGCACGCACACGCCTTTCTCAGACTCAGAGCTCCCTCTGACACATTGTTCCACGGACTTCCTGAATCAGCAAAATCACATGAAGCAGTTCTGGGCAAGTAGCCCTCCCTTTCTGAGTGTCCCATTCTTCATCTATAAAAAGAGAAGATCCACACCTCTCGAGGCTGTCATGAGGAACAAATAATATTCCATTCCCACCCCTCACTCCCCTCTTTTCCAGGCCAGGCCACTGCTTCCTCTCCCCCTAACACTGCAGTCACCTCCTGATTTCTTCTCCCTCCATTCTTGAACCACATTAGCCTTCCTAAAGCCCACCTTCAAGCATGCATCTCTTCTACTCAGACACCCACTGCCTCCTGGATAAAGTTCAGGGTCCTCAAGTTGGCATTCAAGGCTCTCCCATCATATGGCCTCACCAGGCCTTTCCTGTTAGATGGCAAAAGCGCAGGCTATGGAGTCAGACGGACCTGAGTTTCAATACCAGCCCCATCATTTACTAGCCGGATGACCTTGGGTTCATTTCTTCACCATTCCAGGACTCACTTTCCTTACCTGCAAACTGAGGAAATACCTATTCTGCAGGGTCCGGTGGGACTAAAGGAATTCAAATATGCACTAAGCAAGGCTGGTGCTTAGTGCATGGTAACTATTATTATAACAACCATTATAGTGGTATCCATGTTCCCTACTCACTCATGCCCAGCCTTCATCAAGCTAGCTTGTTCATTATTCCATCAGCATGCCCGGCCTTTTCACATCTCTATGTGTGTGCTGATTCTGTTTCTTCCACTTAGAATACTCTTCCCTCTGCACAGGTCTTTGCCTATTACCATCCTTTCTGAATTTCCTGACCCAGCTCAAGTGCCACTTCCTAAGGAAGTCCTAGCCAGAAGTATTCTCTGCTTCCTCCCAGCTCCAGCATCCATTCCCTTGGCCAGGGCTCTCCATTTGTTGCTTTGAACTTTTCCTGAAGCATTTTTTTTGCTAACCCCCCAGTACCCTTGTATCCCCACCACTACCACCACTTTGCTCCTCTGTAAGAAAGAGGGGGCCCCTCTAGCATTTAAGGCCAGTCTCTTCACCTGGACTCTGGAGCCCATCCCCATTACTTCCTCCACAATAATCATCCCCTCTCCCTCCTGCGTTTTCAACCTCTCCCCTTCTGTTGCCTCCTTCCTATCAACATTTATAGAAGCTCAAGTCTCTCCCATCTGGGAATAAAAACCCTCTATCTGCCCCCACATCCCCCTGTGTCCCTCTCTCCTCTTCACAGCTAAGCTTCTTCTTAAGAAACCCGTCTACACTGGCCATCTCTGTTTCACTTCGGTACCTCCCACGAGCTCTTCGACCCACTGCAATCTGCCTCATGCGCCCACCACTCCACTGAAGCTGTTCTGAGGAAGGTCGCCCAGGCCCTCCTGATGGTTAAAGCCAATAGACTCTCTTCCGCCCTCAGCTTACTCCCCACAGGCTGCAACATTTGACACTCTTAACAAGGCCCTCCTCTGCTAGGCCCTTTCCTTCCTCTGCTTCTGTGAGCCCACCCCTACTGCTTTTCCTCCTACTGCTCTGACCCCGCCCCCATTTCTTCCTGGGCTCCTTCCCTACATGTTGGTTTCCCCGTCCCAGTTCTGCTCTGGTCCTCTTCTCTTTCACTCCACACTTTTTCAGTGATCTCATTCCATTTCATAACTTCAGGTGTGGATCCCTCTCCCAGGTCCCGGACCCGTCGAGCCCAGAGCTTGCTGGACAACTCTACCAGGACGGCCCTTTGGGCCTTCAGTTCTCATAGGGATCTCTGACTTAGCATCTCACCATTGTCCTTAAGGCACCACCATTCATCCAGTCACCTGAGCCCAAAACACACCTTGGAGTCACCCTAGATTCTTCCTGCCCCCTTAGCAAGTCTGTCACCAATTATTGTGGACTCTACCTCCTAAATAGCTCCAAAACATAGACTGTGATGTCGCCCCTACCATCTCATCTTCTACTCCTCTCGCTCCTTCTTCAGCCTTTTTCCCATCACACTGGTCTCCCTGCTGCTCCTCAAACAGACCAAACACACTCTTGCCTTGGGGCCTTTGCACCTGAGGTTCCTTCTATCTGGAACGTCGTCCCTGAGAGGTACACGGCTCACTCTCTTACCTCCTTCAAGCCTCTGCTCAAATACTTTCTCATCAGAGAGGCCCTCCCTCTCACAAGGCACCCCAACATTCTCTACCTTATCACCCCAGCTTTATTTTTCTTCATAGCACTTACTGACATCAGATACACTTTAGACATTTCGTTGTTTATTTATTTATCTGTCTCAGTCACTGTAAGATCCATCAGGACAGGCATCTGTTCTGTTCAGTGCTAAATCCCTAGCACACAGTGCCTGGTGTTCAATAAATATTTGGTGAATGAATGAATACAACGCCAGGCATGAACATTCTAACTTACTGCGAACTCCAGCCTCGGTCATCTCCACCTCCTCCTCTCTCCCCAGTTACCTCTTCAGTCTCTGACTCCAGTCCTCTCTTCCTCCCGATCACCTCTCAAATCCATCTCCTCGGCCCTATGCCCACGACCTTGGCTTCTCTCTCCCTTGAATTACTGCAATAGCCTCCTCCCTCATCTCCCTGCTAAAATGCTAATTTGATCATGTCACTTTTCCTCTTTTCCTACTCAAGAACTGTTCATGGCTCTCCAGCTGCCTACCAAAAAAATAAAATAAAAAGCCTGTACTCTTCAGACAGCTGCTTGAGGTAAGCCTGACCTCTGCATCCTCCAATGTCTGATTTCACCTTGCTCACCTCCAGGCCTTTGCAGACACTGTCAGCACCTCCTCCCCGATCTCTAACTCTCAGAATCCTCACGGACCTTGAATGACTGGCTTAAACACAGCTTTCTTCAGGAAACTTGACCTGACTCACAAAGCAAAAGTAATTCCTCTGCAAAATCCGCAGGGAAATGAGTATTGCCAGTGTCATTTGGGATCTCTGAGAACCAGGGGTAGGATGAAAGTTAGTAAATATGTCTGAGACCAAGGACTCTGGATGCTGGGTGAGCATTAATAGAGGTTCCCTTTTCCCCTTGCACTATTACCCTGGCATGGACTCACGTCCCTCTGGCCCTCTGCTAACTTTGACTCATCCTCGCCTCTTCCCTTTCCCTCACCTTACACATCCACAACAGTTTATATCATCTGACACTTCTATTGAGTCTATCTCATTAATAACTCTCAAAGGATTTGGATTCTATAATTTGAAATTAAAATGCTTCTCAACAAATGGTGCTCACTGGAGTCGTGCAACACAGTAGCCCTGCTCAAATCCATTTCTTCTCTGCCAATACCCCAGTTTAGGCCTTCCAGCTGGTCTCCCTGCACACAACCCATTTTTCATACTGACTGCTAATGTGATGTTTCTAAAACACAAATTTTGCCAAATTACTCTCCTATTTAGAATCCATTCAACTGACACTTTGTCACCAACAATATTGGTTCTCAACCTTTTTGGGGGGAACACAAACCCCTTTACCAATTTAATGAAAGCCATGGACCATCTCTTCCACCAAAAAATGCACATAGGTATATGCATGCAACATTTTGCATTCAATTTCCGGAGGTTCGTGGGGTTCCTGAAGCCCATCTGAGACCCATGCACCCCAGGTAAAGAACCTCTGGACCTTCCTAATAACATCTCGTTTCTTTTCCATATGCTATATGCTATTCCTTCTGCCTGGAGTGCTCTTCCACACTTCACCCTTCTGTCCCTGGCTCTTACTTAACCTTTAAGACCCAACTCTTAGGCTGAGTTGACCTGTACCAGCCCCAGACAGGGCCAAATTCCTTCCTCTGGGCTTCCATACCCTTCAGTGTTCTCCTCTGTCAGAGCCCTTCTCAATCTCCCTGAGTGACTGGGAACTCATGGAGGGCAAGAACTGTTACCCAACAAAGACCCTGGTCACAGCAGTACTCCAAAAGTATCTACTGAAATGAACACTAATAATAGCTACTCTTTCCTGAGTACCCATTATGTGCCAGCCACTCAAATTCTGAATGCATTCATCTGAATGAGCTCAGTTCATTCAGTAAATGAACCCCATGATGTTGGTGGTATTGAGTCCTGTTTAACAGATAAGGAACTAGGCTCAGAAGCATGAAGTCAGTTGGTGAAGGTCAGCCAGCTAGTGAGTGACAAAGTTGGGATTGAGATTGCCATGAATGCCATGGCAAGTAGTGGTCCACCATGCCTCACTGCCCTGGACTGTGAGATTGATTAAGAGATGGTATCAGTAGAAGAGGACCAAGAACCAGGGCTAGAACTCCCTACTTGGAATCCCTTTCCCAGGAATGCCTACTCTTATTTTCCCTCCTGCATCACCTTTATATAAGCCAAGACCAGGCACCTGGTTCTCTCTTCTTATGATGCAACCTGTGTACCCTGTACTCCTCTCAGCCTTCTCATCCCAAAGCCCTGCTATGGTCAGGCCCATTCTTTGCTCCAGAACCATCTCCAGATACACACAGCTTTGAGATTGAATCCAATCCAATGCTACACAGTTGGCTATGAGGAAAACAAGACACAGGTAGTCCCCCCTCTTCTAGAGCTGACAGTCACCCAGGAGCCTTCCATGCATTATCTCCAATACTAAAGACAGCCCTAAGAGGTAAGTTGGTATTAGCCCCATTACATAGATGAGGAAATAGAGGCTCAGAGGATAAATGACTTGCCCAGAGTCACCGAGTTGGTAAGTGGCAGAACTCGGGCTTGAATAAAGGTACTGACTCAACTATTTTTCCCATATGAAGTCATCCTGCTTGGAAGGGCCAAAGAGTGAACAAGACCATTTCTGGTGGAGGAAGGGGATGAAGGAAAGCTAGCACTCTTCCAAGACTCAGTACAAACGTCCCCTCCAGTGGGAAGCCTTCCCAGATGGGGTTAATTGCCCCTCATCTGGCAGCCTTCTGGGCCTACTTCTGTCCCATCCCAAATCACACTATGGTGTCATTGTCTACGTGCCTTTCTCCCTTCTAGACTTCAGCTCCGGGACAGCAGGATCAAATACAATTCATTCCGGTATTCCACCAAGGGTCAGCACAAGGCCTTATCTAAAGCAGGCAAGACAGAATACTTGCTGAATGAATGAGGTGGTATCTGAGCTAATTATTAAAAGGATCTAAACAAAATCTGAACAGCTGGATACAGGGAGAAGGTATAAAGGAGGAGGGAAATGAATTAATAAAAGCAAGGAAATTAGACCAAGGAAAAAGGCCAGTAATTTTGAAATTATGACAGGGTGTTCATAACATGTTTTCATTGTTGTTATGGGGGTTATCTTTTCCTTACAAAAATGGGATCATACTATAAACCCTGTTCTTTTTTTTTTTTTTTTGGGGGGGGATGGAGTCTTGCTCTGTCGCCAGGCTGGAGTGCAGTGGCGTGATCTCGGCTCACTGCAAGCTCCGCCTCTGGGGTTCACGCCGTTCTCCTGCCTCAGCCTCCTGAGTAGCTGGGACTACAGGTGCCCGCCACCATGCCCGGCATTTTTTTGTATTTTTAGTAGAGACGGGGTGTCACTATGTTAACCAGGATGGTCTCGATCTCCTGACCTCGTGATCCGCCCGCCTCGGCCTCCCAAAGTGCTGGGATTACAGGCGTGAGCCACCGCACCTGGCCTATAAACCCTGTTCTACCACTTGCTTTCTCCATGTAACAGTAAGTCTTGTAGATCTTGCTGTGCGAGTATACAGAGATCTACCTTTTTTCTTTAGATCTGCTACAGAGTAATCCATAATATGGGTATATCATGGACTAAGATCTATTCTCTACTAATGGACATTTAGGTTGTTTTAATTTTTCAGTATCACAAGCAATGCTGCACTGAACATCTCTGCATATGTCTCGAAGTATTCTTGAAGATTAGATTCTCAAAAGTTGAACTGCTGGGTCAAAGGAATGTACATTTTGTTTAAAGTACACATAAAAGTTATTTCCGTTACTTTAACATGTTTGCAGACTGGCTACAAAGAAAGATTATTCCTACTCACATAATCTTGTCTTTCTTTTGAGAAGCATATATCATGCACCTTTTAGTTAAGAGTTGGTTGAGAATGATATCCTACAAGGGCATGTGATAAAGAGTTGCACAGTCTGGCTTATGTTTGTAGTTTAGATTGCGGTGTTTTAGAAAAGGCTTCTGGCTGGCCAAGTTGGGGTCCTTCTGGAAGCAGTATCTTGGAGAAATCTAGCTCCAAAATATGGTTCTCAGCATGGAAGAATTTAGAATTCTGGTGGTAACTGACAAACCAGCCTCATAAAAAATGTTACCAATTTGCACAAGGTATCTGAGAGGTTCTGTTTCTCCAAAACCCTTCCGATATTTTTAATTTGGATACCTAAAAATGGCACTTCATTGCTTTAGTTACATTTCTTTAACTATTAGTAAGCTTGGGCATCTTTTCTCATTTATTAGCTAATTGTCTATTCCCTGAATTGCCATATCATGTTATCTCTCCATTTTGAATGGGTTTTGTATCTTTTCCTTTCTAGTTTCCAGAAGGTGATATAGATACAGGCAGAGATATTAACCTTCTGCCTGATATCTGTGTAGCAAATACTTTCTCCTAGCCTGTTGTTTATGTTTTAATTTTGTGTATAGTATCTTTCTCCACACAGTTTTAAATTTTAATGTAGCCAAAATTATTACTCTTTATGTTATAGCTTACGGGTTTTTAAGTCATGCTCAGGAAGGCTTTCTCCACCCTAATATTATTAAAATATTCCAGATATTTTTCTGGTACTTTTCTGGCTTTTGTTTTTTTTTTTTTTTTTTTTTTTTGACAGAGTCTCCCTCTGTTGCCTAGGCTGCAGGGCTGGAGTGCAGTGGCGAGATCTCGGCTCACTGCAACCTCCACCTCCTGGGTTCAAGCGATTCTCCTGCCTCATCCTGCCGAGTAGCTGGGATTACAGGCATGTGCCACCAGGCCCGGCTAATTTTTGTATTTTTGGTGTTTTGCCATGTTTCCCAGTCTGCTCTTGAACTCCTGAGCTCAAGCAACACCCGCCTCAGCCTCCCAAAGTGCTGGGGTTACAGGCATGAGCCACTGCACCTGGCCTGTATTTGTTTTCATATGAGACAGGGATTTCACTTAAATTTTTTTCCCCAATGGGTAACCAATAGTCCCATCTCATTTATTGACTCCCCACTGATCTGAGATGTCTTTTGTCATAAATTAAATTCCCATATGAACATGAGTTTGTTTCTAAACTCTCTATTTTGTTTCATGTCTGTAGTCCTCTATTTCTGTGATGACAGAACATTTGAAATTATTGCAGCTTTATGGTAAGTTTATATCTAACAGAACAAGTTGCCCTCATTCTTTTGTTTGTTTTTTTTTTTTTTTTTTTGAGACTGAGATCTCGGCTGACTACAAGCTTTGCCCCCCAGGTTCACACCATTCTCCCACCTCAGCCTCCCGAGTAGCTGGGACTACAAGCGCCCGCCACCACGCCTGGCCAATTTTTTTTTTTTTTTTTTGTATTTTTACTAGAGACGGGGTCTCACCGTGTTAGCCAGGATAGTCTCGATCTCCTGACCTCGTGATCCGCCCACCTGGGCCTCCCAAAGTGCTGGGATTACAGGCATGAGCCACTGCACCCGGCCACCCTAATTCTTTTTCAAAATTTTCTTAGTGATTCATGAACATTTACTCTTCCAAATGAACTTTAAACTCCAATCACTCAAATCCCAAAGAAAATACCACTGAAATTTTAATAAGGAATGCAATGAATGTTTTGACCAAATTGGGAACAAAATGTCATTTTTACCACAGTGACTCTCATCCAGGAACAAGATATAATTTTGTTTTACTCAAGTCTTCTTACAGCCGTTGATGAAATTTTATAGTTTTCTATAGAGAAGTATTTCACATTTCTTGTAAATTCATAGTGGTTTTATAGAATTATTTTTTCTATTGTGAATGGGATCTTTTCTATTATGTGTTCTAATTAGTTATTGCTGGTACTCAGAGAAGTTAATGGTTTGTGTGTATATTTGTCTGTGTCTACTCAGTGCACTGACTTTTCTTCTTAGTTCTACTAATTTTTTATTATATTCTCTTCGATTATCTAAGTAGACAGTCATATTATCCTTAAATAATGCTAATTCTGTCTTTCTAACATTTATATCATATATTTCTTTTGTTAATCCCACCAGTTAAAACTTCCAGAAAAATATTGGTTAATAACAGTGATAGCAGCCATCCTTATTTTGTTCCTGAATTCAATGGAAATGTATCTAGTGCCTCACTGTTACATTTGATGATTCTCTTTGGTTTCTGATAAAAATTCTTTACCAAGTTAACGAAGTTTTCGTGATTCCTAGCTTACTATATTAGTCATCTATTGCTGTGTAACAAACTACCCCAATACAGCAGAATAGATGTATAATTTAATCAGATCACTTTTCAGCATTTATGGAGATGATTATATGATATTTTCTCTTTAATATCTTAATACAATAAATTACAATAACATTTCCTAATGTTGAACAATCCCTGCACTCTTGGGGCAAGCTTTCATTTGTCACAATACATTCTTCTTTTACTACACTGATGGATTCCATTTGATAATCTTTTATTGAAAATATTTGTTGCTCTATTAATATGTGGTATTAGGCTATAGTTCTTTTTGTTTGTTTGTTTAAACCTGTCCAGTTATACTAGCCTTATAGAATGAACTGGGAAGCTATCTATCTTTTCCTATTATCTGATCTTTCAAGATTTGCTAGAATGTCCATCATACCAGAACTTCCAGAATACCAACTGGACCTGGTACCATTTCTGGGGAGAAAACTTTGAGCCTCTTTTTTTTTTTTTTTTTTTTTTGAGACGGAGTCTCACACTGTTGCCCTGGCTGGAGTGCATGGAGTGCAGTGGCGCAATCTCGGCTCACTGCAACCTCCGCCTCCCAGGTTCAAGCGATTCTCCTGCCTCAGCCTCTCAAGCAGCTGGAATTACAGGCGCCTGCCACCACATCCTGCTAATTATTTTTTACTTTTTACTTTTAGTAGAGACGGGGTTTCACTATGTTGACCAGGCTGGTCTCGAATGCCTGACCTCGTGATCCACCCGCCTCAGTCTCCCAAAGTGGTGGGATTACAGGCGTGAGCCACCGTGCCCAGCCACTTTGACCGTCTTTCAAGTTTCTTCCACACTTTTCCATTTTATTCAGGTTTCCTGTCCCTCCTTAAGTCACTCTGGTAATTTACATTTTCCTAGAAAACCACCCAATTAATCTATATTTTCACACTTACTGATATAAAAGTGTATACAATTTTTATTTTATTTTATTTTATTTTATTTATTTTACTTTGAGATGGAGTCTCGCTCTGTCACCCAGGCTGGAGTGCAGTGGTGCGATCTTGACTCACTGCAACCTCTGCCTCCCAGGTTCAAGTGATTCTCCTGCGTCAGCCTCCCTAGTAGCTGGGATTACAGGCGCACTCCACAACGCCCGGCTAATTTTTGTATTTTCAGTAGAGGTGGGGTTTCGCCATGTTGGCCAGGCTGGTCTTGAACTCCTGACCTCAGGTGATCTGCCCACCTTGGCCTCCCAAAGTCCTGGGATTACAGGCATGAGCCACTGCAGCCAACCAATATTTTCTTTTTTTCTTTTCTTTTCTTTTCTTTTTTTTTTCTTTTTGAGACAGAGTCTCACTCTGTCACCCAGGCTGGAGTGCAGTGGTGCAATCTCGGCTCACTGCAAGCTCCACCTCCCAGGTTCACGCCATTCTTCTGCCTCAGCCTCCTGAGTAGCTGGGACTACAGGCGCCCGCCACCGCGCCCAGCTAATTGTTTGTATTTTTAGTAGATACTGGGTTTCACCGTGTTAGCCAGGACGGTCTCAATCTCCTGACCTCGTGATCTGCCTGCCTCGGCCTCCCAAAGTGCTAGGATTACAGGCGTGAGCCACTGCGCCTGGACCCAACATTTTCTTATAATAACTTTTTTTTCATCTCCTTAGAATCTATGGTTAAATCCCCTTCCTTATTTTTTATTGTATTTATTTATTTAGCCTTTTTCTTAGTCATATCTGCCAAAGAATTTCTACCAAACTAGGTAGAGCTGGTCTTTCCAAAAGTCATATTTACTTATTAATACTTTATCAAACCTTTTGTTTTCCATTTCATTAATTTCTGGTTTTATTTGTAGTAATGATTCTGCTTTGTTTGGGTTATTTCTAGCTTCTTGAGTGGAATAATTAGTCCATTTAATTTAAACCATCTTGTTATTTAATAAAAGAAATTAAGATTATAAATTTTCTTCTGGGAATCCCTGTGCCCGTATTTTATAGGTTTTAATTTGGAGTATTTGTTTGTTCGTTTGTTTTTGTTTTTGTTTTTTGAAATGGAGTCTCGCTCTGTCGCCCAGGCTAGAGTGCAGTGGTGCCATCTCAGCTCACTGCAAGCTCCGCCTCCCGGGTTCACGCCATTCTCCTGCCTCAGCCTCCCGAGCAGCTGGGATTACAGGCACCCACCACACGCCCGGCTAATTTTTTGTATTTTTAGTAGAGACGGGGTTTCACCGTGTTAGCCAGGATGGTCTCGATCTCCTGACCTCGTGATCTGCCCGCCTTGGCCTCCCAAAGTGCTGGGATTACAGACGTGAGCCACCGCGCCCAGCCAATTTGTAGTATTCTCACTGACATTTATTCTAAAGAGTCTATAAATTCCACTCTTATTTCCTCTTTAGCACAAGTATTTTTAAACTTCCAAATGGGGAGGAGGGCCTAGCCTTTTTGCTGTTGCTGTTAATATTTCCTTTTATTGAGTTGTAATTAGAAAACATAAAATAGGTTTTCTAATTAACTTAGAAATAATGTTCTCCAGCCAGGCGTGGTGGCTCACGCCTGTAATCCCAACACTTTGGGAGGCCGAGGCGGGTGGATCACGAGGTCAGGAGTTCGAGACCAACTCTGGCCAACATGGTGACACCCCATCTCTACTAAAAGAAAAATATAAAAATTAGTTGGGTATGGTGGCACATGCCTGTTATCCCAGCTACTCGGGAGGCTGAAGCAGGAGAATTGCTTGAACCCAGGAGGCAGACGCTGTAGTGAACTGAGATCACGCCACAGCACTCTAGTCTGGGCGACAGAGCAAGACTCCATCACGGGGAAAAAAAAAAAAAAGAAATAACGTTCTCCAAAGATATGGGCAGATTGTTCCCTCTGCCTAACCGCCCTTCCTCAGTCTATCCAACTGGCAAACTCCTATTCATCCTTTAAAAAAGCTGGAATTTCACATAGTCTAGGACCAACCACGCAGGCCTCTTGGGGCAGGTCTCTAGGGAAGGATTGTTTTAAGGAAGGACAAAAACTACAGATAGATCCTGAATGTCCTCTTTGGTCTCCTGACCTGATCTCCCAGGCACTCTCCTCATACACTCGGACACCCATTCCACAGGCACAGCGGGGGCTCAGGGAGGTGGGAGGGGCTGGCAATGACACTGTATATTTGCCTGGAAGGAGGAGGAATTGGGGGAGGGATGGGTCTAGCTCTTACCTGCTCTCTGCCAGCCTGCCTGAGGGGGTAAGCTTCATGGAGTCAAGGACCTGAGTAGGACAGCAATACTGGTGTAGAGTATGAGACGCTGTGGACCTGAGAGACAGCAAGAGACAGAGAGAGAGACAGAGAGAGAGACAGGGAGGGAGGGAAGTGGCAGGGTGGGCGATGGGGGCAAGAAGGTGAGAGAGTGAGTGCGGGAGGGGAAAAGGGAAGGCTGGGAGGAATGGAGGATGGGAAATGGAAGAGGAGGGGTGGGAGGCAGGGAGGGAGGAAAGGAAGGAAGATAAGAAGGGAGAAAGGAAAAGAGGAAGGGAGAGAGGGAGGAAGATAGGGAGAGAGGAAGGAAGGAAGGAAGGAGGGAGGGAAGGAAGGGAAGGAGGGAGAGAGGGAGGGAGAGAGGAAGGAAAGAAGGAAGGAAGGAAGGAAGGGAAGGAAGGAAGAGGAAGGAAGGAAAGAAAGAAAGGAAGGAAGGAGGAAGGAAGGAAGGAGGAAGGAAGGAAGGAAGGAAGCAAGGAAGAAAAAAAGAAAAAAACCACAAAGTCAAGAAAGAGAGGACGGCACTCGAACCACATACAGAACACAATGACAACAGGGGGCAGTGAAGACGAAAGAGCTGGGCTGGGCCTCCTGTGTTCCAGGTGACTCCGTGGGGACCTCAGCCACAGAGACGCTGGGACACCACAGCAGGGAAGGGGGAAGGCAGCCCTCCTCACACCAGACGCCACAGGGGTAGGGAGGACGGCAGGGGAAGGGGGGATGAAAGAGAGGGGGGAAAGATGCATGGGGGCCCCCCTGAGAGAAGACTGCTCACAGAAAGGGAGGAAGGGATGGAGGAAGGAGAGGCTCTGGGCCCAAAGAAGGGGGAGAACCCAGGTGGGTGGGTAGGGGGAACACTGAAGGAAGAGAGGGAGAGAGACAGAGAGAAACCGAAAGAGACAGAAAAGGAGAAAGACAGAGAAAGAGGAAGACAGAGAAAGGGCGAGACAAAAGACACAGAGAGAAGCCAGAGAGGGCCAGAGAGCACCAGAGCAGAGGAGGGTGAGGACGGAGGAGGCTGACAAGGTCTCAGTGGTCTTGGTGACAGGATGGGACTCAGGGCTGAGTGGGTGAGGCAGAGGATGGGGTGGTTCCAGGTAGGAGTCTTTTGCTTTGAAGGCCAGTGCTTTACCCCCCTCACCCCAAGGCAGGGCCCACACTCCACCCCTGATGCTGCGCCCCCACCACCCCTAGTGCAGGGTCCAAAGACCCCTCCACCTTGTGCCTCCTGCGATTAAAGTCCAGAGAATGGCCAAGGGGAGGAGGAGGCACAGCAGGGCAGGGAGGCTGAGGGCCTGGTCCCTGCCCTACCCAGTGCAGTGCAGATGCCAGAGATGTGCCAGTCAGCCGGAGCCAGAGCAAGCTGGGAGTGCAGCCGACGTCTCCAGGTCAGCCAGCCCCTGTCCCCCACAAGCCCATAGAGGCAGACCGTGGTCAGGGCCTGGCCATTCAAAAGCCCATGTAAAAGCCAGGAGACGTGGCCAGGCCAGCTGTGAATTCGAGGATGTCCAAATCTGAGAACCTTACAGAGAATCTTTGAATCTGAGACTCTTCTTATCGAAGGTTCTGAATTAATCATCATCAGGGCGACTGCTTCTCAGGTGCCAGTCTCCAACCCAAGTCCTTGACTCATTATCTCTTTTGAATCGGAGACTCAGAGACCCTTAGGCTGCTGGAATGTTGGTGTTAGAATCTCAGAGGCCTCAAGCCTGGAGCCCTGCAGTGCCTCGCACACAAGGTTAGTAGAGCAGGGTAGGAGCCAAGCTCACCCCTCACAGGCCACAAGCTGTGTTGCTCAGGGTTCCAGGGTTCTTCCAGAGCTGGGCACCTGGATGCCCCTGGGCTCTCCCACTTGAACTGGCTCCCTCCCCCAGGCCAAAGGCCTCTCAGAGTCCAAGAAGGGAGCCAGGAACCAGGAAGCCAGGAGGCTGCTGAATCAGCAGCCCAGGGACTGGGTCCAGGTCTGGGCAGGAAGGGAGGGGACCAGGCTGCGGGGCCCAGGTTCCTACCTGCTGCTCCTCCCGGGGGGCTCCATGGGTCTGGACCTGTCCCAAGGGCAGGCCCCCTGGCCTACCCGGTAGACACCGTGTCACCACCCCCTCCTCCCCAGCCCTTCCCTAGAAGGAGGAACCAAGAAGGCGGGGCCAGGCCAGCTGGGCTGCCGGCCAGATTGCAACTGGAAGCTTTGCTCCTTCCCCTACTCCTCCAGGAGGGCTGGGAACCCGTCCGAGGAGGAAGCAGCCTGGAGAGCTCTCAGTCCCTCCTCTGGGCCAAACCCCAGGCTGGGCTCCCTCAGTGCACCTCTGGTAGAATCTCCCCACGCACCCCATCAAGTTTGTATCGTTGGCTCTATTCTCCTGAACAGAAAACTGAGATGGAGAGAGGTGAAGTAATACTGCTAGTAAGTGGCAGAACTCCAATATCAAGACCCGGTTTGGCTATTCCCAAACCTGGAATCTGCCCCTTCAGCCATATTGCTACCTTGTGAATACAGAAACCTTTCCATAGAAGCTTTTCACAAATATCCTTATTTTCAGCACAGTTAAAGAGACTATGTTTAGGAGTTGTTCTGGGACTCTGCATATTAAGTAAAATTCAAATCACCCATTTTGGGGTATCAAGATGGGGCCCCAGTCAATATTCTTTCCCACTGCAATAAGCTCTCACTCTTCTGTGTTGTTTTCTAGACTGGCTGAGAGAAATGCTTCCTGAAGAGAAGACAGAAAATCAAAAGAAATGCCAAGAGGCTGTTCTTCCAAGGAAACTGCCCAGCCTGACTTTACGGATGGGGAAATTGAGACCTGGAGAGAAGGGTCTTACTAAAGTTCATGCAGCAAGTCAGAGTAGACTCCAGGTGCCCTGGCTCCTGCCTGCCTGTTACAGCAACGTCTCTGTCCTCCACATGGGCGGGACTGGAGAAAGGAGAGAGTTTTTCGGCTTTGAAGGATGTAGGGCTCCTGAGAATATCACAGGTCCAGCTCAAAGTGCTCCTGTCCTTTCACGGCCCTGGAGCCCAGGCCCCTGGCTGTTCTGAGCAGAAGGCGGCCCTGGGAGGGGCCAGGGGGCCAGTGATCTAGAAGAAATAGAAGCTGACAGGCAACAGGCCAGCCTTCCTGCCTCCCTGCTGGGGCAGCTGGTTCCTCTCAAGAAAGCCAAAGCTACTGAGAGAGAGAGGCCCTCCGGACCACCACAAGGTTGGCATCTGTGGGTCCTTGGTGGCCTCCTCTCCCTCTGCCCACCCCTCAAAGCCCTGGTCCTCAGGGCTCTGGCCTTACCCCCTGTCTTTTTTTTTTTTTTTTTTTTTTTTTTTTTTTTTTTTTTTAACTCTCCTTGAGGAACTCTCCTAGCTCCTGCAGCAGCTTCACCTTGTGCCCATTTGTACTTATTGCCCTAAGAGCTAAACCCTCTTGACCTGGCAGGAGCCGAGAGACATTAAGTGTAGTGCTGGGCCGGGTGCAGTGGCTCATGCCTGTAATCCCAGCACTTTGGGAGGCCGGGGGCAGTGGGACGGGTGGGGAGTGGTAGATCACCTGAGCTCGGGAGTTTGATACCAGCCTGGGAAACACGGCAAAACCCTGTCTTTACTAAAAATACAAAAATTAGCCAGGCGTGGTGACACACACCTGTAGTCCCAGCTACTTGGGAGGCTCGCTTGAGCCCCAGAGGTGGAGGTTGCAGTGAGCTGAGATCACGCTGCTGCACTCCAGCCTGGGTGACAGAGCAAGACCCTGTCCAAAGAAAAAAAGAAAAGAAAAGAAAAAAAAAAGAAAGTGTAGTGGTAGCTTTAAGGGATGATGCTGTGTGACTTTGGGTAAGCCCCTTTCCCTCTCTGGTGAGACAAAGAACCTACACTTTGGTGCCTGGTAAAGCTGGGTACAAGTCCTTACCCGATCACTTTTTAGCTGGGTAAGCCCTCTGAAGCTCAGTTTGCTCATCTATAGAAGAGGAGTGGCAATTCCTACCTCACAGTTCTTGTAGGGATTTGGTAGGTAGACAAAGTGTGCACATGGTGAAGAGTCTCAGCCTGAACCTGAGAGAGTCTGACCCTTCTCCCAGAGAGGCAGAGGAGACCCATGGGAAGCCTGCTTGTTTCAGGGATAGTGAGGAAGATTTCTAAGAAAATATCCCTGAACCTGGGACCACTTTTGGAATTCAGTCATAGCTGAGCATGCTGAACAGACTCAGATGATGACCCACCAGGGCCTGAAGGGAGGAAGGAATGAAGGATGAGGAGCCTGACCCAGCCACGGGGCACTGGTAGGGCCTTCACGTGCTTATTCGACAGATACTGTGGCCCAGGCACTATCCCCAGTGCTGGATACAGCAGTGGCTAAGGGTAGACAATGTCCAGCTCTCACGGAGCTTATATCCAAGTGAGAGGAGACAGACATCATCAACCAATGCAATTCAACTGAGCAAAATGTAGAGACGGCAGGAGGAAAGCATTCCAGGCAGAGGAAACAACCCGGACAAAGGACCTGAGGTGGTAATTCCAGCAAGCATGAAGAGGCTGACGTGGTGGGGTGGGAAAAGTGCAGGGGAGAAAGGTGAGACTGGAGATGGAGGTGGGGGCCCAGCATGCAGAGCCTTGGAGGCCTCCGTGCAGGTTTCTGTATCTATAGGAAGAGCAGTTTGGAAGCCTGTGGTTTGTGGACAGGCGTGTGTGGTGGGGAGTATCTTTGAAGCCCCTAAAGTTGTATGAAAAGCTTTAATTTCCAGGGAGAACACCTCTAGCTTTGATCAGATCCTCGCATGGGTCTGTGATCCCAAAGGGTAGGGAAGCTTCTTACATGATTCCATTCGCTAAGTGCCCATGATGAGCGGGTGGCAGGCATCCTAGAATCTTCCGTGAGCTAGCCCCTATCCCACACCTCCAGCTAGTCTCAGCCTTCTCCCCACCTTCAACCTGCACCCCACCCAGACAGAAGCACCTGCAAGTCTCAGCTACACTCTGCTGCTCCAAGCCTTATTAAAGAGAATTTGTGTCAAATGCTCTGTAATAGTACCTCTGTTGTCCCACTGTGCCCCCACTGTCATCTCCCCACCTGGCTGGCTCCCCATTGTTCTTCAAAAGTCAGCTAGATGTTGTGCTCTCTGGGAACCTGCCTTGACCCCACCCAAGCAGGTTGGGTCACCTCCCTTGTGTCCTTCCGCCCTGCTCTTCTCTCAGCTGGCTTCTCTCAACACTGTGTTCAGATGCCTGCTGCCCCTTCTCTGTCAGGAGCTCTATGAGAGCCCTGTGTCTTGTTCATCCCAGTGTCCCCAGCACTCAGCACAGGGCACCTGGTCGCACATGGTGGGGGAAAATGGACAGAGGTGGAGGCTGCAAGGTGGGCCAGTGGACACTAGAGGGCACTGTGGCCACTAGAATCCCAGCCTGCTGCTGGCCAGGCAGCCCCAGGAGGCTCCCAGGCCCACGATTGTCACATGGAAACTGTTGCTGGGTCCTGCAGCTCCTCAACTCTGGACCTAAGCAGCCAGGGCCACAGTTCCAGCCTCCCGATAAACCTTCTGCTCCCTTTCCAGAGCAGGCCATTTCTCATGACAGTGCCATCTCACTGCAGATACTCCTTTAGTTCTTCACAAATGTGGGTGCCAAACACTCTTCTCGCAGTTCTGGCCTGCAACACTCTGCACTTCTCCTTGCCCCAGCCAACCCCTCCCCTGGCTAACTTCTACTCATGCTCCAAGCTTCCACTTAGATGTCGGCTTGGAGAAGCCTCCCTGGCCCTCAGGCTGGGTTGGGTATATTTCCATGGTGCTCCCACAGCACCCTGCACTTCCCCTATAATTGTCTGTAATTGTCTGTCTCCTTGTCTATTTCCTGACCAGACAGTGGGCTTCATCACATCAGGGCTGTTACTCACCACCCTATCAGTCACATTTAGCAGCGTCTGGCACATTGTAGGCACTCGATAAATCCTTGAATGAAGGAATAAATGAATGGATGTGTGGATGGACAACTTGAGGCAAGTCATTTTACCTCTCTAGGTTTCAGTTTCCCCACCTGTAAGTCACCCCTACTTAGCAGGGTGGCCACAAGGATTAAAGATAATGTGTCTCCAGTGCTCTGTAATAGTACCTGATATTTAGCAGACATTTTCTGACTCAAAGCAATTATTACTATTTGGAACAGTGAGAAAAGGGCAAGGGGAGGAGTTGAAGGAGACTGCCCAGAACCTGGGATAATGTCTCCCACTTAGGTTTACCATTTAGATATGGAAGATGGCTTTAACAGCAATAATAAAACTACCAATTTTATTAAAAGTAACAGCACCTACTGTGTGCCAGGCCAGAATCAGGAGGCCTCTGAGGAGGTGGTGGGAAGCCCCTAGTCTCAGCCAGAGGATGCAAGGCCAGGGCCAAGGCCAGAGCTGTGGATATTGCTCCTGTGTCTGGAGAACAGTCATTACTGGCACGGCTGGTTCCAGACTGTTTATTCATAGGTGAAAACTTGTCTAAAGGGTCATTAATTCCCTCTGTAATTAATGTAAAACCTGCAGGGTTTGTATTAATGGAAAAGTAAGCTCCAGTGTCAAGCTGATAACATTGATAATGTGTACTTGTAATTATACACTGGAGATAACTATAAATTCAGTCACTGAACTCATAAAATATCAAAATTCTTGAGGCCACCAAGAGGTGGGTAGCAGCTGTCCCATCAGTAGCTTTATACCAGTTGCTCTGAGGTGATGAAAAATTACCACAAGCTGGTAGCAATGGTAATATTCACTGTACATTTAAAAGCTTTTTCGGCATAAAATAAGAGGGCACTTTTAGACAAAACAGCATGTTTTGATGCAAGGATATGGAACTTGAAAGCACAGTGAGCAAAGGTCATCTTGCTATAAAATAGGAAACAAAAACAATCTTACAAGCGTTTGCCTCTGAGCCGACCAGGCTCTGACCTCACTTGGGTACACATAAAAACTGTGCTTACTGCAGAAGAAACACGAAATACCAAGTGTTTTCTCTCTCTCTGCTCTCATCCAATTCTAAGGGAATCAATTATCTCACATGGCCCCTTGCCGCCTTGTGTTACCAACAGGCTGGAGGATCACTGCAGTCCGATGGCAGGAGGGGCAGATCCTGAAGCTGGAAAAGGTCATATAGCTTCCAAGTTGGTGGCCATGTCGGGCCATGGGCAAGCAGAGGAGGCTGGTCCAGAGAGAGAAGTCCATGAAAAAGAGATGATAGGCTGGGCGCAGTGGTTCACGCCTATAATCCCAGCACTTTGGGAGGCTGAGGCGGGCAGATCACGAGGTCAAGAGATCGAGACCATCCTTGCCAACATGGTGAAACCCCGTCTCTACTAAAAATACAAAAATTAGCTGGGCATGGTGGCACACGCCTGTAGTCCCAGCTACTTGGAAGGCTGAGGCAGGAGAATTGCTTGAACCCGGGAGGTGGAGGTTGCAGTGAGCCAAGATCATGGCCTTGCACTCCAGCCTGGGCGACACAGCAAGAATCCGTCTCAAAAAAAAGAAAAAAGAAAAAGAAAAAGAGATGACAGGGACCAGGCAAGCCATGAGAGTTGGAGAAAGATGAGACATGGGCCCAGGAGATGCAGAGAGCGAGACAGCAACCTTGGTCCTCGACTTCCTGGTCCCACTTCCAGTTGGTGTGAGGCCTGGCAGTATTTCATTAACTGTTCTTAGATTCTGTGAAATGCAGCCTCACAATAGTCCCCCTCATTAGCCCTTTATTCTTGAGCTAGCTTGAGTGGGCTTCCATTCCTCACAATGAAGTGTACCCAGACTAAGACAAGTGAAAATTGGGAATGTAAGTGCAGGGCTTGTGTAAGCAAAATCGCATAAAGAACGCCTAGGTAGAGAGGGGTGAATGCAATTGTCCAGCGTTTGTGTTTGTTCACCCGGAAGTTCCCTTGTTCCCTGACACTTACAACCACAGCCACACGCTCCACACATGCACACACGCTGACATTCAATGGTACACAGAAACAAACGCAGCAGCAACCGGATATGGTTCTCGGCAGACCCCCTGACATGCAGGGCCACATGCCAGCATGCAGTGTTGCACTTTGCTCTTCACAGCCACACTGCCATGCGGCAGTGCACACCCACATGCATGAACACAGAGGTGCTGCCCATAAGGCTCAGGGCAGGAGTCGAAGCTTCACTGAGCTCCATGCAGCCTCCCTCCCCAGCTGCCAAGTGACTCATCCCCAGGGCTGCTAATTAAAGCCAGGACAGAGGGGACAGAGGCAAGGGGAGGGGAAGAGAGAGAAGGCAAGTTTATTTCGGTGCCAGCCAGGCACTCAGCCAGTTTAGGGGTCACCCACTTCCTGGGGCTGGGCCAGGCGGTGGCAGAACACAGAGAGGAAGGGGAGGAGAAGAGAAATCTCTTACCCTTTCTTGCCCTTCTTTAGCTTTCTGGAAAGGTACCTCCTCCTCTGTCCCACTGTCAGAATCCAGTTCTGACTCCTCCAGACTTCTATCCTTACAAAATGACTGTCTACCCCATCATCACGCTCCCATTTGGGCTGACCCAAGCTGGCTCATCTGTGTCTGCAGCAACCCCAAACTGGGAAGCAGTAAGTGGCAAGATTCCAGGCAAAGGAAGTGGTAGGAACAGGGCAAGGTGGGCAACCAGGCTGAGCCAAACGGGAGGCATCATGGGAGGTGACGCAGCTGGATGGCTCTGGGGACGGGTAGTGTCTTGGACATGTGGATGGGAGAGCCATGGATCGTTCATGAGGTCTTGGCCATTCCAGATTGCCAAGAGGTCAAAACAAGAGATTATCTAATCCAAACTCCTGTAGGACAGATTGGGGCACTGAGGCCCAGAGTGGGAGGCTCCTCCTCCCACTTCTCCTCCAACTGCAGTGGTTCCCGTTGCCATAGGGACGTCCCTGTCTCTGCGGGTGTCAGCAGCTCCCCCACCCCCTCCCTCCTTCCCTAGCAACAGGCCACCTCCTCCCGCTTTCATCCTTGCGTGTCTAGCAACCCCAGCCCGGTCCCCAGAGCCAACAAGTTCAGGTTGACCCTCACTGCAGCAGTGCCTCTAGGCCTGGGCCCCCTCATCTTCTGGTGAGGGCCTCATCAGGCCCCTCCTGCCCTCTCTGTTTTCAAGTTCTACACCTCTTCACATTCTTCCAGCCTGACTATATAGCGTATGACAACGGATTGGGTTAGGGGAAAGCGGAGGACACTAGTTTGTTGCGCCACTATTTCACACTGAGCGTTGCTTTACTTTAAGTTCTCTCATCAACCCAGAAAAGTCAAGACTGTTGTTTCCATTTTACTCATAAGAAACTAAGAACCAGAGAAGTTAAGTGATTTTGCAAAGAGCACACAGCTAGGAAGCAGGCTCTGCTGCTAGCTAGCTTTGTG
The DNA here is from genome assembly GCF_047675955.1 of Chlorocebus sabaeus. Taxonomy (NCBI): domain Eukaryota; kingdom Metazoa; phylum Chordata; class Mammalia; order Primates; family Cercopithecidae; genus Chlorocebus; species Chlorocebus sabaeus. The sequence continues at coordinate 99,740,342 of NC_132933.1, read as the reverse complement.
ACCTCAAGCCTTGGCCAATCCCTCTCTGGACTTTGGCTTAAGGTGCCTTTAGGTCAGATCTGTGACAACTTCTCAGGGATCCACAAGAAGTCCAGGCACCTTTCTCTGCCCATGCCTACCCCCCACCCCCATCACCAGCTGTTCTGCTCTAATTAGACACCACACTTCCTCTGGCACCCCATACTTAGAAGCCCTCAGGCCTGGGTCACGCCAAGGGTGGCTTGCAATCTACCGACTCTGCTCTCTCCTTGTTATTCAGTTCCCATAAAAGCCCAGGCCTAGCGCCTCTCCTGGGTGTTTCTTCTACCCCCCTAGCCCTTCCCCTTCCACAAACGCATGCACGCACACATGACGTTTATTAGATGAGGAAACTGGGATTCCAAGAGATGAACAGATTGTCCAGTCACACAACTAGAAAGCAACCTACCCCCAGATGGAGGCCTGTGCTTGGATCCAATGTTTCTGCCCTTCCTATGCCACAGAGCCTCGCCTCTCTCCTCCAACTTTCCCCAGCTCCCAACTGATGACAGAAGGTCGCTATGACCCAGCCCTGACCCGCATTCTGACCTTACTGCTCTTTTCCTGCCTAAATCTTCTATTTTAGCCCCACGGATCGCTCCCTGTCTCTAAACCCACCCGCCTCGCTTTCCTCCACAAGCTGATCCCACCTCCAGGGACACCCTCCTTATGCAAATCTGCATGGCAGTCCCTGACAGCCCTGCTCAGACACTGCCTGCTCCGGGAAGCTCTCCTTCACCTTAACTGGAGCGGATTCAAAAATTTACAATTGGGCCCCTACCCAGCCCTGGTTGCAAGTTCAAATTGCCTTCCCACCATGTTGTCAAGATCTTGCCCCACACACGCCATGCTTTAGCCCCTTCCCATAGCCTGAGTTTGACCCTCGCTTCCCAGATGCTGACTCCTCTAGGCCCCTATAGCCTCCTTGACTGTGGGCCCAGGAAGGATGTCAGGAAGCGTGTCTGAATAAATTAAATGCTGGCTTTGGAACCAGACAGCCCAAGACACTGACTCTCTCAGAACCTCTTCCCCTGATCTGTAAATCAGGGATTGTAATCCATGCCTATTAGGGCTATTGTGAGCATTATATTCCAAGTTGTTAGTATGTGAGGAACAAATGATGATTACTATAATTGCTAATATCAGGATGAGGATGAGGATGAGGATGATGATTATTATCTGCCAGGCTGTCGAGAGCTCCCGTGGTGATGGTATGGGTAGCACTCTAGGTTGGCGCCAGGCAGACTTGGGTTTGAATCCTGGCTCAGGATCCATATATTAGCTGAATCCACATATTAGCTGCCTGGCTGCAGGCAAAACCCATAACCACTCTGAGCCTCAGTTTCCTCAGCTGTAAAACAATGATGATAAGGCCAGCCCAGGTTCTACCTACAGTGTCACTGGGAGGATCAAACAAAAGAAAGTCCCTGACAACTTCTGTAAGTTGTAAAGGCCCAAATGTATATCATCACATGACTTATGATTATGCTCATTATTAAATGTCCTGAGCTCTATGTCCTAGGAACTTCCTTGCTGGGAAAAGCTGATAACTAGAGATGTTTTCAATCTTCTTCTTCAACAAGTAGCAGGTACATCACTGGGGATGCTTGCAGGATCCCTGTGCTCAGGGTCAGCTCAGGTAGCCTCTCTCCAAACCCACGGTGGGACACTGAGATCTATTCCCTTTGCTAGACAGGTGCCTTCCTAAGTGCTAGGACAAGCTGTGCCCGTGACATGCTCCTTGGCTGCATGCTGGGTCTAATTATGTCTTGTCACAAACCCCTTTCCTGGACACTGGGACTGATTACATTAAGGCTGGCCTGTGTGTGTTCATCCCACAGCCCCAATCTTGGCTCTGGGTATCCGTGTGTTTACCCCAGATCCCCTGTCTGGGGTGCTAGAACAGAGGGTTTCTCATTAGACACTTTTGTCTGTATGCTGGCATCCTCTGTCCCCAGCCCATAGCCCCTGCCTGAATGACAGGACCAGGGCTGCTGCATACAGTCGGGCAAGTTGTGCCTTGTACAAAAGGTCACAGCCAAAAGGATACGAACAGGGGCTGATATCCAACCCGTGCTATGCTCAATGGAGCCACTCAGAGGGGGTGCCCTTGAATGGGACATCTTTTTCTATTCTTCACAAAGGTGCCAATTATGTTACTGTCAGCTGTAGCTGGGAAGGACTGTACCCATCTGTGCCTCTGCTGCCTGGGCTCAGCTCAGCTCAGTGGCCTATCCCATAGCCCCCAGCCTGGATGTTAAGGCTGAGTGGGTCCTATCCTGAGCACCCTCATCATTCCTATATAATCCCTATACTTGACACCTCTGCCTTCATGAAGCTTCTGATGGGGTAAGGCCTGGGAAATGCACGAAGGTCCCTTGTCTTTACCTTTACCCAAGTTTTACTCCTGCCTCCCCAGCTGGCAGATTGAACACATCTTTAAAGCTTACTATGTCTACCAATGGGTCAGTAATAACAATAACAACAACAAAAAAAACGAAAACAAAAACAAAAACAAAAAACAGAAAATAAAATAAAATAAAACGTACCAAAGCTTGTAAACTTTTTTTTACCAAGCACACACAAAAACAATTTTCCTTGTCGCCATAATGTATAGTTCTAATGTCTAGAATGTGTTACATCCAGAGTCCATTCAAATCCCACTACTCGGGGCTGGCACAGATTCAGGGTGGAATGTGAACGCTAGACCAGGGAAGCTCTGCATCAATCATGCCCTCTTTCCCCGGGAGGAGAAGGTGGAAAAGGTCCTGGGTCCAGAGCTGACCTCTCAGCTTTCACATCTGGGCAGCTCCTATGAGCCCCTATGGTGTTCAGCCAAGCCCCCAAGTCAACTAGTGTCAGAAAGACCAAGGAACAGTCTTGAACCCCCTCCCCACAGCTGCCACATCCCCCAACTGCCCTCCCACTCCACTCCATAGCCACCCTTAATGCCAACAGGGAAGACACCCTTGAGTTGGCCCCTCCCCCTGCCCACGGATCCTACAGTTACAAACCAGAGGCCCCCACCCCAGGCCCTGCCCCATCTCCCAACTAGTACTAAAGAAAGGAGGTACTGACCTGACTGTTCTGGAATTCTCACCATCAGATCTGAAAGGGAAACAGAGAAAAAAAACCAAAACAGTCAGTATATGCTCTCTACTTTTCTCCCTCTGTCCTAGGTAGAGTGGCTTTGGGGGCCTTGAGGCCTAATGCACATCACAAAAATGAGGGGAAGGGTATTTCATGCAGAGAGAAGAGAATAGCAAGTGCAAGGCTTAGAGACAGTAGAGTGCCTCGCCAGTTGAAGGGATGGAGAGGAAGACGGTGGTGCTAGGGTGCAGTGAGCAAGGGGAAGAGTGGTCAGAAGTGAGGTCAAAGAGGCACCAGGAACCAACCATGTGGGGCCTAGTGGATCGCAGTGAGGAGCGTGGCTTTCCTCGAGGCAGCCAGTAGCCGTGGGCAGGGGCAAAGCCCAAGCTTGAAACACAGAAAGACCTAGGTTCAGATATTGGTTCTGCCACTTACCAGCCCCATGACCTGGGCAAGTCACTTCACCTCTCTGAGTCTGAGCCTCAGTCTCCCCATTTGTGACGTGAGGCCGATCCTCACGGGGCTGTTGGGATAATTAAACCCTTTGGAACCCGGTAGGCAAATGCCAGGTATTATTAACACCATAGAAGAGGCTTTGCCAACTGCCTGGTCCAACCTGCTTATTTTCCAGATGAAGGGAATGAGGTTGAGGGGATAAATGACTCAGCCGCTGGGCTCCTTTCTACTACATTGGTCTGCTGTTTTCATTGTGAGGCCTCTTTAGAGGCAAAAGAAGGGCAAGAGAAGAGAATGGAGTTGGGACATCACTGAGGGAACCAGGGAATGAGTGAAATCTGAACCATACCCTTCCCCTCCCACTACGCCTTCCCAAGAAGAGTGTGAGAGTGTATACGCAAGTGCACACACATGTGTACACGTGTGTGTGCGCACGTGTGTGTGTAGGGGAGGGAGGATCAGGACAGTGGGGCTGGTGTCCACTGCGTGCAGGGAAGGGGCGGAGGAGGACCATGGAAGTTGAAAGTGGGAGCGTGTGGGACATGGACTTCCCCTTCGTCATCTTTCTCCATCTTCACCTCAGGCCTCCCACCCTCGCTCATGCTGCAAAGGAGACAGAGATGAATACAGCACAGACTGTCCTCAGCTGAGAGAGCCAAGACATGGCTTTAGTGAGGGGAGTGTCCACCTATGCTAAGAGCTAAATGACATAGGTACACACAGGGAGAGGAGCAGGTGGGCCTCAGAAGGGAGCATTTGTTGAAAGAATGAAAGGAGGCCCCGCTGGCGAGGTGGGGCAGGCAAGCAACACGGTGCTGCAACCACAGCACTCCCGGTTCCACTACTCACACGCCATGGAATCCTAGGGAAGATACTTCACTATGTTGAGTGTCAGTGCTTTGCCTTGTAAAATGGGGCTTTGGGGGTGGGCTGCGGTGACAGTCACTCCCTTTATGGGGTGTGGCTGTGAGGCTCAGCCTGGCACAGTGCCCAGCACATGGTACATGCTCAGCAGATGCCAGTAGCACCAACCCTTAGCCTTCTCAGCACCCTGAAGGAACAGAGGACCAGGGCCACAGCGTGCCTTATCACATTTATTAAAATGTTCCATCTCCCTCTGCAGCAACAAGATTGCTTCTGAGGCCTGGCCCAATTATTCTCAGGTACCACGCCTGAGGCGCCTGACTTCAATGACTCCCCAGATGCCTACAGAACTGAGGCCAAGCCCCTCAGCCTCTCTCCCTAACACTAATCCTCTGCTCCAGGCAGGCCGATCTCTTCACCACCCACCTACCCCCAAACCCAGCACACATGTGTTCAGTCTGCTGTCTACCAGGCCCTGCCCTGGGAATACAACCTCTCAAGGAGCTCATGGACTGGCCACTTACCCCAATCTACCCAAGGGTTTAAACAACACTTCTAATCACCGCCACCACCACTGTGAACAAACTATGAGTACCTACTATGTACCAGGCAATAGTGTTAGCCTCTTTTTGTACATTATCTCCTTTGATCCTGCAAAGTGGAGGTTATTCATCCAATTTTTTTTTTTTTTTTTTTTTTTTTTTTTTGAGACGGAGTCTGGCTCTGTCGCCCAGGGTGGAGTGCAGTGGCTGGATCTCAGCTCACTGCAAGCTCCGCCTCCCGGGTTTACGCCATTCTCCTGCCTCAGCCTCCCGAGTAGCTGGGACTACAGGCGCCGCCACCACGCCCGGCTAGTTTTTTGTATTTTTTAGTAGAGACGGGGTTTCACCGTGTTAGCCAGGATGGTCTCGATCTCCTGAACTCGTGATCCGCCCGTCTCGGCCTCCCAAAGTGCTGTATTCATCCAATTTTAAGATGATGAAACTGAGACTTAGAGAGGTCAAAATCACTTGTCCAAGGTCACGCAAGTGGAGGAGCTCAGAGTGAACCCCAAAGTTCATGTTCTTACCACCACGCTCCACTATACCAGAAGCTCAGTGCCGGGCACATACACACTATGAGGGTGAGTTCCCTTATCTTTATTCCTCAATATCAAGCCAGAGAGGCACCAACAGACCTTTCCTCTCCAGTGCTCTTTCATCTGAGAGATTATGAGAAACGCACCTCTGCTCCAGAAGTATTTCTATGTGATATGTGACAATCCTCAAGGCAGCAAAGGGGAGCAAAAGAGCTCCAAATCATGATGCAGTGGGGAATTCGCCAATTCTCGCTATGGATTGATTCTTACTAGCTTGAGGGTGCACAGCATCATATGACTCTCAATGTGGGAGTGCAGCTCACCCCAGGGTTCATCACCCTTTATGCATTTAGCATATTATTCATTATGTATAGAACAACCATCAGTGCTATCCTACACCTCCTCAGAGGCTCATGTCCTGCCCAGTGGTCATGAAGCTGGGCCACCATTCTTTTGGGAGGCAGTATAGACTGGTAGAAAGAATGCTAGGTCCTTTTATGGCTCATTCCCTAATTGGCAGTATGAACTTGGACAAATCATTTCCCTCTGGACCTTGGTTCTTCACCTGTAAAGTGATGGGGCTGTGTTAGTTGAGTTCCAAGCAATCTTTAGGTCTTAAAATATTCTATTTCTTCAGAACCCCAAAGTTTATCTCTTTTATCAACTAGATTCTGCTGTCTGCAAGGAGAAGCAATAGACCCAAGGACTAGATCCCTCTTCATCAATCCATGTCAGTAAAGGAGACCGCTTTCTCCTGCTATTCCCCACAGCCATTTATTTATTTATTTAGAGACAGAGCCTCGCTCTGTCGCCCAGGCTGGAGTGCAATGGCACTATCTTGGCTCACTGCAACCTCCACCCCCCAGGTTCAAGTGATTCTCTTGCCTCAGCCTCCTGAGTAGCTGGGATTACAGGTGCCCACCACCACGCTCTGCTAATTTTTGTATTTTTAGTAGAGACAGGGTTTCGCCATGTTGGCCAGGCTGGTCTCGAACTCCTGACTTCAAGTGATCCGCCTGCCTCGGCCTCCCAAAGTGCTGGGATTACAGGCGTGAACCACTGCGCCTGGCCAGACTTCTCTTAATGAAAGGCAGCTTAGGCCCCAGGATTCTCAAGAGATTTGGATATGCCAACTCCCATCCTCAGTAGTGACAGCCAATAAACAGTAACTTGTTAGAGCTCTGAGGATAGTAACCATATTTTCTGAATCAAAAACAGGCATGTAATCTGACCAGGGACTTTAATGTTGCTTCTTCCAGGTATAAGAAGCAATTTGGAAGATGGGAGAATAAATGGCAGAATATTGAAAGTTGCTGAGCCTTTTGAGGACTTATGGGGAAGATAGCAGAATGGCTGAAAAGAACGGAGGCCCTGGAGCTGCTGTGTTGGAGTTTCTGCCCTTGCCTCTTGACTAGATTGTCTGCCATGCTCCAAGCCATCCATAAGCAGTAACTGGGGAACAATATGATGCCTCTTCCCAGGAACCTGAAATTAGATCAAGAAGGTTGTCCCTGAAAGCAAAACTAATTAAATAAATACAAAATGCATCAGAAATGAGATATGTGGAGTAACTTCAATGATCACAGACTGGTCCTCAAGGAGAGTCTGAATAACATGCCTAAAAGATCATGTCTCCCACAGGAAGGAGACTGGACATCAACAGAAGTAGATTGTTTTGTTTTGTTTTTTTTGAGACAGACTCTCGCTCTGTCACCAGGTTGGAGTGCAGTGGTGCAATCTCGGCTCACTGCAACCTCTGCCTCCTGGGTTCAAGCGATTCTCCTGCCTCAGCCTCCTGAGTAGCTGGGATTACAGGCGCCTGCCATCATGCCCAGCTAATTTTGTATTTTTAGCAGAGACGGGGTTTCACCATGTTGGTCAGGCTGGTCTCGAACTCCCGACCTCAGGCGATCTGCCCGCCTCAGCTTCCCAAAGTGCTGGGATTACAGGCATGAGCCACCATGCCTGGCCCAGAAGTAGATTTTTTTAAGAATGAAACTTGAAGGGCAACTATGAACAGGGCTCCTCCCAGGAGTGTCCTTAGGAAAAAGAGACAGGTGCCCTGGCCCAGAAATCATGCAGGTCTCTCCAAAAGCTGAGAACCAGCCCCAAAGCAGCCTTGCACTTTCTCTCCTGAATATCACCTTACACCTAACTGCAGATGTCTTTGTGGACAGCTCCTTTCTCACACTGACCGCTAAAGGTACTTTTTTTTTTTTTTTTTTTTTTTTTTTTGAGATAGAGCCTCACTCTGTTGCCCAGGCTGGAGTGCAATGGCATGATCTCGGTTCACTGCAACCTCTGCTTCCCGGGTTCAAGCCATTCTCCTGCCTCAGCCTCCTGAGTAGCTGGGATTACAGGCATGTGCCACTGTGCCCAGCTAATTTTTGTATCTTTTTGTAAAGACAGGGCTTCCCCATGTTGGCCAGGCTGGTCTTGAACTCCTGACCTCAAGTGATATGCCCACTTCAGCCTCCCAAAGTGCTCGGATTACAGGCATGAGCCACCACACCCAACCATGTTTATTTTTTTAAAAAATAGATACGGGGTCTCACTATATTGGCCAGGGTGGCCACAAACTCCTGGGCTCAAGTAATCCTGCCTCAGCCTCCCAAAGTGCTGGGATTACTGGCGTGAGCCACTGTACCCAGCCTAAATGCTGTTTTGACACACATGACTGTACAGTGACCACTTCCATTCACTCCAACTGTCCTACAACTGAATAACTGTGCCCTCCTCTCATTCTACCATCAGAGTTATATCACAAAGTTTGGGTTAGATCAACATTGGTGGTCTACTTTTTTTTTTTTTTTTTTTTTTGAGACAGGGTCTGGCTCTGTCACCCAGGATGGAGTGCAGTGGCACGATCTTGGCTCACTGCAACCTCTGCCTTCTGGGGTCAAGCAGTATCTCCCACCTCAGCCTCCTGATTAGCTGGTATTACAGGCACGCACCATCATGCCTGGCTAATTTTTGTATTTTTTGTAGAGATGGGGTTTCATCATGTTGCCTAGGCTGGTGGTCTACATTATTATGATTGCATGGATACTAATAATGGATTAATCATATGACATACTATGATTACATTTCCTTTCCCGTACAACTTTTTATTTTCCCTGCTATTGATTACTGTCTATATTTTTTCTTTTTTGAGACAGGTCCTTATCCTGTTGCCCAGGCTGGAGTACAGTAACATGATCACAGCTCACTGCAGCCTCAACTTCCTGGGCTCAAGTGACCCTCCCACCTCAGTCTCCCGAGTAGATGGGACTACAGGCATGCACCACCACACCTGGAGAATTTTTGTATTTTTTGTAGAGATGGGGTTTCGCTATGTTGCCCAGACTGGTCTCGAACTCCTGGGCTCAAGAGATTCACCTACCTCAGCCTCCCAAAGTGCTGGGATTATAGGCATGAGCCACCGTGCCCAGCCTGATTACTGTCCATTATTTTTTTGTCAGCTTAGTTCTCTTCATACAAATGATCAATTCTCCCCAAACTGTCAGAAGCGCAATTCTCCTCTCAATATGCTTTGACATATCAGGTAATCCATCCTACTCTTTGTTTCCCTTAAAAACACCCACCTTCCTCCTGCAATCTAGGCTGGCTGCTCTCTAGGCCTGCCCAGATGTTGCCCTAAGAACCTCTCTCTTAGGCCAGGCGTGGTGGCTCACGCCTGTAATCCCAACACTTTGGGAGGCCGAGGTGGGCAGATCACCTGAGGTCAGGGATTCGAGATTAGCCTGGTCAACATGGTGAAACCCTGTCTCTACTAAAAATACAAAAATTAGCCGGACGCAGCGGCGAATGCCTGTAATCCCAGCTACTCGGGAGGCTGAAGCTGAAGAATAGCTTGAACCTGGGAGGCGGAGGTTGCAGTGAGCTGAGATTGCACCACTGTACTCCAGACCAGATGACAGAGGGAGACTCCGTCTCGAAAAAAAAAAAAAAAAAAAAGACCCTCTCTCTTTTCCATCATCTAGGAATTCCCTTCACCTCTCCTTTGCATTGAACTTTCTGTTTCCTAGATTCCGTGGCTTTTTTTGTTTGGTTGGTTGGTTTTTTTTTTAGAGTTTATGCCCATATTTTGCTGGAGCACATTCCCCAGGGCTTCCTGAGAAAGGAGGCATAGGACTTAAAACCTTTAGATCTTACATACCCTCATACTTGATTGATCATTCAACTGAGTATAGACTTCTAGGTTGGAAATTCTTTTCCCTCAGAATACTGAGCACACTGCTCCATCATATCCTAGCTTCCAGTGTTGCTGTTGATAAGTCCAACGTAATTCCTTTTCTTGATTATTTTTATATGATGTTTTTTCTCTGGAAGATTTTAGGATCTTCCCTTTAATCCCTGGTATTCTGAAATGTCACAGTGGCATATCTTGGCATGGGTCTTTTGATCATTTATCTTGCTGGGTACTCAGCAGGAGTTTTCATTCCTTCAGTTCTAGGAAATGTTCTTGTATTATGTCTTTGAGAATTTCCTTCCTGCTGTTCCCTCCATTCTCTATTTCTGGAACTCCTATTGTTGGCTGTTGGAGTTCCTCAATTGATCCTTCAATTTTCTCATCTTTTCTCTTCTGTTGTCCCTTTGTCTTGTTATTCTGCTTCCTAGGATATCTCCTCACCTTTTATTTTCTAATCCTTCTGCTGAAATTTTTATTTTAGCTCTCACTATTTTTAATGTCCTAGGTTTCTTCTCCTCCCTTCATTACCTTCCAAGTTCCTTTTTTATGTTTGTTTGTTTGCTTTTTCAATCTGCCTTCCAAGTTGATGGTTTTCCTCAAATAGCCTTGGACTATCTGATCATCTCTGGCTACCAAGAGCTTGGGGTTTTTAAAAACATATGCTGAGGTTTTTTCTTTTTTTTCTTTTTTTTTTCTTTTTGGTTTAGAGACAAGAAGGTCTTGCTATGTTGCCCAGGCTGGTCTCAGACTCCTGGGCTTCAGTGATCCTCCCACCTCAGCCCTCTCAAAGTGCTGGGATTACAGACATAAGCCACCATGCCTGGCCCAGTGTACTGAGGTTTAGTTTACATTAAAATAAAATATACCTATCTTAAGGGTCCTTGGCTGGTGATCCTTGATTAGTTCCCATGACACTACGAAGCTGCTTGGAAGCTCTGTGTGCAGGTGGAGCTTGCCAAGTGGTGGGCTTCACTATCAAATTACTGGGCTGAAAGCCTGTTTTTTTGTTAGAAGACTTCCAAGTGTCAGCTTTTGGAGGCCTTTTTTTCTGGGGCCTTTCAGTTTTCCCAGAGAACAATCCTTTGATCTCATCTGTGTACCTGACTTTGGTGTCCTAGAAGTGGGGGGAGTGGAAGGAGGTTGGAGTCCCACTGTTTTAAGTGGAAGGAAGTTGGGGTTCCACTGTTTTAGGTTGCAGATTCCTTTGCCTGCAGGCCTGTTTCACCCCATCCTCCACTGTACTTGGTGACTTCAAGTCAAAGCCTCTTAACTTCAGTTTCTCCAAAGAAGCAACCTCCATCGGCAGGGATGCAGCTGGGAGTGGGGGACTCACTGTCTGGATGGGGTTGGAGAAGGACCAAAAAAACAAGACTTTTTTTTTTTTTTTTAAAGACAAGGTCTCTCTCTGTTGCCCAGACTAGGTGCAGTGGTGTGAGCATAGCTCACAGCCTTGACCTCCTGGGCTCAGGCGATCCTCCCACCTCAGCCTCCTGAGTAGCTAGAACCACAGGTACATGCCACCACACCCAGCCAATCTTTGGTTTGTTTGTTTGTTTGTTTGTTTGTTTGAGAAAGGGTTTTACTATGTTGCCCAGGCTGGTCTCAAACTCCTGAGCTCAAGCAATCCTCCCACCTCGGCCTCCCAAAGTGGTGGGGGAATTACAGGCATGAACCACTGTGCCCAGACAGAAAAGATTTTCAACATTCCCATTCTCAGGTCCATATTTCATCCTGCCTTCCGAGGATGTACCTTCAGTACCTCTCAATCCTGAGCACTGCTGGGATTAGAATAGTTTACTTCTGGTCAGCATCCCAGAACTTAATGTGTTTCTACCTTTTTTATTCCTTTTTTCATATTTTAATGAGATTTGGGAAAGCAACAGAGAGAAATAAGTTTATCCAACTCATTGTGTTTAACAGGAAGCTCCCTTTCTTATTCCAGCCAACTCCTATTCATCCTCCATGACTCATTTAGGCACCACCTCCTCCAGGAAGCATACATTAACATCCCTAGACTGGGTTAGGAGCCCCACCTCTGTTCTCCCACAGTATCCTTTTCTTGCCTCCATCATGGCCCTGATCAAACTATTCTGAAATTGTCTATTTCCATGGCTAACTCTCCCAGTGACTGGGAGCTCCTGGTAGTCAGGAGCTCTGTCTCATTCCTGCTTGGACCCGCATATCTCAGAGTCTGGTTTCCAGGTGTATGGAGTAAATATGTGGTGATGAAATTAATGAATAAATGAATGACTAAAAAAATGAATTGGACCTAGCTAGAGGGACCATCTAGAAAGGGAAATAAGCTGAATACAATTGTCCCTATATAAGATCAGTTCCCTAAAAGATATAAGTTCCTTTGATGCTGTGTGTGCAAGGAAGCCTATCGCAGCATGATTTAAACCAGTGAAAAAAATGGGCACAGCTTCTACACCCTACATTTTTATTTTTTAATTTTTTTATTTTTATTTTTTGAGAGGGAGTCTCGCTTTGTCCCTCAGGCTAGAGTGCAGTGGCACGATCTCGGCTCATTGCAAGCTCCGCCTCCCGGGTTCACGCCATTCTCCTGCCTCAGCCTCCTGAGTAGCTGGGACTACAGGCGCCCGCCACCGCACCCGGCTAATTTTTGGTATTTTTAGTAGAGACGGGGTTTCACTGTGGTCTCGATCTCCTGACCTTGTGATCCGCCCACCTCGGCCTCCCAAAGTGCTGGGATTACAGGCGTGAGCCACCGCGCCCGGCAACACCCTACATTAAAAGGATGATGAAGTCCATCATGGTATATCAGTTGCCACTAAAAATGATGGTTATGAAGAATATGCAATGACATGGGGAAATGCTCAAATGGAAAAATCAAGAAAAAAAACTGTATGTGTAAAATCATTTCAACTACATGAAAAAAATGCAGAGAACAAGGGCAATACACCAGATGCTCAGAGTGGCTGCCTCTGGGTGCTGTAATTATGTGTAATGTTTTTCTCCTCTACTTTTCCTAGTTTTTCTAAATTTCCTAATTTAAAAATGCATTGAAAGTATAATGTTTAAAAAGCTACTAAGAAATTAAATTGGTTAAGTAGCCTGAGAGTACTGGGAACAAAATACTGTGAAGTGGGGGGCGTAAGAATCAGTGCACATGTCCACCAGGGCTTGCTGGGAGAGCTCCATTCTTCACCAGCCAGAGCCTCTGAAGGCCCAGGCCCACAGAACACCCCTTGTTCCCTTCCCTGCAAAGTAGGACCTAGCTTAGGAAGTCAAAGGAGGAGGATCTTGGAGGCCAGCCTATTACGAATCACAATCTCATGAGTCGTACTGATAAACAGAAGGCCCTACACTGGGGCCCACACTTTAGGGGCCACTCTCCATCAGGTAAAATGTCTGTAATGCCATCAGGACCCATCAGGATCTTTGGCCCTGTCCCTTCTAGGCTGCACTTCAAGCACCAAGGACCTCAGAATTTCTTGCCTAAATTTCTTGGGCTTACTTTCGGGAATTGCATGGTCTTATTACCCAGGTCCATCTGTTAGGCCCAAGGAGTGGCCTAAGGGGAAGGGGAGATAGACAGGGCTTGGACATGTTGGCTGGGGTATCTACATATCTCAAGGCTCCATATGAACTATGGGAGGGAAGAGAAGCGTGGAGGGTCAAGGGCTTCTATTGATAACTTGCTTGGGCCCTAGAAATGTAGAAGCAGGTAAGTCTATAGAGCCTTAGGCCTCAGGGTTTGTAGAAGGCCCTAGCCTTCACAGATCTGGGTTCAAATCCATTCATTTGCTGTGCAACCCATAGATGAATCCATTCTCCTCTCTGAACTCAGTTTCCCCAATTATAAAATAGGCATAATAATTCTGACTTCAGAGAATTGTGTTGAGGTTTGTAGAATGACAGTAGTTATGAGTCCAGGCTTTAGGTCAGACAGGCCTGGATTTGGGTCTCAGCTCTGCCTCTCCTAGCTATGCAATTTACGACCCTAAGTTTCAGTTTCTTCATCAATGTAATGGAGATAATAATAGCACTAATATGATAGGGCTGTTGGGAGGATTATGGTTATAAAGAATATGTGATAACATTGGAAAATGCTTAAATGAGAAAATGCTGCTTAATAATGGTTGTGCAAACACTGGCTGTGGTGGAGTTGACTGGGCCTTCTGCACTCCCCAGGCTCGTGCAGCTTTATTTTTCCCCATAGCACTTACCACTACTTGACATATTATGTGTCTTCTTGTTTATTTGTTTCTTTTCCACACCCATCCCAGACATCCATACACTAGAATCTCAGCTCCACAGAGCAGAAGTTTTGTCTATTTTGCTCACTGTTTCCAAGTGCCTAGAACAGTGTGAGGTACTTAGATGTCCTTCAAATTTGAATAGTTAGCCAGGTGTGGTAGAAACAGAGAGAAATAAGTTTCTAGGCCTTCCTCAGCTACTAGGGAGGCTGAGGCAGGAGGATCACTTGAGCCCAGGAATTTGAGGCTTCAGCGAGCTATGATCACGCCACTGCACTCCAGCCTGGGCAACAGAGCACAACCCTGTGTCAAAAAAAAAAAAAAAAAAAAAAAGAAGAAGAAGAACCAGTTAACTAGTTATCTGCCATGAAGACAAGGGTAAAAAGGCATTTGGGGCCAGGCATGGTGGCTCATGTCTGTAATCCCAGCACTTTAGGAGGCCAAGGCAGGAGGACTGCTTGAGCCCAGGAGTTTGAGACCAGCTTGGGGATCACAGGGAGACTCCGTCTCTACAATGAAATAAGAATTAGCCAGGCATATTAGTGTGTGCCTATAGTCCCAGCTACTCGAGAGGTTAAAGTGAGAGGATTGCTTGAGCCCAGGTTGAGACCAGCCTGGGCAACATAGCAAAACTCTGTCTCTACAAAAATACAAAAATTAGGCGGGCATGATGGTGTATACCTATAGTCCCAGCTACTCAGGAGGCTGAGGCGGGAAGACTGCCTCAGCCCAAGAGTTTGAGACAAGCCTGGACAACATAGGGAGACCCTGTCCCTACAAACAACCAAAAAATTAGCCAGGTGTGGTGGCCCATGCCTGTGGTCCCAGCTACTTGGGAGGCTGGAGTGGGAGGATCACTTGAGCCCAGGAGGTAGAGGCTGCAGTGAGCCATGATCACACCATTGCACTCCAGCCTGGGCAACACAGTAAGACTCTGTCAAAAAAAAAAAAAAAAAAAAAAAAAAAGGCATTCAGCCATAGGAACAGTCAGAATAAAGGCATGGAAGCATAAAGAAGCCTGACATGCTTAGGAAACTCTACATAGCTCAGTACAACTTGAGTGTAGGGTTAGGAAGGAAACAGAGTAGCTTGAGGAATGAGTGGAACTGTAGCCTTACCCAAAGGAGCATGCAAGCACTTCCCTAAACCACAAGTGGCACAAAGACCTACTTGTGACAGCGAGGAAGGAGAAAAGCACTAGGGGGAGGTAAAGATGATTCCCAAGTTCAGTTGACACCTAAATCATGACAATGTAAAAAGTGAAAGTAGGCCGGGCACAGTGGTTCACGCCTGTAATCCTAGCTCTTTGGGAGGCCGAGGCGGGTGAATTGCCTGAGGTCAGGGGTTGGAGACCAGCCTGGCCAACATGGTGAAACCCCATCTCTACTACAAATACAAAAATTAGCCAGGCATGATGGTGGGCGCCTATAATCCCAGCTATTCAGGAGGCTGAGGCAGGAGAATCGCTTGAACCTGGGGGGCAGAGGTTGCAGTGAGCCCAGATCGTGCCACTTGACTCCGGCCTGGGTGAAAAAGCGAAACTCCGTCTAAACAAAAAAAAAGTGAAAGTGAAAACCTTTTGAAAGATGATTCAGGTAGCCAATTCAGGTAGCCAGGCGCAGTGGTTCACGCCTGTAATCCCAGCACTTTAGGAGGCCGAGGTGGGTGGATCACAAGGTCAGGAGTTGAAGACCAGCCTGACCAAGATGGTGAAACCCCACCTCTACTAAAAATACAAAAAAAATAGCTGGGCATGATGGCAGATGCCTGTAGTCCCAGCTACTTGGGAGGCTAAGGCAGAGAACTGCTTGAATCTGGGAGGCGGAAGTTGCAGTGAGCCGAGATTGCACCACTGCACTCCACCAGGCAACAGAGTGAGATTCCGTCTCCAAAAAAAAAAAAAAAAGAAAGATGATTCAGGTAGAGAGGAAAACTCCTTTCTAAGGAAGTCAAGAATCAGACCCAGAAATGACAAAAAGTATAGCGAACAGGTGGATGAGGTAATGGTGTTACGCAAGAAAGTCTCATGAAGATTATTTAAAAAGAAGAAATAGAACCATAGGACAAATCAGAAAGCTTGTCAGATACTGGAATCACTTTTAGTAATGGAGCCAAACAATCTTGAAAGCAAAGATGGAGGTAAACGGCAAAATGAAGGCCATGGTGGTTTCAGTGGCTGGCTATCCTTTTGCGGGTGATTTTTGTTCCTATAGTCCTTGTTTAACACAACTCACTGTACAGGTTCTGGGATGATAAAAATGATGTTGATGATGATGACAATGATGAGGAAGATTGCTATATACTTCAAATGAAATATTTGTCTATCACTTTTAAAATGTCTTTTTCAGGAAATAAAGAGACAAGTATCACTTCACATTTACATTTTGAAGAGAAGAAAGGCAGAGATTACAACCAAGAGAGCCTCGAATACCAGGCAGCACAGCGTGAACCTCATTCTGTAGTTGCCAGGGAGCCCCTGGGAGGCTTGATCCAAGGAGTGATGAGGTCAAAAGCTGCCTTCTTAGAGAATACCTTCCCTAACCTCATGCTCCTTTCAATCATAAGCAAATACTATATGTTATATAATCATAATAAAGTAACAAGCAGACTTTATTTGGGCCTTTAGCATATTCTGCCTTATAATAATCCAAATAATCATAAAGTTACTATTTATTTATTTTTCTTATTTTTTATTTTTTGAGACAGAGTCTCACTCTGTCACCCAGGCTGGAGTACAGTGGCACAATCTCGGCTCACTGCAACCTCTGTCCCCCAGGTTTAAGTGATTCTCGTGCCCCAGCCTCCCGAGTAGCTGGGATTACAGGTGTGCACCACCACGTCTAGCTAATTTTTGTATTTTTAGTAGAGATGGAGAATCACCATATTGGCCAGGCTGGTCTCGAACTCCTGGCCTCAAGTGATCCACCTGCCTCAGCCTCCCAAAGTGCTAGGATTACAAGGATGATCCACCCTATTTATTATTTTAGACAGGGTCTCATTCTGTCACCCAGGCTGGAGTGCCATGGCATGATCATAGTTCACTACATCCTTGAACTTCTGGGCTCAAACAATCTTCTGCTCTCAGTCTCCTGAGTAGCTAAGACTACAGGCATATACCACCATGCCCAGTTAATTTTTTCATTTTTTGTAGAGATGGGGTCTTGCTATGCTGCCCAGGCTGGTCTCAAACTCCTGGCCTCAAGCAATCCTGCCTCGGCCTCCCAAAGTGCCGGGAGTACAGACATAAGCCACCATGCCCAGCCATAAAGTTACTATTTAGTTGCACCTACAATGGTCCACAGTTGTACCTACTACTTTGCACAATCTTCATAACTGTTGTGCAAAGTAGTTCTTCCCATTGTATGGATGCAGTCACTGAGGTACGGAGGAGCAATGTGACTTACCCAGACTCACACAGCTAATAAGTAGTGGAGCCGAGATTCAAGTCTAGGTTTGTCTGATTCCAAAACCAATGCTTTTAACTGCTACAGCTGCTGCTTCCTTCTGTCATCCCAGAGCCAAGTGACACTTCATCTCCCATCCCAGCCTACAAGCTTGGCCCCTCTCCCTCATCTGTCTCCTGTCTCCCCACCACACAGTGCAGCCCAAGCCCCCACCCCACGAACACTCAAGTAGCGCTTCTAGAAGAGACAATCATTCAAGGACGGAAAGGGGGAACACCAAAAAAGGAAGGTGGGGTTAGGCACAGGTATTGTAGCACAGATCAGCTTGGTACTACAATGAGAGAGAGAGAGAAGAAGCAAAGGAAAACAGAACTAGCTCTCTAGCCTTACCTTCTTTTCTCCCTCTGCTGGAGGCAGAGGGATAGAGGGTCAGCCATGATGGGAAAGAGTGGGCAGAAGGCGGAGCAGCTAGCACAGCCTGCTGTTGCAGAAGCCTCAGTTCAGCCTCCAAGCTCCCTCCTGAGCGCTTGGGGCCCATCTCTGGCCCACTTGCTCCCACCGCCTGGACAAAGAGGCTGGGCTGCCCTCCAAGCACCCAGCCAATCCCGGCAAAGCCCAGCTCATAGCAGACGGAGAGCCTCTCAAGCCACAGAGAGGGCACCCAGAGAGGTGGAGGGGCTGGCCCAGGGGTCCAGAGGGAGGCAGGGGCAGGATTGGGATCAGAACCCAGGTGTCCGGTTCCTCGGCTGAGGGCTCGCTTGACTCCATGGTCTAGGAAGGAGAGGTTGAGGGAAGGGGTGCTCTGGAGGCCACTGGAGGAATGCTTATGATAAGGGCTGGGGCCAGAAGCAACACAGGCCCAAATGAGGTCATCCTGACTTGGCTATGTGGGGGGACTACTAACAGTTTCCAGTTTCAGTCTGGGTTGAAAAAGCAAAACAATCATTTTTTAAAGTAGCTTTCGCCTTAGTTTCCACCTCAAGGGCATAAATGTTTATCTCCTTTCTCTCCCAGGATCCCACCATAATGAAAGTGAAGGAAAAAAATAAAGTATGAACTCGTAACAGGGAGGAGGATGGGAGAGGGTGAGATCAGTGGGTGAGAGATTCCAACAAATTTCTGGAAGCAAAAAACAAACAGCAGGGTGTTCACAGTTGAGGGAGATCCAGGAACACCACTTAGGGGCTTGCAGCTGAGGAGGGAGACAGTCAGGCCAGCAGAGGCCCAGAGAGACTCCAGACTTGGAGATGCTCGCTGCAAGAGAGGGTAGGAGGAACCAGGGCACTGGACACAGGGATAAATGGAAGGTAAGTATACGACATCCTTCCTTCCCTGCCACCCCAACCCTGAGACCTAGAACACAGGCCGCCTGGCAAAGTATCAGAGGGCTGCTTGCTAAAGGAATTAAACTATCTGGGATGAGTCAAGACACCTAGTGGCATGTTGGTGCCCCCAAAATAAAGTGCTATTCATTCTGGTCTTTGGGGATTATAACAACCAACTCCCTGCCAGCTCGCCAAAATGAAGCCAGTGAGTGGACAACCAAGCCTGGATACGCAGGCAGCTCACCGCTCAGTCAGATTTTCTTTCTTTCTTTCTTTCTTTCTTTCTTTTTTTTTTTTTTTTGTAGAGACAGGGTTTCATCATGTCATCATATTGCCCAGGCTGGTCTCGAACTTCTGGGCTCAAGCGATCCTCCTGCCTCAGCCTCCCAAAGTGCTGGGATTACAGGCGTGAGCCACCACGCCTGGCTCAGTCAGACTTCCTATTAACTTATTCACATACCATAAAATAGAAAGTATGAGAGAAAAGGTAAGCAGCTTACCAGATCAACAGCCTACAGGAAGTTCAACACCCAACTAACAGACATTCCCAAACAAGAAAACAGAGCAAATTAAGGGAAGGGAATGATCAAAGAAATAACATAAGGAGAGGGCCAGGTATGGTGGCTCACGCCTGTAATCCCAGCACTTTGGGAGGCCAAGGTGGGCAGGTCACTTGAGGTCTGGGGTTCCAGACTAACCTGGCCAACATGGTGAAACTCCATCTCTACTAAAAATACAAATTAGCTGGGCGTGGTGGCACACACCTGTAATCCCAGCTACTCAGGAGGCTGAGGCAGGAGAATCACTTGAATCCAGCAGGTGGAGGTTGAGCCACCGCACTCGAACCTGTGCAACGGAGTGAGGCCCTGTCTTTATAAAAAAAAAAAAAAAAAAAGGCCAGGCACGGTGGCTCGCGCTTATAATCCCAGCACTTTGGGAGGCCGAGGTGGGTGGATCACCTGAAGTCAGGAGTTCGAAACTCCACCTCTAC